>NC_080687.1:22174876-22507161 GCF_030445035.2 Dasypus novemcinctus | reverse complement strand
TTTTGCTGTTACTTTTCGGTAGATGTTCTTCTAAAAGCTGGCCGCAATTTGTTTGTAGCTCATATCAATGAAACCTCATTTTCTGTCTTATATTAAATTTATTTCTGTACTTGTTTTATATTCTCCAAAAGATTACAGTAATTTTTAAGGTAAAGACTATTACTTTGTTTCTAATCTGTTCCTAGTGCCTTTGGGTGGTGCTGAGTAAATAATTGATATTAATTTGTTGAGTCAATAACTTACCATGTAGATAGACAGGACTATGGCTAATCTCTAAAGGCTATTAAAAACCAAACTCACTTAGAAATTCACACTTTGAAAAGGATCTATTGCTTTGACTTCAGGTAAGTATAAATAAGCAAAATGGTAAAAACTCATAATAAACACATGACACATTCAGAGTTTGGAACTTTGGCTTGGATAAGTTTGAGCAGTGCTGTCTGGTAATACTTTCTGTGCTGATGAAAGCTTTCCAATACAGCAGCCTCTAGCCACATGAAGCTGAATTTTTTATTTTATTTAAAAATGTTAATTTAAATAACCATATGTGGCTAGTGCCTAATGAATTAGAGAGAAAGAATGACTACAAGGAAAAAAAAGCAGACAAAACTAATTCCCATTTATATATGGATTTATTTATAGCAATTGCCTTAAAGACGAGTTTTGAATCCTTCCCGCTAAGGTTTCTTGGTTTTCGGGCAGTGGTCTCTGCTGTTGAGTACTTGACTGAACCTGCATGTCTTGTGCTTCTTTGAGTCCTCCTCAGCAGCTCCTGGCTGGGACAGGTTTTACTCAGAAATAAGATCAAAGGAGAACTTTTAGGGTAAAGAAACAAAAGAATTTAAATGTTCAGGATGGACATCAGTCTTGTTTTTAGTACAGCAGAGTGAAAGGAGTTAATATAGAGAGAAAGCTTACTATCAGGAATTGTGGTAGATGTTTTCACATGCATTAACATTTAAAATCTTCACAGCAATCCTGAGTACAATATTTTTATTTATCTACATTTTACATTTTTATTATTTATATTATCTAAATTTTATATCTACATATTATCTATACTTTAGAAGTATCCACTGTTTAGCAGAGTAAGTATCTTACACCACATCTGTCTTTTCTGAAGTCTATATTTTTTAAAACTAACATATTATCCAAAGTAGAAGGTGAAAGCACAAGACCATCTGTGATAGTGCATTATTTGGGAGTTAGAGGATAATGAAGAATTAAAAATGAGCTTTCAAAGAACTCAGGACCATTATATTTTAATTTTCTGTATTAGCCTCTTTGAAAAGATAGAAGACAGTATTATCTCTTTGTACTTCTGTATTTCCCCACAGTTATTATCATGGCACATACCCTCAGTAAATTTTCTTAAATTGATTTGAATAGTGTATTCGTCAGCCAAAGGGGTGCTGATGCAAAGTACCAGAAATCTGTTGGCTTTTATGAAGGGTATTTGGGGTAAAAGCTTACAGGTACAAGGCCCTAAAGAATCCAACTCAAGATACCATAAGAGGTACTTCCTCACCCAAAGTCAGTTGCCACATGTTAAAGCAAGATGGCAGGTGATGTCTGCGAGGGTTCAGCCTTCCTCTTTCCTCTTAAGGCTCTGTGGTCCCAGCTTCTTATCTGAGCTATAGGCGGGAGGGCTTGTTTCTTTCTCAGCTCAATTGCTCTGGTCTCTTCATGAGGGCAGCTGTAAACTGTCAGATGAATGGCTCATCTCTCGCCAAGGCCCCAGCGTCAAGTTCTCTTCTCTTTGGTGTCTGTGGAGCTCTCTCTATTCCTCTATGTATCTTCTCCTGTGTATTGACTTCTGTGCTGTTGATTGAGCATCTTTTGTATAGTGTACCAAGAGGGCAGGGACTCAACCCTGCACACCCTAATGACTTGGTTGAATCAAAGCCCTAGTCTGAATTTAAATCAGTCAAAGGGTATCACACCCAGAGGAAACAGAGCAGTTTACAGACATAATCAATATCTCTTTTTGGAATTCATAAATAATATCAAACTGCCACAGATAGGAACAGCCTTCTTTGAGCCTTGGTAATTAATAACGAATGAATAGGGAAGCGGATTTGGCTAAACTGATAGAGTGTCCACCTACCACATGGGAGGTCCAGGGTTTAAACCCAGGGCCTCCTGACCTGTGTGTTGTACTGGCCCGCATGCTGTGCTGATGCGTGCAAGGAGTGCCCTGCCACGCAGTGGTATCCCCCACATAGGGGAGCCCCACACACAAGGAGTACACCCCGTAAGAAGAGCCGCCCCGTGCGATAAAAGTCCATCCTGCCCAGGAGTGGCGCCGCACACACGGAGAACTGATGCAGCAAGATAATGCAACAAAGGAGACACAGATTCCCGATGCCACTGACAAGAGTATAAGTGGACACAGAAGCACACACAGCAAATGGACACAGAGAGCAGACAACTGCGGGGGAGGGGAAGGGGAGAGAAATAAGTAAAAATAAATCTTTTGAAAAATAATAAACACTGTTGACTGGCAGGGAGAAGTTATCTAAGCATAAATTTTTAGTGAACTTAACAGTATCTGGTATCGTTTTGCATTTACCCTTTCAGTTAACTGTTACTGATCGTCTTTATTTGTTAATACTCCAAGTCACTCTTTGCTTTCTTTTCCTTTCAGCCTACAGACTTTTAGTAATTCTTGTAGGGCAGGTCTTTTGTTGATGAACTCTCTCACTTTCTGATTATCTGTGAATATTTAAAATTCCCTCATTTTTGAAGTACAGCTTTGCTAGAAAAAGAAGTTTTGGCTGGCAGCTTTTCTCTGACAGTTCCTTAAATATATCTTACCACTGCCTTCTCACCTCCATAGTTTCTGATGAGAAATCGGCATTTGGTCTTATTGAGGATGCTTTGTATGTGACAAATTGGTTTTCTCTTTCTGCTTTCAGAATTCTCTCTTTGGCTTTGACTTTTGACATTCTGATTAGTAGGTATCTTGGATTAGGTTTATTAGGATTTATTCTGTTTGAAGTATGGTAGCGCTTCTTAGACCTGTATGTATGCTTATATCATTCATAAGAGATGAGAAATTTTTGACCATATTTCCTCAACAATCTTTCACTTCTTGTCTCCTTCTGAGACACCTGATGCATATGTTTTATGCTTTACAGTGTCATTCAAATCGTTGAGACACTGATCAACTTTTTCTTTTCTTTTCTCTCTTCTTATGGTGTGATTTTGATTGTCCTGTCTTCTCATTCACAGATTGTATCTTCTAACTGTTCAAATTTGATGTTGCATGCCTCTAATGTATTTATAATCTCCATTATTGTGGCTTTCATCCCCATAATTTCGGTTGTCTTTCTCTTTTTTTGGGTATTGTTATTGTGTTTCTTTTTAAACTTCTCAAAATATTTATGCTTACATATTGTCTTCTTAATGTCCTTTACTTCTATATCCATATATTCTTTCATCTCTGTGAATTGATTTAGGAGAGTCATTTAAACTTCTTTGATTAGTTTCCCAAATTCTCTGTCTCCTCTGAAGTTTTAATTTGTTCCCCTGACTGAGCTATATCTTCCTATTTCTTAGTGTGGCTTGTAATTTTTTGCTCATGTCTAAGCATCTGATTGGTTTTTTTTTTTTAAAGACACTTTAGATTACATAAATGTTACAACAGAAATATAGGGGGATTCCCATATACCCTGCACCCTCACCCTCTCACACTTTTCCCTATTAACATCTGTCATTACTGTGGTACATTTGTTACAATTGATGAACTCATATTGAAGCATTGCTACTAACCATGGTCTGTAGTTTACACTTTGTAGAGAACAGTTTTATACGTTTTGACAGAATGTGTAATAACCTGTATCCATCATTGCTGTGTCATGCAGGACAATTCTAATGTCCCCAAAATGCCCCATCTTATGCCAGGTCTTCCCTCTCCATCCCTTCAGAACCTTGGTGGCCACAGCCTTTACATCAGTGATTCAAGTTCTTCTGTTGCTAGAATAATAATTAGTCTACTTTAGTCCATAGTTGCATAACCCATTTATATTTGTTCATTCCTCAGTCTTAAGGATTTGGAGATGGTAATGCCCACTGTGTTTCTAATTGAGAGAGGGCTTATATCCCATGGGGCAGGTGGATGGGTCTTGCCTACAGTTGTAGATACTCTCTGATTTTTGGGTTGGACATTGCCCATCATCATCTTTTTTAGTTGTTGTGGGTGAGTTCAGTGAACTAGAGAGTAGGTGTTGCAACTCTGCTGAGATTCAGGACTTACCCAACAAATGTCAGACTGAAGATTTAAGTCTCTGGGACACATATTTAACGAGTATAGCGCTAAATATATGTTCAAATAAAAGGGGCATCTGATTGATTTGATGTGTATGCTCTGAAGGTTTCTCTCTCTTGTCTAGGATGTTATTGTTGATGGACTTTGTGATAAAGCTCTTCTTTGATTCTTGGTCCAACATATTCTGGAGTTTAGAGTAATGTATGTTTAACTGTTCATATTTCCTCAGCTCTTCTTCAAATGATTCTTGCCCAGGATATGTGGTACAATTTTTGAGATTGCACTTTTTCTGCAGTTCTTTTGCTTCCATGAGTTGGCTTGCTTTCCTCTGGTCCTTTTCTGGAAACCTTGATTTGTTCTTTTTTTTTTTTTTTTTAATGCAGAATTATCTTCCCATCCCCTATCATTTGTTTAAATTCTCTCCCTTGCTCAGTTCTCCCCTTTTCCTTAAACTTTTCAGTTCTGGGACTTGTTCTTAACAGCAGTTCACAACACATACCCCATTTTGTTTTTGTTGTTGTTTTTCTCCCTTCAGAGTTTGGAAACCTTTTTCTGAACCTAAGATCCTGGGTATTAGAACATTCTTTTAATCTAAAATTTGAAATATAAACAAACATCTATGTGAAAATTACTTTGTAAAACAGTTTTTCTGTGATTGTAAATTAGCTGCGTACTCTATTCTATATGCCTGAAAGGTGCTTTGCATTTGAATAGCATATGCATATGTCTGGTTAGGTATTGTAAATTTCTAAAATTGGTTTCTAATTCAAGTATTAAAACTACAATTCTGTTAGACTCTTGATTTCTGAGTAAATTATGTGAAATAGCCACATTTTTATTAGATTTCAGCATATTAATCACTTTGGGGTATATTGGGATATGTCCTTTAGACAGCAGATGCAAGCTCATTTCAATGGATAGCATATGTACTGTTGTTTTTATAATGCCAGAAAAAAAATTGGGGTGTTAAGAAAGGTCAAAAGACAAATGAATCCCATGCTAGGGATTTCAGGTCATTAAGAGACTTTAATGGGCATAATGATTTTTTAAAATGATTCTACAGGTCCTTAAACTTTCCATGAAAATAAAACACAGAAAAGTGAAAAATGTTGAAATTATTTTGTAAATTTTATTCTAAGCCAAGAAGTATGTGTATTTAACACAATCAAGAAATACTGTTAGAGGAATCATGTACCTAAAAATTACATAACCTTAGAGTATAAACAGTTAAACATGGGCTACTCTGAATGGACAGGGAGGGGACATAGCAAGTCCACCCTGTCTTAGTGGTGCAGGGCATACACCACTGGTTCTGGAATTCTTATCATCTAACCTAGAGAAATAGGTGCTATAAACAGGGAATTAAGCAAAATGCTGGATGCTATAGATCTTTCATCTTAATTTTTTTCTATTATTAAACTACAGGCTGTAGATTTCTTAGTTCTCACAGAACTTCTAACGTTTTAAACTGACTTGTATATTAAGGGGAAAAAAGATCTTAAGTAGGATGTTTTGTACTATTGTCTGACCCTCTTCTGTGATGGGTTTTGCATTTCATTGTTGGGGATTTTCTGTTTTTAAAAATGTAACACTTGACTTTTTTGCCAAGGGAAAAAAATAAATATTATTCCAGTGGGGGGAAATTTATATAAAAAATTTTCCTGTGTTTAATTGAAATGAAAAATTATTGAGAAGTAAGCAAAGTAATAGTTACTGAAAAATAAGAGTTTTATTATAGTTCTAGCAATGAAATGTCACTAAAATGGCACGATTTTAAGAAATCATCAGTTGGTCTTAATAGTAATATGGTAATTAGTAGAAGCAGCCTGGCTCAATGGGTAAGAAGTACAAAAAAATTTGAAGAGTTATTTCACAGTAGTTTATGTGTTTGTCCAGGCCAGATTTGTGTAATAGAGGTAAGGAAAACCCCTGGGGTTCCCTATATCTGGCTTCATTCATACCGGTACATCTAGGCTTTCTTAAACAGTGATTAGCATAACTGGGAAAAGAACAAGCTGCCTGATCCATCTGTTCTCTTCCCTCAGAAATGGGATTTGGAGGTGTGTAAGTGCCTCAGTTTGCTTTGAGAACAGCGGTTTATTGCCAAGAGACATGGCTGTCAGCTGCTAGCTGTCTGGTAGGGGCCATCCTGCCCATTTATAGGAAAAACAGTCTTTCTCATTTTATTTCTCAGCTTTTTCATGTGATGAGCCCACTAAGAACCCTGATTGCCTGGATAAACCTCCTTACCTTAAATTACATCATCAAGCATGTATTTTTATTTTGTATTTTAGAGTCAAGGAATGGTGGGAAAAGATAGAATGAATTTTCTCTTCTACCCTTATAATTTGTCTGTTAACAATGATACTCTAATTGGCCAACGAGCTTTAATTTTTTAGCTAGAACAATATGTTACATTTGTATAATGTTTATAGATTACAATATAGTTTCATATGCATGATCTCACTTAGTCTTTCTAACAATTCTTGGAACTAGGGTGGCATATCTTTATTCATTAATAAGGAGGCTGAGGCTGAGGATAAATAATTTACCCCATTAACATACTTAGTAAGTGTGGAGTCAGTTAGTCTAGGGCTTTTGATTTGGTTTGCAGTGTCTGGAATAGTCATTTGCAGTGAGCTCCTGGTAAGGCATAGTTAGAGACCCATGTTCCAAATGATTTAATATTCTTTTTCTAGATATAGAAATAAAGATCAATTAAAGAACTGATCTGTATTAACAGCATTTGTAGCAGCAATCTGTTTTAATAGGAAAATGAAGGATAAACAGGTCTGAGATATAAAATCACTTAAGTAACCTTGTGTTTCCTAGTGACAGAAGTGGTGACAATAAGAGCTTACCAGCTGTTGAGAACTTAATATCTTCCAGGTTCTGTTCTAAGCATTTTATATATTCTAGCTTATTTAGTTGACCTCACAACAGCCCTAAGGAGGTAGGTTTTATTTTTACAAATGAAAAGGCTGAAACTAAAAATTTAGTGAATTTTTGACAGTCACTCAGTAAGTGATTAGTCTAGGATTATAATAATATATATTATCTGATTTGAAAACCCCTTCTGTATTCTGTATTCTGTCTTGGTGTGGGGAAGATTTTGTTAATCTCCACTTCAGATGTGTTATGTCCTCATCTGGTCTGCTAGGGAATGAGATGTTTCACATCAATATATAAATTTCCTGCTAAAATAATAAGGCTTTTCTGTTATAAAGATAATATAAGCTTATTATGGCATAAATAGGAAATATCGAAACTTAGAAGAGAAATACTACCTGTTCCCCAAAATAACTGCTTTTAACCTTTTTTTAAGATTTATTTTTTATTCATTTCTCCCCCCTTCCTCCTCTCCAGCTGTCTGCTCTCTGTGTCCATTTGTTGTGTGTTCTTCTGTGTCCACTTGCTTTCTGGTCAGTGGCACTGGGAATCTGGGTCTCTTTTTGTTGTGTCATCTTGCTGCATCAGCTCTCCATGTGTGTGGCGCCACTCCTGTGCAAGCTGTGCTTTTTTCACATGGGGCCTCTCTCCTTGCAGGGCACACTCCTTGTGCTTGGGGCTCTCCTACATGGGGGACACCCCTGCATGGCACAGCATTCCTTGTGCACATCAGCACTGCATGTGGACAAGCTCACCACAAGGGTCAAGAGGCCCGGGGTTTGAACCCTGGGCCTACCATATGGTAGGCGGATGCTCTGTCAGTTGAGCCAAATCCACTTCCCTGCTTTTAACATTTTGATGTATTTTCTCCCCAGGCTTTTTGCTATGTATAAGTTTAGTTGTGTTTTAGTTTCCTAGAGCTCCTGGAGCAAATTACCACAAACTACGTGGCTTAAACAACAGAAACTTATTATCTCACACTTCAGCAAAGCTATGCTCCCTTAGAAGCCCATAGGGGAGAATCCTTCCTTGCCCCTTCTATCTTCTGGTGTTTTCCAGCAATCCTTGCTATTCCTTGGTTTGTAAATGCATCACTACAATCTCTGCCTCTGTCTTTACATGGCCTTTTCTCTGAGTCTGCCCTCTTCTTTTTATAAGGTCACCAATCATATTGGATTAGAGCCCATCCTAATTAAATAGGACTTCATCTTTACTTGAACACATCTGCAAAGATCCATTTCCAAGTAAGGTCTCATTCACAGGTACCAGGGGTTAGTACCTGAGCATATCTTTTTGGGAACAGTATTCTATAGTGTATACTGTTGTTCTATCACTTAACCCTTTTAACAGTTTTCCATGTTAATTCATGGTCTTTATGAATATTATCTTTTGTGCCATATAATAAGCAGTTGAGTAATTACACCATAATTTAATTATTCATTTCTCTAGTTGAATATATAAATTATCTTGATATTTTGCTTTTATAAATACCACATCACTGAGCATCTTTATGTGGTACAGTGGTGTATGAAAGCATGTCCTTCGTGGCCTGCCTTCATCAGTGGAGTTCGTTGCACCAGGATTATACCTAATTTATTTTTTAAAAATCTCAGCTTTTGGGAAGCTTTTAGTATGTAAGATTCCTTCCATTCTTATTTTTAAGGTAGCTTTTTCCTTTTCAATTTTTTTTTCATTTTTAACCAAATTATACCTACACATAGTTTAAAGAGGCATACAGCTTTATAAGACTTGTTATGAAAAACAGCATTCTGTTTCCTCTTCCTTCTCTCCTTCCCCAGAGGCAACTTTTTCTCTCCACATATCTAAATAATATACTTAATATGCTTATATTGCTTCCTCTTGATTTTTCAGTCTCACTGCCAAGGGAACCCCCAAACAAAACAAAAGGCCTTTTTCTGGACCTGGGGGAAGGGGGGCTGGGAAGGGTGGGGAAAGAGGAAGTGCCGGGAGTAGAAAAGTTTGGAATACTGACTCAGCGGAGAAGAGTGTCTTCAAGCTCCCCTGCACTCCCACCAAGGAGCGCTCCAAGGGGAGGCATTTGGGCTAGGAATGTAATATGTGTAAGAGCATACCTGGTGTGGGGAGGAGAACTGTGTCCTTGACTGCAGTTCTCTCTAGGCTGCATGCAGTCCAGTGTTGGGAGAGCAGTTTTCCCTATTGGGCCTGCCAGGAAAAGCCTTTGTAATTGCCCATGGTTGGGCTTAAAAGATAACATATAGGATTTTGGCCTGGAGCCAAACTCCTCACTATTTTATGTCTTTTTCCAATTCTTCTCTCCATCCACCCCATTTTAAGTATCTGTCATTTTTGGTAGAATTTTTTTTTCACAAAAATGTTTGTTGATCTTTCCATGGCTTCTTATAATTAAGATTGGCACACTTAAAAACTTAAATGGAAATCTTGATCATGGATTAATATGTGCTGATTATTGCTTTGTTGGAGAACCAGCCCCTAGTTTTAATGCTTTTTTTTTCCTTGGGTCAGATTCCCTAGCCAGAAGAAAAGGATCTTATTTCCTGCTTTGAAGGGTATAATCCTTCCTGTCAATGTTCTGAGAATCTTTTGGGGCAGAGAATACTTGGGTACAGGAGGCAGGGGGTAGATAAATGTCATTTTAAGTTTCTTGTTTTTAGTTCAAGTACCCTTCTTCTCAGTTTCCTCAACCCAGAAGCTGTGTGTTTTATGAGAACTCTACAGAGTAAATCCTCTGCCTTTAATCTACTGCCAGGCTTGGGGAGGCTGTCTGGAGATATGAAGGTCTTACTGCTTAAACCAACATTCAATTAATGATCTGTTTTTAGCCCTCCTACCTTTATCCCTACTGCTCCGATTATCTGATGCTTCTAATTCCTGAGACTTGGGGTTCTTTGAGTAAATCAGATTGCTTCTTATCTTTTCACATTGCCTATTCAGGATTCAGATTTGTCAAGTTTGCCAAGTCATTACCACTCATCCATCTGCTTTTGAGCTTCCAAAAGTTTATTCTTATTGTCCCTTTTCTGTTCTTTTTGTTCTTGTGAGTTTATGCCTTTTAAAAAAATACATTAACTGTCGTTATAATACAGATTTGGGAAGAAGAGGAGACTAATACAGGTGTTCAATCTCCAGTCTTTAACCTGAAGTGAAAGATAGCTTTTGTGTTTAATTTCCTTTCATATAGGGAGCTCTTACTTTTTCTTGTACATACCTTGATGCTACTATGAAGTAGAAAATCTTATACACTAAACAATGACATTTTCCAATTCTTCTGTTATATGAAATTTAAGGCTTCATGATACCTGTTTCTGACTTTTGGATTTAGTTACACTGTATACAAGTCCTGGTGGTTTGAATACTGGAGAAAAGAATTGGAATTTAGTACACTACTTTATAGCAGTGCTTTTTTCAATATAATTACTTCTCCTTGCTTGAATCAAACAGTATGAGCATATATATTCTGGGATTTGTTTATTTGGTTTTCATAGGTATGATACAGAAAGAGGTCTTTCTTACTCAAAATATTATATGTGTATTACTTAGCAATTTTCCTTCTGTCTGTAAAACTTATGATTATTTCCTTTTGTATTGTGTATCTCCAGGTTGCCTGAAGCTCAGCAGAGAGTTGGAGGTTGCTTTTTAAATCTAATGCCACAAATGAAAACCTTTTATCTTGCGTATTGTGCCAATCACCCATCTGCGGTGAATGTTCTCACGGAACACAGGTATGTTCCCTTGGACATTCTTAAATAAAAAAGTAAGGCAGACATCTTGGGGTACTTTCTTAAACAGCTCCATTTCCTTAAATAATTATGTGAACTACAATCTTAATAGTCACATGATTTTTAAAAGATAGAATTTTTAAAAATTTACCCTTTGTATATACTGGTAAGAAAGACTGATAAGTATTTTAGTTTTTTCCAAAAAAAAAAAAAAAAAGTATTTTGAAGTCTCCCCTAGCCTAGAGCACTTGTAAAATGAGCTGAAGAAACTGTAAGAACCCTGGAATGTAGTAGCAAGCTATTGGAATCAGATTTCTCTCAGTTGATAAAACTAGAAATACATGTTACTGAACTAGATATGCTATAAGAGAAAAATGTACTATTTAAAACTAGTATTAGGTTTTGTGAGTAAAACACTAAATTAGAGACCATTAGCTTTAGCTTTTCAACATGAAACAAAATTAAACCAAGATTATACAGATTTTTTCACTAGTCTTATAAGACAAGCCAAGTACATGAAAATCACTATATTATGTCTGTTTCTTGAAAATTTGAATTAGAAATTGCTTAGCTATCTCAATTTTTGAGAAGTATCTCACCCATTAGTGAGTATTGAAAACTGAGTATTGGCTTTGTGTTAGGTAACTGCAAAGAGAGAGAGCACAGAGGCTGAGTTCCTGCTTCTAAAAGAAGCATAATCTTTTTATTAATTAAAAAACTTATAAATGTTTTAGGAAAAAATGTATGATTTCTTTTGAAAATAACTTCAAAAATTTTCAAAACCATCTATGTACAAATTATTGTTTTAGTTGCAATCAAGCTAAAAGCGATTGTGCTTCTAATTTAAATATTTAATTTCAACTTATTTTTAACTAAATATTTTGACTTAAAACCTAAAATCCCTTTTGAACTGCAAACAAGGCTTACCTGGGGAAGCAGACTTGGCCCAGTGGATAGGGCGTCTGCCTACCACATGGGAGGTTCACAGTTCAAACCCTGGGCCTCCTTGACCCGTGTGGAGCTGGCCCATGTGCAGTGCTGATGCGTGCGAGGAGTGCCGTGCCACACAGGGATGTCCCCCGTGTAGGGGAGTCCCACATGCAAGGAGGGAGCCCCATAAGGGGAACCACCCTGCGCGAGAGAAAGTTCAGCCTGCCCAAGAATGGTGCCGCACACATGGAGAGCTGACGCAACAAGATGATGCAACAACAACAAAAGAAACACAGATTCCCAGTGCCGCTGATAAGGATAGAAGCGGTCACAGAAGAACACACAGTGAATGGACGGACACAGAGAGCAAACAACGGGGGGGGGGGGGGGTGGCGGAGAGAAATAAAAAAAAGGCTTACCTGGTTAGAAATTGAGGTGAGATTCAACATGAATGTTGTGGATTGTATAAGAAGTGATAACATAGTGTAGTCATTAAATGGGTTCCTTTGTAATCAGTGAGACCTGGGTTTGAACCCTGACTGCCATTTTCAAGCTGTCTGACCCTGGGCAAGTTACCTCACTTCTCTAGGATTCACTTTCCTATCTGAAAGTACCTTTTTCAACTGGCTATTGTAAGCATTAAGCAAAACATGTATAAACTGATCAAAATACATAAATGCTAATTATTTTGTGGTCTTGTCCTCTATTTTAAAAATATGATCCTGAATGTTCACCATTTTCTTTAGTGTGCTTAAATACTAAATGATTAAAAAAATTGTGAATTTCTCCTTTGTAGTAAAGCATCCTCATTCCTCAGATGAAGCACCAGCCTTCAACAATGTATGGAAAGAAGGGAGATTAGAATACACAGTATTCATAGCAAAGAGAAACAAAAAGAAACTCTCCTCCAATCCTCTTTTCCATCATCTTCCTCTTTACACTAACCTTTCTGGAAGTATTGTCTACATTAGTGATGTATATTCCTTCAATTATGAAGCGTGCATTCAGTTATATGTTATATCATCTATTCCTGGGTATTAAAAATTAAAATACACTTAAGAATGAATTGCAAATATTAAATTTATATCATTTTTTAAAAAAGGAAATATTGATTCATTGGTAGGAGAAATAAACAAAAAGCCAATAGAACAACAAAATAAAAAAACTATAAAAAATTTTTTTTACCTTCTCTTTCTTGCCCCCCCCCCTTCCCCCACCACTTTTTCCCCCCCTTTTTTTTGATTAGGCTGCTAGAGTGGGCTTGGAAATAAGAAAGAAGGTAGGGTGAAAATTTGTGGGGAAGATTCTAAATATATTTCTTATAGAAGTGAGGATCTATCCTAAAGATAACAATAAGGCAATTCAGACCACTAAAAGTTTCCTAAAATGTTAAGATTTAAAACAGAAGTGCTTGTCATCAACTATGTATTATGTTTCTCCTCTATTCTATACCATTGCTTTTATGCTTACTTTGTGTCATGTCCGAAACTTACGCACAGAATTTTCTTACAATAACTGGAATAAAGAATTACAAATAAGTTTCCAAGCTTGGAAATTCTTTGTACCTCCTCCACTTGGTAGATCCCAGAGTTTGGAATTGGGTAGTCTGTGGCCGTATTCTGAAAAGCAGTCCTGGAGCAAGTTGTTTTAGAATTCGGCTCTGGGAATCTAAGCCATGAAAAGAGAGTCCGTCGGGAAGGCAGCAAAGTGCCCAGACATCAGACAGGATGCAATGCCTGTGTGCCTTCCCCAGATCTCTGAGCAGTGAGAATTCTCACTCTGTTCCTACAAATCAAATCCCACTTCAGAATTGTAAGTTGGTGAATTGAGAGTGGGATTTCATTTGAATGATAGCTTCTTTTTTTGTACTTAAATTCTTAACTTGTAACCTCTTGCTTGCTTTCCTGTATTTGTTAGTCTTAAAGATGCTATACTTTTGGGTAGATTAAATTAATCTTTTTAAGGATTGGTTTATGTATTATGTTTTGAAATTTAAGTCTTGTCTATAGTTACGTGGTTTAAATTCTGAGAATGAATCTTGCTATTGCATATACAGAATCACTGACTGTATAGAATTAGAACTTATATGCACTTTGTGCATTATCATACATTTTAGATGCTGTATGTTCCTGGCTATTTTGAATGAACTATAGATTTCATAATTTAATCTGTAAAAAATGATTTTGTTTTTTCCATGCACTTTAATTGTTATTTTTTTGCTTGGCTGAATGATAGTTCTTTTTATGCATGTTCCTTTTGTTGCTTTCTTGCAGTTTACAGTGTTATTTCAGTAAGTATAGAGGAGATACACTGTATAAGAATTGCTAGCATCAGTAGAAACTAAATAAGCTGAACGAGCTATTGTTTTTGTCAAAATAGCTGTAATCAGCTATTTTATTTTGGTACTAAATTAAAGGGAAAAAAACAAAAAATGAAACTAACACAGTGAGCTATAATGATTTATAAACTTCTGTTTCTTTTTGAACTGTGTACATGTTCTGGCATTACGAGAATGTCATGTGGATATTAAAAGAAGTTTTGCTTGTAAAACTTGAACTTATTTCTTCAGTTTTAGGCCTTTTTTGGGGAGGGTGATGCTTATTTTGTTAATTTTTTCTGCCATATTTGTAGTTAAATTCTAAATATAACCCTGAAATACTAATAATTACCTGAAATGGTTTTTCCTTGGTTTTCATCCCAGTAGAAAGGCCTTACATGGATTATATTTAAAGGAGGTAAAGTATACTTTTGGTATATCATAAGGCTTGAGTTTTATGAGACTATACCACTGAAAATTGTTCAACATTTAGATAAATGCTGGTAAGATATGAATTTCTAATATCTAATCAATTCCATTCTGTTCATCTTTAGAAATAGATACAGTGAGAATTCTAATACTTAAAGAGATGGCATTTTCTGAATAAAATAGCCTTTTCTACATTATCCTTCCTCTTGCATTCTGCTCTACAGTTCTGTTGCAGTTTTCATTTTTGCCGTAACTGAACAGACAAGAGTGGGTGGGGACAGTGATAGAGGAGGCAGTATATGAGAATCAGTCTTAGAGCACACTCCCTTCCTATTCCTAGTGGGAAGTAGATGATTTAAACAGGTACTCAAGGATAGTGCTTATGACTTTTAAATCAGCTCAGCCTTTGGGTTAAAAAGTATAGTAATCCACAGCAAGATGCTTAAAAATATTACTATGGTTCATAATTCCTGTGATATTTTCCAAGAAAATAATTCTTAGAAATTAAAAGTTATATGTAGGGAAGTAGATGTGGTTCAAGCAAGTGGGTGCCTCCCTCCCACGTGGGAGGTCCCAGGTTCGGTTCCCAGTACCTCCTCGAAAGAAGACGAGCACAAAACAAATGGACACAGAGAGCAGACAGTGAGTGTAAAACATCAGGAGGGGGGGAGGATGAGAAAAAAAATAAATCTTAAAAAAATAAAAGTTATATATATATAGACTCAAAGATGTGTGTTGTCTACAAAAGCAGAAACAAGCACACGTATACACTCCTGGAAGTAGTTTGATAACTTCTATTGTAATAACTTTTTAAATTGAATTTCCATAATGGGCTGTCTTACAGGAATTAAAATAACTACAAAGTCTTATATATAGAAATGAGAAACTGTGTATTATATGTATGTTTTTATAACTTTGTAAAACATTCCTAGACAATATAAAATTAATTGTGATAGGATGCTAGAATTATGTGCAACTTCCCCCCTTTTTTATAATTTGCTTTAATTTTGATAACCTCTTAAATGTATTATATATTTCTTTAAGAGATTATATATAATTATGTGTGTGCATATGTAGAGATAGAAAATAGGAAATACCAACAAAATTATGACTGTATTTTATATGTAGAACAGAAATGAACTTATTATATGCAGTAAACCTTGTTTAATAAGATCACCCACATTTTCCTAGAAAGAGGTTTAGATAGAAATGATCTTCTTTAGGGATCTTAAGTGTTTAAGAAATGTACAGCTAGTTTCCTAGTGATTCATTAATTTATTTTCAGCCTGATATTTGAAACTGTGTATCTCCAAATTGGCTTAATTAAGTACAGTGTTTTTCCCTTTAGATGCATTAGTAGAATCAATGTGAAATCGGTTGAGGATGGGATAAAAGATGGGAAGTGCTAGTACCAAGTAACTGTATCATATGAAGTAATTTTTGGATGAACTACATGGAACTGTCAGTATTCACCATTTTGAAACATAAAAAAAATTCATGTGGTTCAAAATAAATATTTTGTATATTTTCACCATAGTAAGGAGAACCCTATGTCTGGTTTTTTTAAGAAGCTTGGGTGGTTAGAGTATAACTGGGGTTGGGGTAAAGAGATAGAAGAAACACAGCAGCAGTGGGCACCTGAGATTCAGATTTATTTAACCTGTATTTAGTACTTACTTTTTGCTTACTGCTTCTGTCAAAATTTTTCTAATTTATTTTAGGATTTAATTTATATAATACCAAAAGTGATAAGTATATTTCCTGTTTAAGAAAACTCAGGACTAGGAAGACTTGTTATTTGGGATAAATTGCATTGCTGTGATGCAAGACCAGGTTTTCTGACCAACAGACCAGTGCTCTTTCCAGTACCTCATGTTGGTAACTTCAGCTCGTGTTATCTCTTCTACCATCCTGTTTGTTCACATAGTTCCAAATGTCCGGAATGATTCATATGCATCATGAGTGATTAAAATAGACTCATGGTACTCTCATGGACCTTAAGGATATCTGTTCCAAGTGGAGAGATGACAAAACTCAAGAGTTTAAGTGACTTGACATAAGTCTTAAAATTGTTAGTGACAGAGTTGGAGCTCAAGTTCTTGTCCTTTGACTTGAAGCTGGATGAAGTATAGTGAGGATGATGAAAGAGTAATAGTAAAATCTTTTTAAAAACTTGTTTTAAAAGTTCTTTTATTTATGGGTATGCACTCAGTTTCTTCACTTGTAAAATGTGACTATCTTCCACAAATTGTGACTATTAAGTGAAATAATGATGTGAAATGCTTTTAAAATTCTAAAGCCCTAAGTAGGTATTATTTTATTGTGCTATTTGGTTCACTTTTCATGGTCAGGAACTGTCCCTTGTTCGTTATGCATAGAACATTTGTTGAACTAATAAGCATCTAGAGTGTTCAATCTCTTGTCTTTTTTTTTCCCAAAAGATTTATTTATTTATTTCTCTCCCCTCCCCGTGGTTGTCTGTTCTCTGTGTCTGTTTGCTGTGTCTTGTTTCTTTGTCCGCTTCTGTTGTCAGAGGCATGGGAATCTGTGTCTCTTTTTGTTGAGTCATCTTGTGTCAGCTGTCCGTGTGGGTGGCGTCATTCCTGGGCAGGCTGCACTTTTCTTTCGCGCTGGGCGGCTCTCCTTACGGGGCTCACTCCTTGCGCGTGGGGCTCCCCTACGTGGGGGACACCCCTGCATGGCATGGGACTCCTTGCGCACGTCAGCACTGCGCATGAGCCAGCTCCACACGGGTCAAGGAGGCCCAAGGTTTGAACCTTGGACCTCCCATGTGGTAGATGGGCGCCCTAACCACTGGGCCAAGTCCATTTCCCAATCTCTTTGTCATTTTAAAACATTTTTTACTTGAACAACTGTATGATATTTCTTACCTTACATTTCTGGAGGTTCTCTGGATAACTGAAATCCATTCCAGCTCTAAGAATGCATGCTTTCATATGGACACATTGATATGAAATTGACATACTGAAATAGCCTTTTCATTAATGGAAATTGACATACTGAAATAACCTTTTCATTCATCATAGGACAAAAGCTTGTGTTTTATATTATACATAAATACTGTTGCTGATAATGGGAGCAATAGCATCATCCTTTTGAGGATTTTCTCCTTTGGGTGTTTTGAAATAACCAGCCTGTGTTTGCTTATAAGAGCTATAGCCTTTAGAATATTAAATGATACATTACACTAATATTTCATAGATTCTGGTTATTGATAGTGAAAGTAAGAGAACCATCGGTCTCTTTTAAGTGTAACAAAAGGCTGCTTCTGCTTGATCTTCTTTTTTTTTCCTGTTTTGATATTTACTCAGTGAGGAATTGGGAGAATTCATGGAGATGAAAGGTGCCAATAGCCCTGGAATTCTTGTGTTGACCACAGGCCTCAGCAAACCATTTATGCGCCTAGATAAATACCCCACCTTACTTAAGGAACTTGAAAGACATATGGAGGTATTGCATTTTACGTATCTGTCACTTAGAATCCTTGAGCCATGAATTTGTGACATTGTTGTTGAGTTATTTTAGAGGACAGAATCAACAAAGTGAGTTTACCAAGAGTTTTAAACATAATGGATTTTTACAATTATTTTGTTAAATTTTTTTCTTCTTATACCAGTGTTATAGAAAGTGTGTTCTTTCCTTTCTCACTGCTCACAGAAAGATTTCCAAAAGCTGTAAAAAGTTCACCTGATTTTTAAATAATGTTATCTTATCAGGAATATTTAACCACAAATACATTCTTAAGCTATAGAGTAACAATAAGAGAATCATTGTATGATAATAATATGTATTTATCTTATTTTTGAATACAGATTGTGAATCTGACAGAAATTTGGATTCAAGTTAGTCTCTTGGCTAGGGGTTTGTAAAGTTATTCTGTAAAGGGCAGATAGTGAATTTAATAGGCTTCGAAGGCCATTTTATTTATTTTGCAACTACTCAGCTCTGCTGTTACAGTGCAAAAGCAGCCATAGAAATTAGGTAAAAGAATATACGTGAAAGTATTCCAATAAAACTTTATTTACAAAAGCAGGCATCAGTTTGCTAACCCCAGCTCTTGGCTGTTCTGTGCCAAATTTTTTCCCTAAGTCTATTGTATCTTTAAGGTCTGAGATCATTGGCTCCATGATGATTCCCTCAAAGAATAAGAAACAATACTTCTAATGCTAACAGGGCATATTAAGGGCTGGAAGGTATTGAAAAATTATCAAGCTAGTTTATAAAGATTGTCTTTTTAAGAAAAAAACTTTCCATTATGAAAACTAATAGAGTATTTCTTTTATTCAAAGGATTATCATCCAGATCGACAAGATATTCAAAAATCCATGACTGCCTTTAAAAACCTTTCAGTAAGTGATTAAGCATATTTTTTCCTCAGGCATTATTATGGCAAATGAAGGTGGAAAAATTGTTTAACAACTAAAAACATAAATTGATGAAAAAAAATACTTGAGTGTAATTCAAGACTTATTGAGATGAAAAAGCATACAGTTAGATATTCCACAGCTGGTAAATTTTAATGCTTTACTCGACTACGGATACAGAAGAATGGAAAGATAATTTTTTTAATTTAAAAAAATGGGCATAAAATAATTCATATTATGGCTACAAAAATGATATAATCTCCTTTTTAAATCTCCATCTGTAGCATCTTTAGTGATAATAATGTGAAACATATTAGTAGTGGTGGCTTCAGTTTATCTGTTGTCATACTGCCTTACCAAATATGTTTTGAAATATGGGCCTTATTTACTGCATGTTACACTTACTCTTTTTCTTTTGTTTTGTCTTGTCTTTTTTTAAAAAAACATCAATTTTTTTTTGATGCCTATTAATAAAGAATACAGTTCATCCAAAGTGTCCAATCACTGGGACTTGGTATAATCACATATTTGGGTGTTCATCACTTCAATCATTATTACAGCATTTTCATTATTTCAATAATAATAATAGCAACCAAAAACCAGACAAACAAACAAGAAAATCCCTCATCTCTCAGTCTCTCTGTTTCCCCTTTTGTACATAGCTGCTATTTCTGGCTATTCTTGAACAAATTGTTTATTTTTTTATTAAGCAGTTTTATTGAGATATAGTCACATACCATATGATCTATCCAAAGTATATAATCAATGACTTTTTTTTTTAGCTATTAAAAAGTCCTTTATTGTAAAATTGTAAAATAAATAGAAAAATAGATTTAAAGAAATTATATATTTTAAAAGAGAGTTCAAGGCCAGGTTAGATTTAAAATAATTATAAAAAATAGCATAGCAACATTTATAAATGTAAATAATAATTCAAATATAGAAAATAATTATAGCATAATTCTAATTTTTATGTTATAGCTCTAATGATTGGACATAATAATCTCTAAGAATGAAATTGATTGTCAGTTTAGTTTTTTAATTTCCATTTAGGCCATAATTCTTTCTAGATAATCAAGTTCCTATTTGAGAATTCTTCACATCTTATTGAAATGAGTTACAGCAGATAACAGTTTGCCAACTCAATTTTATGAGGCAGAAAAACTCAAAATCTTGTTCAACAGAGGTCATGCTAAATCATTATTGATCCAGATAGACTGTTTCAGTTAACAAATATGAATAAGAAAAAGTTAAAAGAAAATTAAAGTATCCAAAAATGTCTTTCCTCAACTTAAAAATAAGTGTTTATTATGTATGAAAAGAATTATGGAATACTAATCACAGAACAGTTTGCCAGTTGCACAGATTAATTATTGTTCATATACTCTACTGTTTTACATTTATCTGGCCTACTCCAGCTCTTTTTTTGTTACTGTTTGCATGGAATACCTTTCACCAACCTATCACTTTTAACCTGGTTGTATCCTTACATCTGAGATTGGTCTCTTGTAGACAACAAATAGACAGCACATATTTTTTTATCCATTTTATCAGTCTATGTCTTTTGATTGGAGAGTTCAATCCATTAACATTCAGTGTTAATACTGTAAAGGCATTACTTCATTCATCTTGTCCTTCGGCTCTCTGTTGTGATATCGTTCTATTGTCTGTCTTCTTATCCTTTAGTTTACCCTTCCTAATAATTTTCATTTCTAAACTTCTCTCCAAATCTCTCGCCCTTGTTCTTTCCTGCAGGCTGCAGTACCCTCTTTAGTATCTCTTGCAAATCTGGTCTTTTGGTAACATATTCTATCAGTTTTTGTTTGTCTGTGAAGACTTTGAACTCACCCTTAGTTTTGAAGGACAGCTTTGCCAGATACAGAATTCTTGGCTGGTAGTTTTTCTTTTTCAATACCTTAAATACATCATGCCATTTTCTTCTCTCCTCCGTTGTTTCTGTTGAGATATTGCAGTTAATCTTATTGATTTTCCCTTTATGTGATGCATTTTACTTTTCTCTTGCTGCTTTCAAAATGCTCTCTTCATCTCTGATATTTGTCATTCTGAATAGTAGGTGTACTGGGATAGGTCTTTTTAGATTTATTCTGTTTGGGGTGTGTTGTCCTTTATGAGGGTTGGAAAAGTTTTAGTCATTATTTCCTCATATATTCTTTCTGCCCCCTTTCCATTCTCTTTTCCTTCCGGGAAACTAATTATGTGAATGTTTGTGCATTTCATGTTGTCATTCAATTTCCTGAGACTCTCCCATTTTTTCCATTCTTTTCTTTTTCTGTTCTCCTGTCTTTTCCATGTTCTGTCTTGGGAATTACTAATTCTGTCTTAAATCAATTCAAATATGCTCTTATATGCCTCTTATGTATCTTTAATCTCACCCATCGTGTCTTTTATTCCCGTAAGGTCTTGTACTTTCCTTTATAGGCTTTCAAATTGTTCTTTATGTTCTCCCAGTGTCTTGTCTTTTTTTTTTTAAGACTTATTTATTTCTCCCCACCCCTTCCTTGTTTGTATTTTGCGGTGTCTGCTTGTCTTCTTTTCAGGAGGCACCAGGAACTGAACCCAGGAGCTCTGATGTGGGAGGAAGGCACTTAATTGCTTGAGCTACCTCTGCTCCCTGCTTTGTTGTGTCTCTCATTATGTTCTTCCCTCATGTCTCTTGTCGCATCAGCTTGTTGCGTCAGCTTGTTGCATCTGCCTGTCTTGTTAGTTCGCTCATCTTCATTAGGTGGGAGCTCAATCGCTTGAGCCACATCTACTTCTCAGTGTCTTAATATCCTTTATTTCTTTAGTCATATTTTCTTTACGTTCTTTGAAGTGATTTAGGAGAGTTGTGTGCTTATCACTGATTAATTGTATTAAATTCTGTATCTCTTCAGGATATTTGGTTTGTTCTTAGAGCTGGGCCATCTCTTCCTATATTGTAGTATGGCTTTTAATTTTTTGTTGGTGTCTAGGAATCTGAGTATGTTGGCCAACTTCTCCCTTTTGCCTATTTTTTTTTTCTCACAGCTCTTCTTTGGTATTTGGTTCAACTTATTCTCAGTCTCTAAAATTGACTAGCTTAAGTTTCCAAAATTAGGCCAGGAACTCATTAGCGGGGTATAGATTTTCTCTCAGGGATTGGATACAGAGAACATGAAAAGTTTTTGTCCATGGAGTTTCCAGACCAGCCAGCAGATGGCTGTAGTCGGTGTACCTTTCCATGGAGGTGTTACCCTCTCGGCTTTCCTGTGTTCCTGTGTTGAATCTCCAGATGGGAGATTCCAAGCAGGCTCTGCTGGCCGAATTCACTGAAGAAAAGCACCCTGATCTCCCCTGCCTTTTTCCTTGAAACATCTTACTGGGAGGAAGATGTCTGTTCCCCTCTCAGTCAGCTGCAGTGAGCGAGGTGTTTTACCCCAGCTTAATATCTTGGAGTTGGGGGAGAAGAGCCGTTCCCACCATCAATGCCTATTGTTTTAACGTCTTTATCTCCCTGTCCCTCACCCTCCTGGAAGTTGTGTAGCACTGTCCTGGTCTGCTGACCCCCACAGCAGGTCCCTTCGAAAGCTTGTGGCTCTTCTCCCATTGTTTTTGTGAAAGCATTCAGCTATGATTGTTAGTTGGTAGCCATGATATACTTGTTCTTTTTTTCTCTTCTCAATCTTTTATGTTGGCAGACACTAATACCAGAAAAATAATATTTTTCTTGTCCAGTATAGTTTCTTCTGCTGCTGTATATTTTTCTAAAATTGTTTTTAGTATTCCAGAGTGGTTTGTATTTTGCTTCTCTTGACTTGATTCCAGACTTGTGAATTAAGTATATAGTTTGATAGATTATCTGTCTTAAGAAGAAACAAGATCAAAGCAGTGGTATGGTCAAAACTCATGATTCTGGAAATTTCTGTTTGTTTTAACGTTGTTCTTTTTTACCACTCAGGCTCAATGTCAAGAAGTACGGAAAAGGAAAGAACTTGAGCTGCAGATCCTGACAGAAACTATCCGGAGCTGGGAGGGAGATGACATTAAATCCCTGGGCAATGTAATTTACATGTCTCAGGTCATGATTCAATGTGCAGGAAGTGAGGTAATGGAGTTTTAGTGAATACTGAATATGATTTCTCTTACATCATTTTAAAGATTAAACATAAACAACTGTGAAGGAAACATTAAATGAATACCAGGGACATGCTGCTGACCTAATTTTGTTTTTATTCTGGTCTCTAAATTATTTTCCCTGAAACTGTTAAAATGCCTTGGATAAAAATTGAATTGAAAGTATAATTTAATTTGTTTTAAAATTTTGTTCTCTGAATGCTTTTTAAAATTCCTCAGTGACAGTCAACACTGTAAATGCTTTAAACTTCAATGTTTTTGTGCTCTTGTCATACGAGATGTTCAAAGATTGTCAAATAGATGACAAGTAAAATTTAATAAGAATCCTATCTTATAATTTGTCAACCATTTATTCTTGACACATGAAAGAGGCTTAGAGCTGTTGTTGATTTCTTGATCAGTTTAATACTACCACTATCAGTTATGATTGAAAGTCTTTATTAAATGAACTATTCCATGTAAATTGTTCACCATGGCACTTGGGAAGCCCTTTATAATCCTAGGCATTACTCTTTAAAGTGTGCCTGTATTTTTGGGAAGGTAATTTATATCAGGCATATATGCTTGAGACCCACTTCAGGAAAGCTAATAATATGAAAGCCTCTAAATGAAATTTCCACAGAAATTGGCTGAATTTAGAAATGGAGTTGTAGTTACCTTGATTTTTAATATATATGGCCTATTCCTTAAAGTAAAAATGATCAGCAAGATAGTAGTCACTTTTTAAGTAGAACCTCAAACTTCTTATTCAGTAGCATCTCCAGTAAACATTTAGTCATTTTGGCACATGAAGGATCACATTGTTTTTGGTGAAGGTAAATTGAGACACGATTTAGGGAAGAATTACATGTCTGAAATTGTAATTTAGTCTCAGTATTTAAATAATATATAATTTATTTAAGTGTTTTATGAATGGAAAACAATCATAGTATCCAGATAAGACTTCTAGAGTCCTATTTCATTAGGACTCTTGTTTGTATATACAGATGTCTACCACAGAATACATTTTAAGTATGTGATCATCTAGCTAAGGACTTCATGTCAAGATTGTCATTCTGGGAAATCTACTGTTTATATCATTATACTTTTCTATTAATATATGCTAATTGGCATTTCTTTATGGTAATGACAGTATTCTTATATGGGTTTGGTTTAAGTGAGAGATGTAGCCAGGTTATTGTGATATCCCTATATAGTGAAAGTTTAGCAGTTTGTGTTTTATAATTCATAGTTATATATTCATTGGATCACTTAGCAAGTACCTCTTTTTGTATTTTAGTCTATCTTTATAAAAATATTTATATGATCAAAATGACCCATTTTCAAGCATGAAACTCTTAGTATGTTAAAAGACTGAAACTTTTACTCTCAGTATATATTTCTCACCTATACAATCCTAAAATATCACCTCTTCATGTATTTTAAGGTCTTATAGTTTGGATACTATAAGGAGTTACAACTTTCAAACGCCATTGATTTAAAAAAAGGAAAAATTTTTCCAGAAGGAGCTTATTTTTAATCATGATATTTGAAAAAACAAACAAAAAAATTAATTTAAAACAGTCTATGGGAACATTTCCTAAAGCATGTTTTTGTAATACTAGGTCTATAAATAAAACATTATTAGTGCTGTTCACAAAATGATTCAAAGTGGTTTTAGCCATTACTGAAAAACTTTTAATCATTTGAAAGATTTCTTTGTAACAGATCTTATCAGAGCCTTTGCTCTGAACATTCACAATGTATATTATGACTATATAGTAAGTAGTTTTCAACAGCTTCTTTATAGAATTTTTTTTTCAAGGCACTTTGTAGGTCTGCTGTTCTGAGGAAATGCTTGGGGACATTGTTTTCTAGTATTTATTTAACTTTTTTATGCAGTTGTTTAAATGTTAGCTTGTGAAAAGGACTGGACATTTTTGTTTTTCTGTTTTTTAGGTTCTTGAGACTCTTTGTCTTTTGGTTGTAATCTTCTTGGCTTTTGTTACAGTCTTGAAGCAGAATATTTTAATACATAAGCTTTGCTTTTAAATCTTCCATGCAAACTAGCAAAGTTTATGGGGTGGATTAAAACAACATTGAATTGACTTATCATGGAGTTTAGGGAAGTGCCAGAAATTATTAATAGACCAAAGTTGATTTTAGCATTTTATACTATCCTGTGGCTTCAAGGATCCACTTGATGCTTTTTCTCCTTTACCAACCAGAAAAAGAAAATTGTAGATTAACTGAAACAGTTCATAGCAGAGCTGAACTCCTTAATCACATTTTTAAAAGGTGTTATACAGGATTATTAAACAAGATGTTACTTATGAGTCCAAGTTCTTTTAATGATTTAGTTTATTTTCTGCCTTTTTATTTTGAAGATTTTTGTAACCTATCTATTCACCTATATTTTAAAGTCTTTCTAAATCATATGTTAATATTTAACATAGACTTTATCATAATTTTCTTTCTATTTCATTGAGCTAATAAAATTTGGTAGAGGGAAATACCTAAACAGGAAATAAATAATATGTAATATCTCATAGCATCTAGGATAAAGGAAGTATTGGTGCTCACGTCTGTAAGTATATGTTATTTTAAAACTTATTTGGATTCATTTGTTTTTTAAATTAGGAAAAAAATGAAAGATATCTTCTACTCTTCCCAAATATTTTGCTAATGTTGTCTGCGAGTCCTAGGATGAGTGGTTTTATCTATCAGGTAAAACACATTTTAAAATTGTTCTTTATTGTTTATTGTGAATCTGACATTCACTTTCAGATTGAATTATTGGTTAAATACTATATGTATGTATGTGTTGTGTTTAATGCTACATAGTCAAATATGTACGCACAGTTCCATTTGTATTGGTATGACTTCAAACGCATTCTTGTCTTGATTCTAAGCATAAAGATGGAAAGAAGTGTAGTTTGTTTAGCTTGCTCATAAGGACACAATTACTGTGATGCAAGTTTATCTCTGCCACTGACTTAAGTCGTCTCTTGTAAAGTGCTTAACTTCTCAGAGACTTAATATCCTATTTTGCAAAATGGATCTAACAGCCTTTTTGGGTGGGTTAAGTGGACAGTGTAAGCTAAGATGTTTTGTAAATGATATAGCACTACACAAATATATTAGGCAGCTATAACTTGATGTAAATAGTAATGAATGATCATTTAAACTAATTTTTAAAAAATCATTTCACTACTTTGAGAAAATGTGACAGCTGATTTAGGAAGAAAATACAAGGCTTTGATCTTTTCTGTTTTTCTACACTGATTTATTTATTTTTTTTTTGCATTTTTAATAGACTTTATTGGAATTATTTTATTAGAGAAGTTTTAGATATACTGAAAAATCATGAATAAAGTACAGAAGTCCCATATACCCATCTCATACATGCAGTTTTCCCCATTGTTGACACTTTGCATTAATATGGTAATTTTGTTAAAATTGATGAAACATTGTTATTAGAATTATACAGTTAGTGATAGTCCATAGGTTACATTAGGGTTCACAGTTTTTGTTGTACTGTTCTGTAATTTTAAAAAATTATTCTGCTAACATGTATACAAGCCAAAATGTTCCATTTTAACCACTTTCCAATATACAATACAGTGATTTTAATTACATTCAAAATATTTTCACTGCTATCCACCACCCAAATTTTTCTGTCACACCAAAGAGTAGTTGTATAACAATTTAGTATTTCCCACGCCCTATACCCATCAGGACCCCGTAAACTGCATTATAGTTTCCTACAAGAGAATTTATTTTAAAGAGCACTTTTAAGGCTGTCAGAAAATTGTGCAGAAAGTACAGTTACCACCAACATCCCCTCTCCACACTCTCTATACACAGGTCTCTTTTTATTAGCATTTTACATTAGTGTGGCACATTTTTTAGAGTTGATGAACCAATATTGGTGCATTTTTATCAACTGAATTCCACAGATTACATGATAGTGTAGTCTCTGTGTTGTGTAGTTCTTTGAAGTTTTTACAAATGTAAAAGGTCAAGTGTCTATTATAGTACCACACAGAATAGTTTTACTCAGCTAAAAATGCCAGTGTTCCACCAATTCAGCCTTCCCTCCCTCTCCCTGAAACCCTGGCAACCATTGAACTTTTTTTTTTTTTTAAGATTTTTTATTTATTTAATCCCCCCCGCCCCCCGCCCCCCGGTTGTCTGTTCTCTGTGTCTATTTGCTGCCTCTTGTTTCTTTGTCCACTTCTGTTGTTGTCAGCGGCACGGGGCACGGGAAGTGTGGGCGGCGCCATTCCTGGGCAGGCTGCACTTTCTTTCACGCTGGGCGGCTCTCCTTACGGGGCGCACTCCTTGTGAGTGGGGCTCCCTACCCGGGGGACACCCCTGCATGGCAGGGCATTCCTTGAGCACATCAGCACTGCGCATGGGCCAGCTGCACACGGGTCAAGGAGGCCCGGGGTTTGAACCGCGGACCTCCCATGTGGTAGACGGATGCCCTAACCAATGGGCCAAGTCCATTTCCCACCATTGAACATTTTTACTGATTCTTTAGTATTGCCTTTTCCAGAATGTCATACATACTTGGAATTAGAGAGTATGTAGGCTTTTCTAGACTGGCTCCTTTCCCTTAGAAATATGCATTTGAGGTTTCTCCATACTTTTCCATGGCTTCAATGCAATTTTTTTAAAAATTTATTTTATTTTTAAAGGAGCTTTAGATTACATAAATGATAACATTGAAAATGTAGGGGGATTCCCATATTACTCCCCCCCACCCCAACATTCTTCCCCATTAAAAACATCTTTCATTACTGTGGTACATTTGTTAAAATTGATGAACACATACTGAAGCATTGTTAATAACCATTGTCAGTACTGTACATTATAGTTTTCACTTTGCACTGCACATTTTTATAGGTTTTGACAAAATATATAATGGCCTGTATCCGTCATTGCAATATCATTTCAGACAATTCCATTGTCCCCCCCAAATGTCCTGTGTTAATGTCTATTCTTCCTTCTTCTTTCCCTCAGACCCTCTGGTGACCACTGCCTTTATGTCAATGTTATGTTCTTTCATTGGTAGAATAATAATAAGTCTACTTTAGTGCATATTTGCATCCCCTCTTATGTTTGTTCATTCCTCAGTCTTGAGGACTACAGGATGGTGATGCCCGCTCTGTTTCTGATTGAGAGGGGGCTTATATCCCATCGGGTAGATGGATGAAACTGTCTTGCTGGCAGTTGTAGGTACTCTTTGTTTTTTAGAGATGGGCCTTTACCATTGTCATCCTTTTGTTAGTTGTCCTGGGTGAGTCCGATGAAATGGAGAGTACGTGTTGCAATTCTGCTGAAATTCAGGGCTCAGCCGACATATGAACAGACTGAAGATTTAAGTCTTTGAGACATATATATGGTGCTAATTTTACATTTTAATTTTTTGTGTTTTGGTATTTTATTATTATATTATTTTATTCTTATTTAATTGTTTTGCTTTGTTTTGGGGGAGGTTTTGGATTGCAGAAGGTTCACAGCTGTGGCAAGGGAGGATCACTGGTATGAAGGTGTCAGTAATGGGGAAATGTGTAGGGCGGGGTACACTTAAGGCATGCCTTTATGGAAAATGAATATGTTCAAGCGGTCATGGGGTGTTGTCTCGGTCAGTGGAGACCCACACAATAATTGAAAGAATATTGAATTCCCATACTGAGAAGTCCTGCTATATTCTTTAATAGAGCGGCAAGAATCCCCCGAGTACATGGGAAGTGCCTAGTGAAGGAGGACAGGCCAATACACCAGGTCCTTCATATTAATGATTGTACTTATGAACATTGTTCTTGTGAAATTGAAACTTAGCCTAGTATTTCATATGGCCTAAGAGTTACCTCCTGAAAGCCTCCTTGTTGCTCAAATTTGGCTTCTGTCTAAGCTGAACTTAGCATATAAACACACTACATTCCCCCTGGCCTGGGACATGACTCCTGGGAATGAGTCTCCCTGACACTGAGGAATTATTACCATGCACCATCTAGCAATGCATTTGGAAAAAGATCTTGACTAAAATGGGGAATTATTAAATACAAATGAGTGTTTATGGCTAAGAGATTTCAGAATGAGTTATGAGGTCATTCCAGAGGTTATGCTTATGCATGTCTCAGGAGGATCTCGTTGACTGCCACGGTAAACAGTGTCTCAAGCAGGGGTGCTCCTGAGCGCTCTGGAGACATCTAGATACTAAAGGCAAGGCAAAAAATCTCAGCAATTCTGCACCCTGTCAGTGGAGCCTTACCTTGGAATGTGTGTTCCCCAGTGTATCAGAGTTAGACTGATTTGTAATTTCTACACAGATTTATGATGGTGGTCTTATGTAGTTTAAATTTTTTTTCTGTGTGTCTAGTAGATGCTCCTTGTAAGCTTTCATTGCCTTTTTTTCTGTGAAGTTATTGAAGTTTATACCCTGCCCATCAGTTTTTTAAGTCACTCACTAGTAATACCTTTACAGAATTCTTTGATTCACATTTGTTTTCTTTGATTCACATTTCTGAAGAACATGGTATGTTGTTTTGCTTTGTCCCCAATAAGAAGAAGTCAATACTGAGAAAGAACTAGGCATAGCTGGATTGTACCTCCAAAAAAACTTTGGTCGCTATCCAATTAGGGGTTGTCATTGTAAAAGGAGCATTTCTAAAATTTATATAGTAAATATATGTGGGCATATTCAGAAAAATGATGACACAATTTGTAAGGCTGCTACAGGGTTTTTTACCAAAACTTGTAGTTACCTCTTTGTTAAATTACCCTGAAAAACCTAAATATAAATCCTTTTCATTTAGCACCATCTAGCTTAGTATTTTATGGCCTAAGAGTCTCTTCCTTTCTTTAGGCTTTAACCTACCAAAGGAGTGTCTCAGTGGGTTGCCAGAAAAAAGGGTCCTGCTGTCTTCTAACTCAAGGGAAAAGAGATTACCATTTGGGATAAACATACAAGGATAGTAGATGTTTGGGATTTGCCCTTGATGCTGGTATTGAAATGCCACTGAAAACCTCATTCCACCAATAGACCTATTTTTCATCAATATGCATTTTTACTCTAAAGTATATTACTTTGAACACTGGCTTTGAATTAATTCCAACCACTGGCTTTGAGTTAAATCCAAAAATTTAAAATACATCAACAATAACAATATATTATATATTATACATTAATGATTTTAAGGTTTATGCCAGCTTAAATACAGATACAGTTTATTTTCTGTAGGAGTTCTCAAAGCTATTAAGAGACTTACGTGCATTATGAATCATGGAAATGGATATACTATATATATTTTCCAAATATACTTGAATACAGAGGTATCAAGCACTGGTAATTCCACATGTCTAGTGTTCTACCTATCATACTTTTTAGGACATGATTTTTTAACCTTGGCACTGTTGAGATTTTGGGCTTGATAATTCCTTAGACTGGGGCATGGGGGCTGTCCTGTCCATTCACTGTAGGATGTTCAGCAATATCCCTGGCCTCTCCTCACTAGGTGTCAGGAGCACCCTTTACCCAGCTGGGGACTATTCTTTAGGAGGTTTTGTTGATATAGAATCCTTTTTCTCACCTGACTATTCTACAGGCAACTTCGTCCAAAAAACCTGTAGTTTTCTCCTTAAAGACTTGGTTGGCCACCATTGTATCAGAGTTGAGATGAACTGGCCTAATTTATTTTGTTTTTTAGTTCTATTTTGTTTTAATTATTACCTTCTCTGCAATCTTTCCATTGACATTTTCTATTCCAGGTATCAATTAAAGATTTCTTCCTTTTTCAGAGAAGACTTTGTTGCCTGCCATTTTTTTTTGCATTATCTGTAATATTTAGCACAGCTAGTTATTTCCATTTTGTGGACTATGAAGTATAACTTTTATACATTTCCTGATATTGCCTTAATTTCCCACCTAAACTGTTGCCTTCAAGCTTAGAACTTCCTTTTTATTCCTTTATGAGGCAAATATGTGCTTCAAATAGTTGATGTAGGCTTTAGTTTTTTTTGTTTTTTTTGTTTTTTTAATAATATTTTTGCCTCCCAGTGTTTATGTTTAAGGTAACTGATCAGAAGTTTATTTTTGTTCTGGTTTGCTCTTTGTTTTGTACCTTTTGACTGGTTCAATTTCTTGACTATAGTCTTATGATTTCTTGTTTCAGATAGAGATTTCTATATTATACGTGCATCTGATACAAAGAAAAGAATACAGTTTCTCTGCCATTTCTAAAAATCATATAATATTTATTTTAATGGCATACCTTCTTTACTAGAAAAGCACTAATTGTTTTTTTTTGGGGGGGGATTCTTTTTTAGGGAAAGCTTCCAACGACAGGAATGACAATCACAAAGCTTGAGGACAGTGAAAATCATAAAAATGCATTTGAAATATCAGGTGATAGGCACAACTTTTGTAAATGCTATCTATCACTGTGTTGAGAGCTAGATTCATTTGTTTTCAGATTCTTAAGTATTTCAGAGAGCTGATATTTAAGCATTGTTGAATTATATTCTGTCTGTGTGTGTATGTATATACATGTATGCATTTTGACCTGTTTTTCCATTTTAGCCTATTATTTGTTCTCTCTTCTAGGGAACATGATTGAGCGAATATTAGTGTCATGCAATAACCAGCAGGATCTGCATGAATGGGTGGATCATCTACAGAAGCAAACTAAAGTCACATCAATTGGAAACCCCACTATTAAGCCTCATTCTGTGCCATCGCATACCGTAAGGACTCACGTGCTGTTCCTTCTTCCAAACTCCAGACAATATCAGCTTTTGGTGGATTTGACAGGAAATGATCATGTACTTTAGAGCAGATTTAATATGTGGATTAACAATGCAAAATATTTACTTCATATCCCTCTAATAGTGAATAGTTTCTCAATGATCATTATTGTGAAACAGTCCTAATAGTGTGTGTATTCACAGTTCAACGAAACTTGGATAGGAAATGACTTCTCTTGTAAGAATCAATCTAAAAGACTAATTTGAGAAAGTTTTCTGCTAAACTACCAAAGAGCCACTAGTCCAGAGATTATTTTTTCTGAACATTTTAACTGTATTTGTATGTTTCATAAAAGACAACACAAAATAGATGATTAAGATGATTAAAATGAGTCAGATTCATGTTGATAGCATTAAAATGTAATTTTTGACTCATTTTGATTTTAAGAAATTTATCTTCTACTTAGACAAGTTCAATAGGTTTCTGGTTTTTTAGATACTTAAAACATTTCAAAATAGATTAACACCAAATTTCCAGGGTTTAAAACCTCTCTGGTGTTTTATGCTTAAGATATTGGTATTATTTTAATAGTTGATCATATTTATCACATAATAGTTTAAAAATGGTAGAAGCCTTTTTAAAAAATGAACCGTGATTACAGAAACATTTTTAGTTTGTAGATTTGTTTCATGTCCTTATAAAGTTTTTTTGGTCTTTATGAGGATGTTTTCTACATGTAAGTTCATTTTCCATTTATTATCCTTCAAATTAAAAGTTTTAGTCCAATGGGGGTAAAGAGTTATACAGGAACTCTGTTCTTTCTGCATTATTTTTCTTTAAACCTACAGCTGCTCTAAAAATAATAAAAGATAATGCTAAAAGCAAAAATTTTTCGCTCAGGAAAGGTTGCTATGATGTAACAATTTGATCAGTTTCATTCTGCCACTCTTATTTCATTCAACAGTTTGAAGGTTAAAACTACTCACTTGCTTTAGCTAGCATTTCATTTAGAATGGCTCTGCCATTTGTACCTTCTCCTTCCTTTTAAATATACTTAGCTTTCATAGAACTAAATTTATTCTAAAGACATATATATTTTATGTGTGTATTTATAAAGAAAAATAGAACTGCTCTTTTCATTCAGATTCTCAATAATAGCCTGAAGCTAAAGTTTATAAAATTTTATATCTAGTAAAACTTTGCTCTATATTTGGACCTTTGTACTTCAGTATTTCTTTTCATGTTACTTAGTGGCATAGCAGGCTTTCCTTCAACAGGAGGTTAAGTCCCTGCTATATAAAAATCGTATATAGACTTTTGAAATGTTCTACGTTTTCCCTAGGGAGTTTTTCTTTGGGGAACTATGGATTGTCCTTGTGCTCTGACTATCCACTGTGAATAATATTCTAATTTTAGCATAAAACAACCTTTTTTGACTTTTTCAGCAAATATTACTTATTATGACATTATTGCTAACGGGTGTTTTGCATAATTTCATCTTTCTGTGAATTATTTGAAAATTATTTTGTTGTGGTTGTTGTAGCACATTATGAGTCTCACACACACCCTTCCTTTTCTACCAAGGACCTGTATGTGATTATTGTAGCCTTTGTAGAAAAATGCTCACATTCTTGAATACCATGGTATTAGCCATTGTATGGGCTTCCTTCTAGCCATGTATTTCAAATATTGTTTAGTTCTTTCCAATGGACCTTACCTCATTTGGTCAGTTCACATAACTCTTCATTTTTCCCATTAAATGCACCTTACTATTGGCTAATTTGAGTTTATTAGCTAATTTTACGTGTCACTTATTTGTTTTATTTTACATTGTCTCTTTTAACTGTTAGTGTGCTGGAATATTTTGGGGTGTTCCAGGAATATAAACCCAATCAACAACTTGTTCCTCTGAGAAATTGGATTTTCAATAACTTTGTTTTGATTAAGTGGAATTTTCCAAGAAAATAACTTGTTCTATCCAGGGAATGGCCAACTTTTTCTGTAGAGAGACAAATAAATAATTTTGGCTGATGGACCATGTAGTTTCTGCAATTGTACTTTGTGGTTGTAATGTGGAAGCAGCCACAGATTATAGTAAAGGATTGGGTGTGGCTGTGTGCCAGTAAAACCTTTTTTAAAAAGGGGCCAGGCCACTTTTTAGACCAATGCATAGTAAGTGTCTTGGGAGAAAAATTACTCTCCTCCCAATAAAGGAATGCCTGTTCTTTTATAAAATACTGATTTTTAAACCAGTTGAAATACTTTTTTCCAAGTGTTATTCCCATGGCAAATACAGAGGTAGTTTGTAGACTATTCAGGATTTTGGGTATTCAGTTTAGTGCTGCTCGTTACTGATAGAAGCAATGCAAGGAACTCTGTTCTTAGGCCAGGTATGTCACAGTTGACTGCATTTGGCCCAAGAAACTGGTTGTTTGTATTCAGAGGTCAAAAGATTTGATAATAATTTGGGGGTTATTTTATTGGGAGTATTTTTTTAAAGACTGAATTAAATCTATTTGATCAAGGTTCCTCCTACAGTAAATGCACTAGTGTCTTATGTTTTGTTTCTTCTCTTTTTCCAAACTTCTGTGCACTTGGCAGCTTCCTTCCCATCCAATCACTCCATCCAGCAAACATTCAGACAGCAAGCCAGTGCCACTGACTCCTGCATACCACACGCTCCCACACCCTTCACATCATGGGACTCCACATACCACCATTAACTGGGGACCATTGGAGCCTCCTAAAACTCCCAAACCTTGGAGCCTGAGCTGCCTGCGACCTGCACCTCCTCTACGGCCTTCAGCTGCTCTCTGTTACAAAGAGGTGAGGTCTTTTGGCCATTCAAATAGCCACAGTAAAAAGTATGGCATAACAGAAATAAGCATAACTTGAAATCTGGGTGTGTTAATTGGTCATACTATACTTCATCCCATTTTTTTTCCATTTCAATGAAATAGAAATATTGGCAATCAAATATTTCTCTCTGTGACTTAAAAAATACAGATTAGCTTCCGCAGAACTGTGCAGAAGGGTCTGCTTCATTCTTTTATTTTTCCTCCCCTTCTGCTGCTTAAGGGGCCTGAGAGACCCACAGTATGGAAAAGGTGTGTGTAAGATTGGATCCTTTCTGTGAACTTTCACAGAAGGATCTTTAATGCAGGAGAACCCGGTACTCACCTGAGTGCTGCTTCTGAGGGCCTTCCTTAATTCCTGCTGATCTCTGAGGAGCAAGAAGAACAAAGGAACTAGAAGAAACTTCACAGGGCTTCCTCTTTGCCTCTTGCTAAGCCTGAACTTATTTTGTACTTCCAGTTGGTGAAGGGTATCACTTTGTTTCTGCATGCTATTCTGTTGTCCCTTTTGATCCTTTCTTTAAGTTCAGATTTTCCTGTCCTGGAACTCTACATGTTGTCACTAGAAGCTACTTAAGTTGAAGAAAGCATTTTACAAATAAAAATGGAAAGGAAAAAGAAAAAGCAACTCTCCCCTTTGATGTGTAAGGAATTATAACACACTCTTCTTGCTCTTCTCCATTCTGATTCAGTATTTTATTTATACTTTATGCAGTTATTAACAGTTTCATACACTTATACTTAAATCTGCTTTTGAAGATGAAAGGAAATGTCTTAAAAAATGTATTTTGAGAGATTTTTATTGAATAGATATGTCATGTCTCCATTTGAGGAAGTGATGAGTGTGTTGAAACATTGTTGTCTGGTATCAAGACTCTTTGTCCAGTTGGGGACCATATATGCAAAAGAAACCAGAGCAGACCTTCCATATTTGCTAGCAGCACTAATTAGGTTAAGATACATGGAAAAGTACTATATAAGAAATTATAATCAATTTTTTACAATTTTCTGTTTCCAATGAATTTCGGTTTTTATGATCTGTATCTTGCTGGTAGCCACATAGCCCTGTCAAGAATGTTTTATGATAGGCAGTTACTTAGAGAATATTGATGTTCCTTTATCATATAGTTTATTGCTGACAGTACAAAGGAAAAGTAACGTGTAGGCAAAAAAAAAATGTGGAGATTTAATTACTGGGGCAGAAAATTGGGGTAAAACTGTTAAGCTTATATCAAGGAAGTGAGGTAGCAAGAAGTTTAAAAACAAAATAACAAAAAGCAAAGAAGTAGAGTAGGGAGAAGGTATTAAGAACTGCATAAAAATTTTGATTTTTTATAAATCTGTCTAATTGTTTTTGCTGGACTCCCATTTTGGTAAAATGGTTTCATACTCTATAATTGTCCAGTGTAACTGAATACTTTTAAGATTACATTTTAATCAGACAGAAGGGCATTAATTTATTCATAGCAAGTATTTATCTCTGTTAGTCTTGAATTAGGGAAGCTAATTTTATTTTTAGGCTTTCCAGCAAGAGAGAACATATTGTATGTATTTCTTCTGGAACTGATTTCTGCTGCATTTCTAAGAGTTCTTAAAATATATTTATTTTATTTCTACAGAGAAAAATTTCTAAGAGATAACTTTAAATATCAGACTTTGTTCACTCTGTGCTTCCAGTTTGGTTCATCCTACAGTGCATCTCACCTTCTGAATCTTGAACCATTTATATAATTTGAATGATGCAGAAGTTAGTCTTTTTTTATATCAATGTTTAATATATGCATGACAGTTGAAACTTCACAACTCCCCTTTTCCTCCCTCCACCAATTAGACTTTGTCTTGCTCATTTAGTTTTATTCTTTTCTCTTCTGCACTTTTTACAGAGATATCTTGTGTTACAAAGATAAGGGGTAGATCATTATATTTTTAAACATAGCTCTAAATTTGCATGTACATGCCATACATAAGCAACCAGTGCCAATTTTCTATTGCTTTATTCCTCTGCTCTCAAAGGCAATGAACCGATGACTTATTTCCTCTTCTTCTCCTTTGAGGCTTCACATATTTTCTTGAAGGAATCAGTTTTTACTTTCCTTTAAAAATAGCTTTAGTTTCCTCATCTGTTTTTACTTAGATGTATCAGATGGTTCCACAACTCCAAAATTAATAGACCTTCTGTGCCCCCTGGGAGTAGGTATGGATCTCTTTGTGCATACATTATGCCATGTCAGTTTTTTCTTCCATCCAAATTCTGCCAGCCAACACAACCTTGTTTTTATAGTGCTAATGGGATCCATGTAACACAAGTAAGTCTGTTTTTGTCAGAGTCAAGAAGAAATATTAATCAATGACTAAAGCTGAAAATAGCTTATTTGTTTTAATGTTCAGCAGCTGACAACAGAAAATCAAATTATAATGAGAAAAGTAGGAAGCACCTAACAGTGGCTATAGTACTTTAATATTTTACAACTTAACAGCAGTCCTTATGATACACCAGTAAAAATTATTGGCTTTGGAGTATTTCAGCAGTCTTCTTTTTCCTTCTTATTTCTTTAGGATCTTAGTAAGAGTCCCAAGACCATGAAAAAACTGCTACCTAAGCGCAAACCTGAACGGAAACCTTCTGATGAAGAGTTTGCATTGAGAAAAAGTAAGTAAATGTGAATGAACAACAATAACAAATAGGTTTCTTAGTTACAAAGGCCAAAGTTTTCATAGAATGGAGAAGTTGATAGGTTTTCAAAGGCTTTAAACAAAACTCAGAGTTTTGAGCCTTAGTATCACTTCTAAAAATAATACTGTAGGATAGATGGCAATTGTTTGAGGTTTGGCAATGATGGAAACAAACCATTTTGGCCTTTACACAGGTAAGCAGAAGATCAGTATTTGAAATGCAAAGAAATGTCTAAATGTTAATGATGACACATGTGCATATATTTTCCCTTAATAAAATAGTTTACATTCTTATGGCATATATATTTTTTACAGTACATTTTAGTGAGTAACTTTGGATTACTTCCACTTCATCTATAAAGCTAAGCCAAGTGTACAGTTTAGACCTGTGGGTTTCACTTGCCGTTCTATCCCCCTTTTTCTGTTGATAAAAAAATCTACCTACACTTTCTCAAATGCCGTCATTTCCCAAAGCTTTCCCTTAAGTTTACTGACTGAATGTGACTTGTTCTTTTTAGACTTTCACACACATTATTGCTTTCTCTTTATCATACTTATTTATGTTTTTGTATGTTCTTCCCTTCTCAAGCATAAATGTCTTAAAAATAAAAAACTGTATCAAATTCAGTCCAGAGTTATTATACATCCTTTCACAGTGAACATCTTACACACATTAGGTCCTAAGTTGATACTGATTGAATAACTAGAGCTTATTTTAGAAGCAAGTGATTTGAAAGATTCACTACTCCTCCCCACTCCCCCATTTCTTCCCAGTGTCTAATTCATTTTACTGATAGTGATTGCCAGAAAGGAATACCAGGTATTAAGTCTAACAGAGTGCTGTGGGACTGTTTAGCACTAAATGTAAGTACTTGAGATAAGTAGGTAGATGATTAAGCCAAGAAAGACAGAAGAGCCTGCCCTTAGAGACCTTGTCAAGGTCTGTCTTAAAGATCTCTATCACCCTGCCCCTCTGTCATTTTCTCAGTCTTCCCTGTTTCTCCAACTCCTCATTCTCCAACTACCGCCAATCTCAAGACTTAGTGATGTTAACAAATCTGCTAAGCCCAACTTCTGCCAATGATATGTTGACTAACCATCATCAGCCAAAGGGGTGCTGATGCAAAATACCAGAAATTGGTTAGTTTTTTATACAGGGTGTTTATTTGGGATAAGAGCTTACAGATACCAGGCCATAAAGCATAAGTTACTTCCCTCACCACAGTCTATTTTCATGTGTTGGAGCAAGATTGCTGCCGATATATGCGAGGGTTCAGGCTTCCTGGGTTCCTCTCTTCCAAGGGCTTGCTTCTTCCTGGGACTTGATTCTTTTTCCTCTGTGAGCCTACTTCCCAGGGTTCCAGCTTCAGGCTTCAGCATCAAACTCCAGCATCAAACCTCCAACATCAAAAGCCCTCAACTCTGTCCTTTGCCCTGTCTTTTATCTGTGAGTCCCTACCCACCAAGGGGCAAGGAGTCAACACCCTACTGACACAAGAGGTTTACTTGATTAAACCTCTGAATCCAATGTAATCTCATATGCCCAGAGGAATTCATCAGTAATATCAAACTGCTACAGATGACAAAAGGAAAACTGCTAGAAATCTTTACAGGTTTTTGTCACTTTCTGGAGTATTACTACTATTTTTTCACCTTACCTATTTGGGACCCTTTAAAGATTTCATTTCCAAAAGAAGGCTCATGGGAGAGGTACGTCTAGTCAGAATCTGAGTATCACTGACATCACAGTGAGGAAGGAGGCTCACTGTGGTATAGTGGTTAAGAAAGCGGTCTCTGGAACCTGAACAATCTGCACTTGAAACCCAGCTCTGTCACTTAGTAACTGTGTGACCTTGGCAAATGACTTATCTCTGAACTGTAATTTTCTTATCCTTAGTGTGATGATTATAATAAATTGGAAGAATTAGATGAAATAATGGACCTATAAATTGCTCAAGCTTTAGCTGTCTTATCCTCATCATATTATATACAGTACAAACAGCCATTATAGCATAAGTTGCCTTCCTGTCAATTTAATTACCTCCAGTCATAAGCATGCAAGATAAGGTACCTGACCACCAGAATAGTGCCAAACTCACAGAACACTTAATGAAATGGTTGGTTGATAAGGTGTATATTTTAGTGAAAAGAGCTAAATTTAGAATCAGATCGCTCTAGAATTGAATACCTGCTGTGCAATCTTTCATTTATAAAAGGAAAATAAATACCTAACTTGTAGGATTGTTTTATGATCTCCTTTCTTCAGTAAATATTTATTGAGCACCTTCTATGTGAAAGACACTGTCCTGGGCACTTGACTTATGGCTGCAAATAAGATACTCATGCACTTGACAAATATTTATTGAGTACCTTCTCTCTGCCAGGTGCTGGGTATGCAGCAGTAAACAAACCGAAGACCCCTGTCTTTATTTTAGTAGAAAGATAAAGGGGGGAAAAAAATAAAAGATAAAGTAAGTTAGCTTTTAGGTGCTGCAGAAAAAATAAAATAGGGGAGGGATTTGGGGGTGGGACAATTTAAAATAGGGTCAGGGAAGATAATACTGAAATGATAGCATTTGAATTAAAACTTTAAGGAATTGAGGAAGCAAGCCAAGCAGAGATCTGTGGATGCACATTCTAGGCATTGGCACATAGGCACAGAGGGAGGAACTTTCATGGGCAAGGACCAGCAAGGAGACCACTATACGTGAAGTAGAGTAGTGATAGAGAGTAGTAAGTGATGAATTTTGAAAAGTAATGAGGAATTAGGCAATGCATACTTTGGTGAATAGGAGACCATAGTACAATTTTAACAAAGGATTTCATCTGACTTTTATGTTTTAATAGTGTAGCAGTTTGGTATTACTTATGAATTCCAAAAATAGATATTGGATTATGTTTGTAAACTGGTCTGTTCCTCTGAGCATGATTAAATTATGATTAGGGCTTTGATTGGGCCACATTAGTAGGACCTTGAGTCCCTGCCGCCTTGGTGGGTGGGAACACAGAAAATTATGTGGCAGAGAAGAGAGTGGGAGTTTTGAGCTGGAACCTGGGAAGTGAACACACAGGAGAAGAACAGAGAGGAATAGAGATGGCTCCTTAGACACACAGAAACCCTGGGGAGAGATAGAGCCATTTACCTGATAGTCTACAGCTGACCTTGTGGAGAGAGCACAACAGGAGCTGAGCCTGGAGAGAAACAGAGCTCCAGGAAGAGAGGAACCCAGGAAACCTGAACTCTTGGCAGCAGTCAGCAGCCATCTTGCCCCAACACATGGCAATAGACTTTGATGAAGGTAGTAACTTATGCTTTAAGGCCTGGTAACTGTAAGCTTCTCCTCCAAATAAATACCCTTTATAAAAGCCAACAGATATCTTGGTATTTCACATCAGTAGCCTTTGGCTAACTAATAAAAATTGGGTCACTGATTGCTGTGTTGAGTTGGTAAGAGACAAAGACAGAAAGAGGGAGACCAGTTAGGAGGCTGTTGTAGTAATCCAGGTAAGGATAAAAGATGATAGTGGCTTGGACCATGGTAACAATCGATATCATAAGGATAAAAGGTGATGGTGGCTTGGACCATGGTAACAACAGATGTCAGATATTCTTTGTCATCTTTGATTGTCACAACTGGGTGAATACCACTGATATCTAGTAGAGGCCTAGGGATGCTGCTAAACATCCTATAATGCACAGGACAGCCCCCCACAACAAAGAATTTTATGACCCAAACTGTCAATAGACTGAGATTGAGAGTCCCTGACCTACAGGATGTGCTTTTAGATTGAATGTATGAACTGTGCAATAGAGGGAGACGTCAAGGATTACTCCAAAGCCTTGAACCTGTGTAACTACAAGGATGACTTATATTTACTGAAATGGGGAAGATTATGGGAGGAGCAGGTGTGTGAGGTGTGGAGGAGGAAACATGGAGAGAGAGAACTTTACCAAGTTTGATATTTCTATTAGGCATCAGGAGGAAAAACTAAGTAGACAATTAGATATGATTCTGAAGCCCATGGGAAAGATCTGTACTAATGGTAAAAATTCCAGAATTGTTATCAGTGTTTAGTTGGTATTTCAAGCTAACAGTCGAAATCATGAAAAGCAGTGAGACTAGACAGAAGAAAAGAAATACAAGGTTGAAGTTCTAAGGTACTTCAGTATTGAAGGAGGGACTAGTGAGATAAAAAGAAAACCAAGCATCTTCATGTGGAATAAAAGAGACAATTTTTACATAATGATTTATATAATGTTTGCATAAATCTTTATGCAAAGATTATATAATTAGTGCTTTGTACATAAGTGCTTAGTGAACTTTACTCCTTTAAGCATAATTACCATATTTTCATAAGATATTTAAACTGCTTTTTCCTGTCCCTTACCCTTTTCAGTTTGGAGATGGGGGATGTTGTTTTTCTTATATATTAGTAAGACAACCTTTATATTTAGGTATTAACACTTGCTGGTTATATTGCTGATAGAAAATACTTCTCAAAAATGAAAATCTTTTTTTAGTATAACTTTTCTTAATATTTGGATAACAGTTATCTGACAAGAAAATAGAAGGGATTTCATTAATTGTCATCATTTTTGGTTGAATTGATGACTTTAAATTCATCTTGATAATTTTATTAATTATTTTTAGTTAAATTTTTAAGTGTACTTTGTTTTGACAGGCACAGCTGCTTTGGAAGAAGATGCTCAGATTCTAAAAGTTATCGAAGCTTACTGCACAAGTGCCAAAACACGACAAACGCTCAATTCAAGTAAGTTTTTATTTCACAATAATGTAGTAAGAATTGTAGTGTGTGTGTGTGTGTGTGTTTGTTTGTTTGTTTAAATTAACAATCTAAAGTTAATTGCTTGTTTGGATCTATCATTGCAGAGCTCATGTGTGTGAACGGTTTTTAGGGAGTGACTGTTTCTGTAGCTTAGCAAGTAACAGAACAGCTTGAGCCTGAAGTCTTTAAGTCATGTTAAAAGAATCTGAGCTGTCATTAAAATAACTGATTTTTTAGACAACATTCTGCTGGGAAATATTTAAGTGTATGGTATGGCTAGAATTTATGAACTTTCTTTTGCTTAAAGAAGGTATGTGTAGAAGACAATGAAAGATTGATTCCATTATTTAAACTATTAGTGTAGTACTGGGATTATTTTTAACTTCTTAGAATTGTCCAACATGTAAACCTATTGCAAAGCTTCTTTTACCTTTTAGCCTCTCCCCAACCCAAACCCTACTCCTTTTTTTTACATGTTTGCTTTTTAAAATTTTTTAAAATAAACACCAATTAATGAATTTGGTAGCTTTCATCCCTGAGTTTGCCTTTATTCAGTGCTATCTGGAATGAAAAAAATGTTAATCTATTTTGTTAACAATGAAAAGGTTGTTTTTTAATCCTCCCCAGGAATGCAGAGTAAAATGCAGTAAGATAGAGGCAGATATGTAGTAGTGCATATATTTGTTCAGAAGAAAGAGGCTTATTTTTCCCCCTTCTTGGTGGCATCTTTATTCCCTAAATGGCTAATATTTTATGAGTGTGCTGGTTCTGGGATGACCATGGACACTACAGGTTGTCCATGTAAAGTTGTTTCTTGTGTTGGTTATTTTTTTGAGAACCGGAATATTTATATATTACTTCTGACATAAAAACTGATTTCTTCTAGATTTTATGTGTTCTCACTTCCCTTTCCACCTTGACTTTTGGCAAATCACTTTTTCTTATCTCTTCTGTTTCATCACCTGCAAAATGGTGGTTAAAATTAGTGTCATGTACTTATTTTAAACTAATGCTGGACAAAAAAAAAAAGGATGGGAAAAGTTTTCCGCTTCTTTAGCTTTTGTTAAAGATAACTACAGCTATAGAGATAGGTCTAGCTGAATTAAATCCTATGCTGAATCTGTAGATTATCCAGAAACCTCTTCATGGCCAGTATTTTACCATATCCTGCCTATGACATTTAAGACATTTTACAAGCATCAACACTGTTCTCTTTTGCCTGCACTCTCTTTGTTTTAAATGCCTATTCATAGTAACTAGTTAGTAGAGTAGGGAAGCAATGGAAAGTTCTATGTAACCTATCAAAATATAGAATTAGTGTATATGTATATATAGTCAAGTACTTATTTATAAACATAGATTATTATGTCATAAGGTATTACAGGTTCATTTATTTGATAGGGATTGTGTTTAGATTTAGATTTTTTTAAATTAGTCATCCCATTTTCAATTACTTGAAACAAAATTTTAACCAGTAGTCTCAGAAAAACAAACTAGGTAACCTGGATGTTGACGTTTTACTGCAAGCTATGTTTTTTCGTAAGAGTCAGTGCCATGTAATATGCTTGTGGCTTTACTTTTTCTGGCTGCCTGAAAGGACCAGCCCATAATTTGTGCAGATTTTTTCTTACACATTGCCTATTACATATTTCCATCTCTCCTCAACAAGGAAAGCATTGGACAATACATTGATTTTAAAAAATTTTTATTTGCTATTATAGGCAAACAAGGCACTCTGGCCTCAGGATTATAATCATATATGGCCTTAAACCTAATATTAAGAAAAGATAGTGATAAGAGAAATTAATCCTTTTGCTGTATAGGTGATGCACTTAATCAAGACAATTTGGAAATGTATATCATAGTGAAAACAACTCTTTCCACATTAAGTGCTTACTAAAAAACAATTTTAGAAGAATGATTTATTTACCTAAAATTCACTTCTGTTTAGTATACATTTGGATACCAAAAAGACTTTATAAACCAGACATCTTTGGTGTTGATTTCTATCTCAAGGAAGTAATAACCATCATTGAATTTTGTGATTTAGTTTTAAGGAATCCCAAATAGACCATGTTTATTCTTGTTATGGTTTGGAAACAATTAATTTTGATCAAAAGAGGAACAGAGAAAGTATCAGTGGTTGTGATTTGCCATTAAAAATCATAACAGGAGTCCTCTTATTTCTTATTTAGTTATGTACTTAGAGGACCCTCCACCTTCTTACCCCTTTCCAGTTCTCCTTGTGTTTCAATCACGGTTGCTTGGCCAGTTTCATTGGTATAGTTGCCAACCACTCATGGGGTTATTTCTGTTCTACCATTTTGCATCCACCTCCTTCTGTTGTCCTCCTTTAAATGGTGGCATTAAAGGTCACACTTCTCTTTTCTGACAGTAAAAGGTTGCTAGCATCAAGGTTGCTAACATTGTTAACAGATATGGCTGACCTCTGGTGAGCACTGTTAAGGAGATCTACTATATTCAATAGATAGTGGAATGAGGGAGGTGGGCAAAACTAGAGGGAGGTGGACCCTATATAATTCCCTTCTCCACTCTGAGATTTTTTCAGTAGTTATATATAAATAAGGTAAGTTTTGACCCCCATCACTAAGATGACTTCTGGTGATTTAGTCTTGACAGAAAGAGCAGGAGAAGTAGGCAAAAATCCTTTGAAACTATTTGGCCTATAATATATCAACTTAAAAGAAAAGGAAATAATTTTTAGTTAACCACATAAATGATTCCGTTTACAAATAATGTCCTAAATGAGACTATTTATTGTATAATGTGTAATTGAATTGGTTCATTGTCAGGTGTCAGAGCTGGGCTGAATTTATAAAGATTTCTTAAGTAACGGCTTTATAGCAGTAACTTAATAGGAGCAACTTGAAAACAATATCATGATTTAGGTTTATTTAATAATGATTGATAGAGTTTTATTCTAAGGGTTGTGCTAAGTTCATTATTAAAATCCAGCCATAAATAAGGATAAACATTGATGGCATTTTTTTTAACAATATTTTCTTTTTTCCTTCTCTTCCCATCACCTTTTGCTTTTGTTTTCATGTTTTTTGGTTGTGGCTATTCCTGTTCGTTCTCCTCTTCATCCCACCTTTGCCTATCCACACCTGTCATTTCATTTCACCCATACATCCTTAGCATGGCAAGGCACTGACCTGATGCATAATCACGTCTTGGCTGATGATGACCAATCAAGTCTAGACTCCTTGGGTCGTCGCAGTAGCCTTTCTCGTTTGGAGCCTTCAGACCTCTCAGAAGACTCTGACTATGACAGTATATGGACAGCCCATAGTTACAGAATGGGTTCTACATCTCGTAAGAGCTGTTGCTCATATATCTCTCACCAGAACTAATGCACTTCTGAGCTTTTCTTAACAAATGCTTGTTGTATCACAGCCTGCTTTTCTTAGATGTTTCTTGCTGTTCCTTGTCTCTTTTAATGTGATATTTTAACAACTTTTGAGAGCATTTCTGGTATTTTCCATTGTACCTTGTGGAGACTTGATTGCCAATTTTAGTATACATTCAAATTACTGACTATTGAAGGGAGATGGTATATTCACATAAGCCTATAACTGAGCAGTTCTTTTTTTTAATGGATAGTTGTTGATGATTTATAGCTCCAAATGGTTTGGTTTTGTATTCTCAGTGTAGCAACTGTTTCATTTCTTTTTTGGATACAGCTGTATGAACACTTTTATATTTTATATTGAAACCATACAGGTTTGTGATCTAAGTGCCAGCAATATGAAAGAGACTTTAGCCTTATAGTAATTTAAATTTTTAATGTATAATCACTCATCAAAGTAGTTGTGGAGAGATAAGAAGAAATAAATATGCAACGAAAGTACTGTGAATTCAATTCAGATAACTCTTTCTGAGGAACCTGTAAGAGATTTGGTATCCATGAAGAATGATCTGTTTATATTGCCAGCATGGGTTCTTTGCCTTGGCAGATGTAAAGAAGAGTCTGCTTCGTGTATTTTAAGGGTTGTCTTCACCATACACAACTCTGTGCCCTTCAGTATACTCTCTTTATGGCAGTCTCCTTGTTTCCCATCTTGGCCATGATATTGGGAGTTCTCTCCAAAAGCAAACTTTGCTGTCAGCGTTCAGATATTAGCTTTGATCATCACACCAAGCTTTATTTAACTGGATTAATTTTATTATATGGTACTTAGCCAACTTATACCACTCTATTAAAGGTTTAAAATTCAAAATCTGAAGCATTCTGCTTCTGAAATTGTAGATTAGACTGAGTTCAGACAGGCATTTGGTATACTTAAAAAATCAAATGCTTTGGCTTTAGTCATAGCTTGGCTACACTCCTGACATTCATATTTAAGCTGTCTGTGATAGCCATGAACCTATTATTTGTTTTCAGCAACTAGCTGCAGTGAAACTCCATCTACAGCAACCCCTGTAGTGTATAATCCTAATTTTTTTGTTATAATGGGATGTCTAAGTCCATTGAAGAAGACTTACTGGGTTGCCATGTAACTCCCCTATAAGGAAATCTTATATTTGGGGTGGACTTCCCCACTTTTGGGGATTTGTTGTAAGGAGATTTCACTGGCCTCACTCAGACTAATTTTTGCTTCCAAAAAAAAAACTGAATGTAATGTGTTCCATTCAATTGTAGCATTCAAATCACATCTGATCATTACTAGAGGGAAAAAATTGTGTTCTCTTCAAACTTATGATGTACTTAGTGTTAAAATGGAACCTTAAGATTATGTTGTAAGTATTCGTTGAAATTAGTTTCTGAAAACAAGATGCCAAAATAAATTGGGAATAACATTTTTTCCTTTCTTTAGGATGGCTGTAATCCCAGGTGGCTGTGATATCTTTCTTCTTCCACCACTCTACTCTTTCACCAAATTCATGTATTCAGTGTTTTGATTTTTTGTTTACTCAGTGATTACTCTGATTCGATATGTGATTGTTTCCTGGAAATTGGATTCTGAGGTGCTAGTGAACAAGCTCAGAGGTGCTAGTGAACTTCAACCATTGACATAATTTTTAGGAAGTCATACAGCTTTATTACTATATAATATGAGTTGATTGCACAGGAGTCGTTCTTACTGAGGTCATTAAGAAAACTGGTAATTTCAAATATTTGTCCATCTGTTCCCAGGTAGCTTCTGAACTACTTACATCATCTGGAGAGTTCATATATTTTTAATATCAATTAGTGTGTAAATAAGAAAGTTGAGGAGCAATCTTTTAAAATTAGTCAGAGCCCAGTATTAATCCACAGTATAAGTGAGGTTTATGTATATTCAGCAAAATGGCAAATAGAATTTTTGGAGAAATATGATAACTGCAAAATTTATATACTTACTATCATGCAGCAAACTTAGAAGCAATTTACTTTTGTTTTATATTACATAGAATAGTCGTTTTTTTCTGATATTAATAGAATATATTTTTGTTTGCTTTGAGTGAGACTGTAATAATTAGTGCATTGGTTTAAATGCCTTTGCCATGCCTTAGTAAACTTGGGTTGCATATGTCATGTGCGATATATACCAGAATATTGAAATGAAGTTGCTGCACTTGAACTTTTCTTTAACCAAATATCATTTGGGTTATTTTGATTAGACATTATAATTGATACTCTATACACCAAAGTTTGACAACTTACCACCTTTCATTTTTGTACTAGTTAAAACCATTATGATGGTGATTTTCTTTTATACAAAGATCACTGCAGTATAATAATCTGGCTTTTTGTTTTGAATGTCTGACACCATTAGCTTTTGTAACCTGGTTAGAAGTGTTAGTGCCACAGGCCTAAAAAAAAAAAAGTTCCAGTGTGGCAAAGGTGATATGACGTCCAAAGGGTCAGTGTTTCTATTTTTGTGGAACTTTAGTCATGCTGATAATAGTATCTTATGTTTATGCAATTTTGTAATATATATGTGTACAGTTAGTATTATAATGAAAGGATGAAGAATCTGAATTAGAAGGTAGGTTTAAGCCATTATCAAGCTCTTTGCAAATGGCTTAAATGGTGTTCCCATTGAATCAGTACTTGCCATAAGTATTTAATAAGCTATATCATTTGTGTGTTTTGCATAAAATTGCCAAAACACAGTAATGTGTATATAGTGGTATCAGACCTTGGGGAAAAAAAATCTATATATTGTGTTTTTTTATCTGTGAATGGGAAAAGCCATTTTTAGTAGGTGACTGCCATTTGAAAAAATCAATTGGATGTATATCTGAATGTTACATTGTATTGTACAGTATATGCATATTATTGTTTGTGGTTGCATATGGCAATGAAGTGTTTGTTTTATAAAAAAAAAAGACATCTGTTATGTACAGTTGAAATAAATTTTGCATTTGCTAGCCTGTGGCTTTTAATATTTGTTATATGGGGGGAGGGAGGAAGAGCATAGTTTGCAGTTTGATATTATTTGGCTGTTCTCCTTAAGGTAGCGTTTTACACAGGAAAGCCAGGTGGTAGAACATTTTCTGTCCACCTTGAGAGAAAGATTGCACTTTCTTAGGATTAAATATTTTCTGGGCAATAAAAGGTTACTCTTTGTACATCTTTTTTTTCATCTGTTTCCCTCTTTCTAATACAATTTTAAAATAATGTTTAGTCACTGGAAGATTTGTCTTCAGGCCTTTTCAATTTTTGTGGATAAATGGAAAAAGGCACAACTTTTAAAGATTTTTATTTAGAATAAGGTTAGTTTTTAATTTTTGTTTCTATGAAATTCATGCCCAGCTGACTAGGGAAAGAACAATGAAGGAAAAGAAATACATTTACCAAGTACAGGATTAGGTGCTTTTAATGACTCAAAATAGAGAAAACACATGATAAACAATTTTCTAAAAATAGTATTTATGTTTTCTTTCCTTAACAAAAAAAAAAATTCTAATCTTATCATAGCCATAAATAACAAAATGACCTAGCTGACTTTTAAATTTTAGATTTTAAGTGTAGAATTTTGCTCCAGTTTGTAAGTTATTTCAATGTATAGGTGGTTGCAGATTTTATATTACTAATTGAAGTCTATATGAGTTTTTCCACAAATATACTAGACCCTTGGCCAAATAGATAGATATTCTTTTCTAAGGAACTTAAAATGTTTATGACTTCTGGTGCACGCAAACTCACATACGCATGAATACACAGTCGTACACATACCCTGAGCTTGACCCAGTCAGACGAAGTTATTTCTGAAGCAGTTCATTTTATGTAGTCAAAAAAGGCCCTATCTATGGTGTTCTTAAAACAAAGATGGCCATAGTGGAGTGGGACTTTGGAGCCTAGAGTGTTGACCCTAACTTGCTGCCTGTGTACTTCATCTTCTCTCTGAGACTATTCCTGGCTATAAAATGGAAATGTTGGATTAGATCTGTGTTTCTCAAACAGTTCTCTGGGGATCTGTGAATTTTAGTCAGGGGAGAGTTCTAAGACATCTAAAAATTTTAAATATTGTGTTCACATTAATATAAATGTGTTTTCAGGATCCCCACCTTATGAGTGTTGCCCCTGCCCGCACTTGTGTCTACAACTACCTTGGCACCAGAGTGATAATTGATAATGGTAGTATTGAAGTTTCACTGCAGTTTCTCAGTGGGAGTTTATGGGTGGTGCCAAGAATCTGCAGGCATATTCTTGGAATCTTCACATTTGAGAAATGCTGGATTGGTGCTAAATACAAATTACCATTTCATTAATTTCATGTTTTTCCTATTCCCATCCCCATACTGCAAACAAAACAAAAAAAACAACCAATTGTGTATATGTATTTATAGACACCAAGGTTACAGGCTAGTCTAGCAGTACTCAACTGTTGTCCAGAAAACCACAAGATATGAATGATGTGGGAGGAAGAGAAAAAGGGAAAAATAAGTTTCAGCACTCAAATGAGTTTAGGAAATGCTAAGTTAATCAGTTATTTTAACCACAAACCTTATAAAAGACTAATAGGCTAAATGTATGCTATAAGTCTTTTTTATATAAAAGTATATGGCCTTTTCTGAAATTATTTTTTATAGAAGCCTTGATATCAGATGGAAACACAAAACTTTGTGTTTTATGCAATTTGGGAAACACAGATCTTGACTGTGTTAGAAACATTATGAACTGTTTGCATGTGTCTGAGTCCATATTAGATAATTTTAAAATAAAGAGATACAACATTCTCTGGTAGTTCTGTTGTTAAGTTGTTTTTCAAACCTAGGTAATTCAGAAAAAAAACATGCTATATTACGATGACCTCTAAAAATACTTGTATAATCTTTGAGATACTTGTTAAATCTGTGTGCTTTCCAAAAGTTGTTCTCAGAGAACTAGCCAACTTATTTGTAAACCTAGCTGGAAAATATTCCTTTATTATTTTCTTAAAAGGCTATACATTTTTTAAGTCACTTTAGAAAAATATTTTATATTAAAGCTAGGCAGATTATTAGCATTACATGGATTTTTATGCAGGCTAATACATAATTTTCATTTAAAAGCCTCCCAACTAACCATGAGATCCACAAATGGTATTTTTAACATTGGCACATTTAAGGATTCAGGCAGTTAGTACATTCTGTCTATGGTATTCTCCAATTTACGTTTTATAATATATTAAATCATTCTTGTGCACTTTATTTGCAGAAATAAAAACTATGCCATGCATATGTAACTGCTGACCAGTTATTACAGGTTTTAATTCCTCTAATTATGGTACATAGTGGAATTTAAGGCTTTTATATTTATGAATTCATTCCGTACAAGATATTTATAAAATATAATTTTTAAATTAATCCTAAGAACAGTTATGTGTAGTGGTGGTTAGTTTTGTTACTCTATTTTACAAGCAATGAAATGGAAACTCTGGTTAAGTGATATCCCTAAGTTTACTTAAAAAACTCACCGCAGAAGGCATTTAAAATGCACAGCACCCAGCCTGGTGATGCTTCTTTTGGTCACAAAACTTCTGTAAAATAGTCAAAGCATTTCTGACCTTTTTTTAAATCCCAAAATGGATATCCTTTGTGATTTTATTTCATATTTCATATGAAAACTTTAATGCTGAAAACAACATAAACAGGTTGTCTAGGAAGCTCAAAGATACAAACATAATTGAAAAGAAATACATGGAATTTATTTCCCTGAAGTGCATTTGCACAAAAACCTTTTTCAACCTGTTCTCATTAATTAATCCGTTTGAAGAAATATTACATGGTAAATTGAATGTGACAGAACTACAACCAATACCCTTTTAAAATTTGAGTACGGCACAGTCATCTATTTGAATTCAAAGTAATACAACTGGGTACTTTATAACAGTGAAAAAACTTAAAGAGTCCACTATATTGTTCAACAGTATCAGTTTGCTTTTCTTCACAGGAAAAATTAACTGCATCCATTTATTTTCTACACATGTGGTATAGAAATGTGAATCTTTACAAATCTTTTTGTATATTTTTCTGAGTAACATTTGCATTTGTATTAGAAGCATAGAGTTTCCCTCAGCCTACGGAACTCGTACCCTAACACTATCTATGTGCTTTCTCTATATTTTGTTTCATTTATCAGTTTCCTTCAAAAGCATTATTTCCCATGTGGTCTAGATGTTCAAGTAGCATTCGCCATTCCCCACCCAGTAAAGGTTTAATGCCACTAACAGCCAACAGTACCCTGTGATCTCTTGGAGCCCTTAGGGAACTGGTATAGGCAGTACTCTATGCCAGGCTTCCATCATTCAGAAGTTGCTTTTCTGACCTTGTTTTCTAGATCCTGTCAGATTTCTGAGGAGGCAGATTATTGTCAGTATAACACTGTTTTTAAAAATACATTCCTTTCTGTAACTATATCTTCAAGTATGTTATATTCAGTCTGGAAAATAATTCCCTGGCTATGCAGTGTTGTATGAATAAAGCAATACTTCCCTCTCCCTGACAAATCTTTTGATAAAGTATTTATTATAGTTTAGTGTGAGAGTTTTGTGGGTTTTTTGTTGTTTTTGTTTTACACTAAAACACTGGTGGAAGGGTCTTCATCGAAATGGTATTTAACAAATATATTTGTATTTATTTATATGCATTTATAAATATTCTAGAATATACCAGCTCATTACAACTTTTGACAAAATTCTAAATACTACATTTGATCATAATACTAAAATTCTTAATACCTATAAAAGTCCTTTATTGGTAAATATATATAGTATATACAGCTTTATGGTTGTACTGTGTAACATAGAATTATACTTACCAAGAGTTTAATTTTATCTTTTTATACTTGAGATAATAAGCGAGGGAGAAGAGCATCTTAATTTTTTTAGATTTTGATATTATGATTTTACAACATTATTGTATTTGATACCCATAGCAGTCTTTGAGACAGGTGGTAGAGCCAATGTTACCATCCCCCGTTTGCAGATGTGGAAATGGCAACATAAGGAGATTGTGATTTGCCCAAGGTCACATGGCCAATAAGCTCAAATGTTTTTCCCTTTAGCATACTGCCTTGGAAATGATAAAAGATAATCTTTGAATGTCAGTCGCATTTTATGAAACCCATTTTCATCAAGCTTTGACTTTAATTGTTCATCTTATTCCATTCAGAGGAATATAGTCTTAAAAAAGAACACCGGTAAAACTATTCTTTAAAATCATATCTTTAAAACATTTGTATTATACTGAATTTTCCCATGATAGTGGGGATATTCAGTGAGTGCCTTTCTTATAAGTTGATGAACTTTTAGAAAGACAAACCAGAAAAAGGAAAAATCCAGCAAGTTGAACCTCCATTTCCATAAATAATTAGCATATCTCAAAAATAAATGTATTTTTAAAAATGGGTGAATGGGTAATTTATCACAACAGTCCCACTTTTGCACGAGTTTGTGCTCTGTGGAAGATGATATCATTCTTCAAATTTGCATCTGATGCGGTTTTTCAAAAATATGTGTTGTGTAATCATCAAGAAAATATTTTTTCTTCTGTGTATCCTTAAATAAGATTTGATTCTCTTTCCCCTCACCCTTTAAAATAAATTTGGACCAACCGATTAATTTCTGAAGTACACATTGTGTAACAAATACTTACAGAGATGCTTTTCTATGCAAGATATTGTGCTAGGTATTGGTTAAATGGGTTAAGCTCTTTTGACATTGTAAATTATTTACTTGTTTTCATTTGGAAAAATATTTTTATTCCAGGGAATGTAGAATAAAGTTTTCATAAAGAACAAAAATTTAAATTTTACTATTAACAATGTACCATAATATTTTTATTTTTACTTTTAAATATCACTATAGACGTAAATGTTTTGTCAGTTTGTTAATTTGTAAACACTCAGTATTTATGGTCTGCATGCTCTGATGTGTTTTTCTACAATACCTGAAATAACATCAAATTTGGTTGAATATTCAGGGCAATATGGTCAGAAGCATTAACCTATTACCTTTTTAAAAATTTCAGATTCAGAAATCAAAGTTTAATAAATTGCAAAAAGACTGTGTCTATCCTAATGCTTTAAAGACTTTGGGTTTGGTAGGATAGAGAAAATTGGTAAAAGATCCCTTACTTAGTTTGCCTTGATGAAAAATTTATTTTTTAATGCACAGTCCCTGGAATTTAATATATAAGTAAGTGTTGTATAGTCAAGTTCTTTTTCTTATTACTGTCATGTTATTTATCTGCAGTTTTTCTTTTTTAATGATCCTAGGTTCACGCAAAGATTCTGCCCCACAAGTTTTGCTTCCAGAAGAAGAGAAAATTATAGTAGAAGAAACTAAAAGTAATGGTCAGACAGTGATAGAGGAAAAGTAAGATGTCTTCCAATATTTTAAAGCCAGCATGCAGCCTTTACAAGGGTGTAGCACTGAAGCCAGAAAATTCCATGAGGTCTAGGGTATGGCTTCAGAAACTTTTTTTTTTCCTAAATTGGAGTTAACTTTCTAAAGTTTAAGCTCTCATACACAGAAATTGGTTGTTTTAAAGCATACAAATTCAAATATATTAAATAAGACAGAGCATCATTATTTCATTTAGTGTTGTAGCATTAGTCTTTCTCTTGATGAAGAATTTCAACATATCCTCTTCATTCCTTGTCCTTATTTATGTGTTTATTCTATTTCCTATTTCAGGAGTCTTGTTGATACCGTATATGCACTAAAGGATGAAGTCCAGGAATTAAGACAAGTGAGTCTTAATCAGTTTTTTAATCTTTCTTTTTTAAGTGGGGGTAAAAAACAAAAGACAATTAAAAATGAAGCTGATTATACATACACAACAGAACACTAAAAGGAGATCATGTCTTTAAAAATTACAGACTGTAAAACAGTTGGTCTTCTGTAAGTCTGATAGACGAAAAAATGAATTTTTAAAGTGACTTGTTTAAACTCTTTGTTTTAACTATACGGTTTTTAATATCTTTATCCATTTCATATTCTTTTGGAATAATAATTTAAAATATCAAATTCATTTGAGTTAAACATTCAGTTACTGGTGTGACTAATGCATAGTCTTTGTTCTTTTTTTTTTTTTTATTTCTCTCCCCTTCCCCCCACCCCCATTGTCTGCTCTCTTGTGTCCATTCACTGTGTGTTCTTCTGTGTCTGCTTGCATTCTTGGCGGCACAGGGAATTTGTGTCTCTTTTTTTGTTGCTGCATCAGCTGTCCGTATGTGCGGTGCCACTCCTGCGTGGGCTGCGCTTTCCTTGTGTGGGGTGGCTCTCCTTGGGTGTGGGACACCCCTACGGGGGAACACCCCTGCATGGCATGGCACTTCTTGCACACAGCAGCACTACACGTGGGCCAGCTTACCACACTGGCCGGGAGGCCCTGGGTTTGAACCCTGGACCTCCTATATGATAGGCGGACACTCTGTCAGTTGAGCCACATCCACTTCCCTAGTCCTTGTTCTTGAGAAACCAAATCAACAAGTAACTAAACTTGGTTAGTTATTTATTTAATAGAAGTATGTACAAGGGGCTTTGGTCGTCGATAAGGGACCTATTAGTCTTGCCTGACAAGTTGAGGGAAGGTTTTAGAGAAGAGGTGGCATGGAAGCTGGTTTTGCCAAATAGTATGAGATGCAAGCAAAGGAGAAGGATAAGAATAATGTGGTGTTGTAACTGCAGGGTAGAAATGATGAACGGGTTGAACATGCAGCCTAGAGGTGCAGCTACGGTAGAAATCTAGACATGCTTTCACAGCTTCAGTTGCTCAGCCATTCCTAGAAATGTCCACAGCAACTCCTTGCATGCTTCAGCACAGTGCGTGGGCCAGCTTCACACTGGTCAAGGAGGTCCTGGGTTTGAACCATGGACCTCCCATGTGGTAGGTGGACGCTCTATCGATTGAGCCAAATCTGCTTCCCTATCCTTTAACTTTTGAGCTTCATAAATTTGGATTAGCAGAGCACCATTTGAAAGAACATTGCATTATTAGAAATTTGTTTGCTTCTGAGTTCTTGATAGTTTTAATTTTATAGACATTGTGGTTGAATATTATGATTTACAGCACTGATTATGATCATGAACTGGCCCCTGGCTGTCCCTCTGGTCTTATTTCCTACCACTCTCTGCCTGCCTTGTTCATCATGCTCCGGGTACACCTGGCCTCTTTGCTATTTTCTGAACATACCATGAAAGCTCCCAGCATCCAACCTTTGCATTTGTGCATTCTTCTGCCTAGACTGCTTTCTCCCCTGCTATTTATTTACGTGGCTTACTTCTTCACTTTATTGAGGTCTCTGCTGCTCAATTTTACCTCTTTGAGGCTTTTCCATACCCTGCCTCTATCAGTGTCTATCCCTTTATTCTGCTTTATTGTTTTCTTGTCAATTCCCATCATCAACTAACATTACAGTATATATACAGTCTGAATTCTCCTCTTTAATATAAACTACTTGAGGATAGAGACCTTTGCCTATTTTGTTTAGTGTACTACCTGGCACACAGTATATGTCAAATAAAGGTGTAAGTAAAATAAAATTAAATTAAATTTTTAAAAAGCTGAGCAATTAAAAATTCTGGGTATACCAAGAAGGAGCTAAACTTCTCCAATACAAATACAGCAATAAGAAATAAACACAACAATACAAGGACTCTGTCTGGGTCTTTTGTACAATGTAGAATCCAGTCGTTTCTGCATGTGTAAAACATATGCATACATGTTATCTTAGAGAACACATTCCGTTGCTAAAGAAGAAGCATGAACAGGGAAGCCTATCAGATGAGAAGAGATAAATACTGAGGAGTTGCTGTGGACATTTCTAGGAATGGCTGAACAACTGAAGCTGTGAAAGCATGTCTAGATTTCTACCGTAGCAGCACCTCTAGGCTGCATGTTCAACCCGTTCATCATTTCTACCCTGCAGTTACAACACCACATTATTCTTATCCTTCTCCTTTGCTTGCATCTCATACTATTTGGCAAAACCAGCTTCCATGCCACCTCTTCTCTAAAACTTTCCCTCAACTTGTCAGGCAAGACTAATAGCTCCCTTATCGATGACCAAAGCCCCTTGTACATACTTCTATTAAATAAATAACTAACCAAGTTTAGTTACTTGTTGATTTGGTTTCTCAAGAACAAGGACTAGGGAAGTGGATGTGGCTCAACTGACAGAGCGTCCGCCTATCATATAGGAGGTCCAGGGTTCAAACCCAGGGCCTCCCGGCCAGTGTGGTAAGCTGGCCCACGTGTAGTGCTGCTGTGTGCAAGAAGTGCCATGCCATGCAGGGGTGTTCCCCCGTAGGGGTGTCCCACGCCCAAGGAGAACCGCCCATGCAAAAAAAGCGCAGTCTGCCCAGGAGTGGCACCACACACACGGAGAGCTGACGCAGCAAGATGACACAACAAAAAGAGACACAGATTCCCATGCCGCTGACAAGAATAGAAGTAGACAAAGAGAGCAGACAACTGGGGGGGGGGGGGGGAGGGGGGCGAAGGGCAGAGGAAAAAAAAAGTTAAAGGATAAATTAAAACATACATTTCTATAAATCATTCTTTATAAGTTTTCTGTGTTTTACAGTTTCACAGTCTCATGACATTTTCTCATAAAAATTATTCATGGATACCATACTCAAGTGTATAGATAGTGAGAAAATCAAGATGGCTTATTATGTATAGCTGAGTATAAATTTTGGAATTATCACTTTTAACTGATATCTCTGATTTATATTTAGCATTGTAATTATTAATTTGCAGTGCCTATATGAGCAGTGTGCTCAGTTTGCTTCATGTCTATGCAGACATTAGTAAACCTCATAGAGTCTGATTCACCCAAATTCCCCTGCAGGACTCTTAACTGAGCGGATTCTGGCTTCCTTTCCTTTAAATTTAACAGATAAACTTGTACCTTCAAACATTGTTAAATTATAGTTCCCTCATATCCACATCTAATACCATATTCAGGGAAGTAGAAGAAATTTTTATTTTAGTAATGAATGGCCACTTCATTGTCCTTTGCTCAGAGATTTTTCATCTAGGAAGAAGGTTTTGCTGATCATTCATTCATTCATTTATTTTTATTATATTTCCTTTCCTTAATAAACTCCATAACACATCTATGATTTATTTTGGTTCCCAAACAACTATATATTAAAGAGCAGTGACTTTTCTATTTAAACATTCAGGCCTTATAGAAACAAGCAATGATATAAACTCCTTTGGCCTGTTGAATACATCTGTGACATCACATCACACAGGCAGAATCCATACCAGAATTTCATTAAGTGAGGCTTTGTAATTATATTTTGAAAAAGTGAGGCCGCAGCAATGTATATTTTGGGAAAGGAAAGTTCTCTTTAATGCTGAAGATAACATATTGTGGTCTGCTTGATTTACAGGATAACAAAAAGATGAAGAAATCTCTAGAGGAAGAACAGAGAGCCCGCAAAGACCTAGAAAAGCTTGTGAGGAAAGTTTTAAAGAATATGAATGATCCTGCTTGGGATGAGACCAATCTATAAAGAATGTCCTTAGTTCTTTCTATTGAAGTACCAGTTATGAGACCAAGCTGGGAAGCCTTCTGACCCAAGTCAGTGTTACACTCAGAGGACTGCAAAGCAGGGCTGTACTGAATGAAAAAGTTGTCTTGCTTTCTGTATATAGAAAAGATGGAATTTATCATGTGACTAGAAACGATTAAACCATTACTGAAGAATCCAAACATGAGGTAAAGAGACTGAGGATCCTGAATTGCATTAATTTTACTCTTTTAACATCTAAAGTACCTCATTTTGCAATAAGTACAGTGACTGACTAAAAGTCATTGTTTTTTCAGACTTTTAATTGAATATATAAATATTATAAATACATATTTCTTGTAAATATTCAATTTTGAATGCATAACCATGGTTGCTGTATGTGGGCTAATACCCATGCTATAATTTCCTTTCTGCTAATCTTTCTGGTCATGTGAGTTAGGGTTATCTTCATGCTGTCATGTGAAGTAGAGGTGTTGAAGGTACCTAGATACTTTTGGTAGATGATTGATTTGTTCTAAACCACCATAGTCTCCAAAGTGCTATAAAAATACTTCCCATTTCAGTATACTTAAAGAACTTAACCTTATTTATATCAGCACAGATACTTTAATACCATTTGAAAGTCTTCTCTTAAAACAGTATTATAATTGCAAACATGCAGTGGTTCTGGGTGCAGCACTCTTGGTTGAACAAGTGAAGAATCTGAGTCTAGGGCATTTATTTGAGGGAATAACATATACTACCATGGGCCCAAGTAAAGAAGTATGCTCTTGTCTGCTTTGTCTAAATACTGTGATTGTCAGAATTTATTCACTGCATTTTGGGAGATCACACAGACTTACAGGCTAGTTTAATAACTTGGCAAAGTACACAGTTTTATCCTCCTTCCAAAAGAGAAATCTTAACTAGAAACTGTAAATAAACTGTACTATTTATTTTATATCACTGCAGCCAGTGAAAACAAATTGAGATAATACTGTGAGCTAACATTGATAAATAGGTTTCTTTGTCATTTTTAACTCTGAGATCTATTTTACAATCAGGGTACAGCAAACATTACTTCAGTGCTCATTGGGAAAAAATAAATTTTTCCCTCTTTCAGCAAGACTAAAGCAATATACATTTTAACTTTAACCTAAGTAATGACAAAGTATAAATGTGAAAGCAGTTTTCCCAACTATAAAAATGGCAAACCAGATAGAGGAAGGATAGTCCGCCCTTACACTGGCTTTGCTGACTCTCTGGGAGTCCCAGCCTGGCTTTAGAAAGTCCTCAGTTCCTAGAGAAGATGGAAGCATAGAAGTCCAGCTCTTTTCCTTCTACTTCAGAAATAGAATAACTGTGATCACAGGAACTTTGTTTCTCATTTAACACAAATCATTTCCCCTTTCTTCTGAAGAAGCGAGAAACTTTTTCATAGAATAAGTGTTATATCTGTTAAAAAAAAAAACTGAAATTGCAGTACCATGCATTAGAGACATCTCAGAAAAATTCATTTGGCATCAGATGTGAATTTTTGTGATTTGCAATCCATTGGTAAAGTTATCCTTGAATTCCATGTTGAACTGGGCAACTTTGAAATGAAAATAGTTTGTTTTCTGGTTGTTTTTATTAATAGTTCTTCTTCAACTTCATTGCTAATTACAATTTCTGGCACTAATTTTTAAATGGAGTGGGTGATTGCCTATATGAGCCCCATGCCCATCTTCTTGCTTAGAAACTTTGTGCACAGTGTCTCTTTGAGGCAGAACTATTGTCCCTACTGATGCTTTAAAAAACAGATCTTTTAATTAGAATCACCAACTTCCTGTACTTAGCTGTTTTGTTTTGTTTTGTTTTACATAAGCTCTACTTTGGCAAATAGATTTTTTTGGTTATACATAAGACTTAACAGTGGAAAACAACTAAATTGAAGTTTGCAATCATAAGCAAATTTTAACTCAGGAACAACTTCAATCATCTGATCTCTCCATCACTTTGTAAAAAGGTGACTTTTTTGCTGTGTGGCTCTGCTGAAAGACTTAAATATATGTCCTCTTTGACAAATAATGTTGCTGTCAGCATACGCCAGGATGGATCTCTTACAGAACATGCCTTAATTAATAGATTGAAGTATTTAATGAGAATACCTGCATTTTTTATGTCCCATCCCCTTTGAATAGAGGATGGCCATTGAGATACTTGTGTTAATGCATTGCCTTTTCTTTTGTGGATCCAATATTTTATTAGGCTTTTAGGGAGCAGAGGAAATGCATCTTAGAGCAATTTTTTTAAAAATTTGCCCTATTGTATATAAACTGTATACATTTCACTGTGTGACCTTCTGAGGGGTTGGGAATTTGATAAAAATTTTAAAAGGGGCACTGTCTATTTAACCTTCAAAAGGGTTGCTTCTTTGCTCTCACCTTTTATGGATGAGAAGATGAAGCCATTTCTTATCCTATAGCACTTTCAGTTCTAAACTATGTTGAAATGTAGCATCTGAAATTCTTTTCATTGTACTTCATGATGTATGTACTTCTGTACAATACATCATGACATCCTGGACATTAAATAATTCCTTTTGTTTGTATAGACTTTCTTAATGCCAATCATTTCTTTAGGAAATCTAGAATATCCATTTACAATAACTGTGGAAAACTTTTAATTTAACTGTCACAGATAATGTCCTGGTATTGACTACTACAATGTTTATGCTACATTGTTGTAATTATATTAAACTGATTATTTTTCTTATATTACATAATATGTTACTTTATCTTCTGTGACGTGTTTGTTATATGTGAGCTTTACATTTTCTTTTGACTTTTTTTGATTTTTAGGTTCTGGTGTGAGTTTTTGATGCTAGAAATTACAACATTTGTCTTTAAAATCTACAGTTTGAGAATATTTGAAGATAAATAAGATCAGAGGAGAATTGAAAGTTTTAGGAAAGGAAGCTGAAGTAAAAAAGTTTATACTCTTAGATACACTCTCCACTTCTTTCACCATACTTAAAACAGTAACTTTCATATTGAAAGATGCTCAGTATCCATTTTGTGGGATTAAATAAAGGAAAACATTTTTGAAGCATCTGTGGGATCTTTGTAGGAATTGTCATAAGAAAAAAGAAAATACCTTATGTGTTTGCCTGCCAATCCAAGAAAGAGAAAATTGTTTTCAGGGAAAAAGGAAGCAAGCAGCTAGTTGGAATTTCAAAGCTAGGAATGGTATAGAAAATTTCCTTAGTGGGTGTCTTAGTTTCCTGTCTACTAAGACAAATACCACAGAATGGGTTGGATTAACAACAGGAATTTATTGATTCATAGTTTCAGAGGCTAAAGGGCTTGCTTCTTCCCTCTGCAGCACTCTAGCTGGCAGGAATCCTTGGGGTTCTTTGGCTTTCCTTTTTCAAAAGGTCCTATTTACCATGGGTTTATACCCATAGGAATGGCTTAAGACTGAGAACATGTTATTTTTTCTGGGTATGTAATTCAGCCTACCAGAGTCGGCCCTCTGGACCTCAAAAACACATGTTCCTCCTGTGGACAAAATGGATTCATTCCATCACAACATCCCAAAAGCCTTAAGTCATTTCAGTGACAGTGGTAAGTACAGAGTCTTATCAAAATTAGTTATGGATATGGTCTGTCATGTAGCAAAAATCCTCTTCATCTCTGCACCTGTGAAACCTAGAAAACATGTTACATGCTCTCAAAAACAGTGGTAGAACAGGTATAGGGTAGACATTCCCATTCCAGAAGGGAGAAATTGGAAGGAAAGCAGGGCAAACTCCATTATATCTCAAGGTCTGAGAGTCACAAGTCAATCAGTGCTTTGTCCTCTGGGCCTGCTGGAGTGGTAGTTCCACCCTTTTCAAATACTTGCACAGACATCCCCTCTCCATTGCTGGGCCCTAGGCCCCAACCTCTTTGAACACTGGAGTGGCAATCTCACTATCTGGAAACAGATACAGACCCCACCATATCCAGGCATTAGAATGGCAGCTAAACTCTCCCTGAACGTAGAGGCAGGAGCCCCCACCCCCTCCAAGTGTAGGGACAGATGGCCTGTTCCCTCTAAGCTCAAGGGTAGGCTACATGTGGCTGGGTGCTCTCTCTTGGCTTGAGGAGATCTTTTCAGTCCAGACTTTGGCTACCCTGGTTCTGTCCTTTAAGTCATTCATCCTTTAATTTGTCCCTTCCCTGTCCCTTTCAGTCTAGAATGGCATTACTTCTGTTCATACACATTTTGCAAAACGCTCATCAGGCTTAAATGCCAGTTCAAGGGGGTCCAAACCATCAAGACGAGATGACTTGCTATAGATATTTCCTGGATAACTTCCTTTCTAATCCCGACTTCCTCTGAGATATCCAGTTGGATCTATGCTCAGCCTTATCCTCTTTAGCAAAGCGTTTTTCACTTAAACGCTCACATGGAGCCCATTCTCTGGGGACTTAGAGAGATTTAAGATAGAGCCACTTCTGGCCGTAGTCTCAGAGTACACGGTCTGAATAGGGTAGAATTTTCAAAATCCTCAGTTTCTGGTTCCTTTGTGTTTAAGAGTTTAATCCTCAGCTTATCCTTCTCCTCTCACATCTTACTATAAATTACAAGGAGAAACCAGGCTGTATCTTCTACATTTACCTTGGAAATCTCCTCAGATATATACCTAAGTTCATCACTTACAAGTCCCACTTTTGAGCCATCATTAAGACATAATTCAGCCAAATTCTCTGCTACTTTATGACAAGGATTGCCTTTCCTTCAATTTCCAATACCACATTCATTATTTCCTTTTAATGTCCACATTTCAACTGATGGTGTTTTCAATGTATTCTTGGCCTTTTCTAACAAGCACCTCACAATTCTTCCAGCCTCTAACCATTACCCAATTCTCAAGCTGTTTCCACATTTTTAAGTATTTCTCATTGTAGCACCCCTCTCTGAGAACCAAACTGTTCCCAGGCTGCTATGACAAACACTGCATTGTAGGTTGTTTTAACAAAAGGAATTTATTGTTAAATTCTTGTGGTTTCAGAGGCTAAAAGGCTTGCTTCCTCCCAAGGTCAGTAGCTTTCTGGGTGGGCAACAATCCTTGGGGTTCTTTGGCTTTCCTGTCACATAGCAATATCTTCTTGTTTCTCTTCAGAGTTTCAGTGACTTTCTGCTTCTCTTCCACTTGACTTTCTCTTCATAAAGCCTCCAGGAATAGTTTTAGGGCCCAATTTCATTTAGTTGGACCTTACCTTTAGAAATAACATCTTCGAAAGGTCCTATTTACAATGGGTTCACGCCACAGGATGGATTAAGATTAAGAACATGTTTTTTCGGGGTACTTAAATCACCCTAGCATGGTGAGTAACCTTCCTTCTCAAAACTTTGGCCCTTAAATCTAATAGAATTGAGCTAGTGCCATAATAAACCTAGCAACTAACTTTAACTACCTTAGAAAATTTTTGTTAGTCAAATACTTGGTAATTACTCTGTTGTCATCTCTATCAGATTTCAGGGAGACAAATGATGGTCTATGTATCTTACAAGAAACAAGTATTTCTTGATTTGTTATAATTTACATTTCTGGAGTGTTCTATATTTTAACAGTCTTACTAATAAATTACTTTTTTTTTTTTTTTTTTTACCATCATACAAAAAAGGATTTTATGTGGAGAAATTGATTTCTAATTTATGGCAGGTTTCACTTCCAGAAATAAAACCACAGAACAACACGATCTAATTCAATCTTAAAGGCTGGCATGCTGAGCAAGGAATGTTCTTATTCTTTGTAGGAGTTCCTTCTTTACACTCTCAGGTACCAGAGCTCTGCCTTTTGGAGTGATTTCAGCCTCCAAGTCATCAAGTAACGTGTTCTAGTCCTTTTTCTTTAATTACCTCTTTACTGTATGCCTTCAATTGATCCTTCTAGCCACATTCAATTAATTTAGCTCTCAGCAACTCTTTGAGGCGTTCTCTTTCTCCAGTTTCTATTAACTTTTGGTTAATCGCTGCTCTCATCTGAGCATCTTGTTCATCTTGCTAACCACCATCACCGCAGACGAGGGCCGTCCCTTCCCAGCGACGAAATGACCCTTTTGCGCTGACGAGGGTTACCTACCACACTCTTCGGCTGCCCGGACTTAGACCCCATAAATTACTTCTTAATCATCAAAAAGAGCAAGTAGTGAGGACAGATGGTATTATTCTTGCGGATGAAGTAACTGAGGCCCACCCAGAGGACCTGAGCCATGCAGCTTGGAAAGTCATATAGTTAAATATCACTCTGTCAGAGTGGAGAGCATAGTGTTTTGGAGTCAGGCAGACCAGATCAAAATCCCGCCTTGACCACTTATTAGCACTGCAGGTTTGGACAACTAACCTTGTGGTTCTAAGCCTGTGTTTCCTCATAAGGATACGGTAATTTTGAGGGCATCTATTTAGTAGAGTGGCTGTGAGGATTGGAAGAAATAGGTCATCTTAAGTGTGTAACAACATGGTGGTTTCTGGCACATAATTGAAACTGTGTGATGATACTGCTGATACAAAGCCAGTAGGTACTCTAATTCCAGTTTAGAAATATTCTTTCTAAACTACAGTTTTTTAGTCTGTGAGGTGATTATTGAAGCAACGTTGGAAAATGCCTGACCAACTACAATTTCGTCCAAGAACCCAAATGAAGCCATTTTATAAGATTGCAAGGATTTTCATTGTTTCAGGTTAAAATAAGTAGGCATTCAAAAATCATTTCTTTTGCTTTGTAGTAAGTAGAATGAATGGTACATTAGACATCACTAATTTGAATTGTTTATATTTATTTTGGGTTAGGCACTTGTATATTTTTGATAAATTTTAAATATAGAAAGAATACTTGTTTATGTAGGAAAAGAGTACATAAGGATATCAGATAAAAAGAATTCATCCCCCTTTCCCAGTACTCCCTCCTTTTCCCACAAGAGTAACCATTATTTTGTATTTTTTATATTATTTTGATCATTTTTGGCCAAATGCAAATAAGTATTTCTCTGTGTGTTTTCCCCACAAATAGATCACATTGACTATCTTCTCCAATTTGGCTCTTGTTTTTTAATATAGTTTAGCTCTTTCTAAGTAGATAGAGATTGACTGATTTTGACAGCTACATAATAATCCATTGATTGAATGTATCCAGTTTGTTGTAGACACCTATTAATAGATGCTTGGGAGTGGGCAATTACTATTACAGAATAAATCATTTCATATACAACTGTGCAACTGTGTGAGAATAGCTATAGGATTAATTCCTAGAAGTGTTTTGTACATTTTAAAATTTTCATAGAATTTGCCAGGTTCTTAGAAGGTTTTATAGAAACAATATCCATGCTAATTTTACGGTTCTCAGAAAAAGAGGCATAATTCCCCCTACAATATTTTCTTCATTTCTGTGCATGCAAATTACTATAACTGACTTCATAATGAAATGTTCTTGAGAGCATAGATTATGGTGGTATATGCCCATCCATTTCTATGATGTATCCTCTTTTTGGGATTTATTATAGAACTTGTAGGTTTACAGAAAAATCATGCATAAAATAGAGAGTTCCTTTATAGCCCCTCACACATTGACACATTGCATTCTTGTGGTACCTTTGTTAACACTGATGAAACAATATTATTATAATTATACTATAAACTACTGTCCATAAATTACATTAGGATTCATTGTTTGTTGCACAGTCCTATAGTTTTGTTAAAAATTTTATTCTAGATACATATACAACCTAAAATTTCCCTGTTTAACCATACTCGAATATATAATTTGGTGGTGTTAATTAAATATACAGTGTTGTGCTAACATCACCACCATCCATTACCAAAAGTTTTTCATCACCCAAATAACTCTACCAATTAAGCATTAACTACCCATTACCTACTCCCTTAATTATTTCATATCAGTAAGATAACATAGTATTTGTCCTTTTGTGCTTGGCTATTTCCACTCAATATGTTGTCTTCACAGTTCACCCATGTTGACACATGTATCAGAACTTCATTCTGTTTTTACAATCGAATAATACTTCATTCTATGTATATACTGCATTTTGTTTTCCCATTCATCTTTTAATGGACATACTTTGCTTCCCTCTTTTGGCAATTGTGGATAATGCTGCTATGAACATTGGTATGCAGCTTCCTATTCGAATCCCTACTTTCAATTTATTTAGATATGTACCTAGAAGTGGGATTGCTGGGTCATATGGTAATTCTGTACTTAACTTTCTGAGAAATTGCCAAACTGTCTCTCATAGGAGCTGTACCATTTTACATTCCCACCAACAATGCATGAGTGTTCCTATTTACCATATTCTCTCCAACAGTTGTCATTTTATGTTTTTAAAATAGTAGCAATTCTAGTGGGTGTTTAATGGTATTTCATTGTGGTTTTGATTTGCATTTCCATAATGACTAATGTTGTTGAGCATCTTTTCATGTCTTCCTGGCCATTTGTGTATCTTTGGAGAAATGCCTATTCAAGTCTTTTGTCTACTTTTAATGGATTGTTTATCTTTTTGTTGTCTTATTGTATGTGGTTTCTAAATATTTTCTCTCATTTCTTTAGACTGTCCTTTTACTTTTGTGATAAATACCTTTGATGCACAAAAGTTTGTGATTTTGAAGTACCTTCTTTTTTCTTTCTTTCTTTTCATTGCTCCTGGTTTTGGTATAAAGTCTAGCAAACCATTGCAAGCACTAGGTCCTAAAGATACTTCCCTATGTTTTCTTCTAGGAGTTCTGTAGTTTTAGTTCTTATATTTAGTTCTTTGATGAATTTTGGGTTAATTTTTGCATGCGGTGTGAGATAGGGGTCAACCTTCATGCCTTTGCATATGATGCCTAGTTATCCCACCATCAATTGTTGAAGAGACTGCTGTTTCCCCATTGAGTGGACTTAGCACCTTTGGTAAAAATAATTTGGTCATAGATATGAGGATGCTTCTGAACTCTCAGTTTGATTCCATTGGTATATATTAGTATAGCTACCTCTTTTTAGTTACTATTTGCATGGTGTATTAGTTAGCCAAAAGGGTGCTGACGCAAAATACCAGAAATTGGTTGGTTTTTATGAAGGGTATTTATTTGGGGTAGGAGCTTACAGATAACAGGCCATAAACTACAGGTTACTTCTCTCACCAAAGTCTATTTCCACATGTTGGAGCAAGATGGCTGCCGGCATCTACCAGGGTTCAGGCTTCCTGGGTTCCTCTCTTCCCAGGTCTTTCTCCTCTTTGGTCTCAGATCCTCTGTTTTCTCTACAAGGTCAGCTGTAGACTATCAGGCAAATGGCTCTTTCTCCCCCTGGGTTTCTTCCGTGTCTAAGGAGCCGTCTCATTTCCTCTGTGTTCTTCTTCTGGCTCAGGTCCTCTCTTCCTGGGGCTTGCTTCTCTTTCCTCTGTGAGCTTATTTCCTGGGGCTCCAGCTTAAGGCTTCAGCATCAATCTCCAACATCAAAACTCCAAGATCAAAAACCCCCAGCATCAAAAAGCTTCAACTCTGTCCTTTGTCATGCCTTTTATCTGTGAGTGCCCACCCCTTGGTGGGTGGGGATTCAACGCCCTAATGATGTGGCCCAATCAAAGCCCTAATTTAACTTAATCATGCCCAGGTACAGACCAGATTACAAACATAATCCAATATCTATTTTTGGAATTCATAACTATATCAACTGCTACACATGGTAAATTTTTTTTCATCCTTTCACTTTCAACTTGTGTCTTTGAATTTAAGGTAAGTGTCATAAATGGCATAGTGTTGGCTCATGCATTTTATCTATTCAGCTAATCTCTGCCTTTTGACTGGAGAATTTAATCCATTTACATTTAAATTAACTATCTTCATCACAGTCTCCTTGGATGCTGATTAAAATTGTAGTTCCCTGGGCCCCACCTGGCAAGTGTAGAAAACAATCTCTAGATATGATCTAGAAATCTGAGTTTTAAACATCAGTCTGGCATTCTGTTAAAGTCTATAATAATAATGGTGCTTAAAAAAATCTAATTTGTGATAAGCAAACAGCCTATTAATCTAATTAGCTCTTTTACATTTCTATATATGAGAAGGAAAAGTACTTGTAACTGGAATGTGTGTATTTAATTATACCCAAATCCTCTGCATTACTGTCATATTTAATCATATCTCAGATGTCATCCATTATAAGGCACCATCATTTTCTGTATTACTAAGAAAGAAAAAATTACTGCCCATTATAATTGTGGTATGTCATCAATTCTAAGATTTGTTAAGGTTTTACAGATGTTAAACTGTTTTTAAAAGCAGGAGGAGGAAGGAAGATGAGATGAAATATGTTTGTTTTTTGGTTAATTCTTTCTCCAGCTCTCTACAATGAATATTCAGACTTTTTTTTTTTAAGATTTATTTTTTTTATCCCCAACCCCAACCCCCACTGCCTCGTTGTTTGCACTCGCAATCTACTCTCTGTGTCCATTCGCTGTTTATTCTTCTGTGTCTGCTTGTCTTCTCTTTAGGCAGCACCAGGATCTGATCCTGGGACCTTCCAGAGTGGGAAAGAGGTGCTCAATATCTTGCACCACCTCAGCACCCTGATCTCCAACGTTTATTGTCTCTCCTCTATTTCTTTGCTTATTGCATCCTCTTGCTGTGCCAGCTCTCAGCATGGGCCAGCACTCTTGCATGGGCTAGCACTCTGTATGGGCTGGTTTGCTGCTCAGTTCAGCTTGCCACACAGGCCAGCTTGCCTTCACCAGGAGGCCCCAGGAATCAAACCCTGGACCTCCTATATGGTAGAAGGTAGCCCTGTTGTTTTGTTTACTTTTTTTTAATTAACTTACTGAAATATATCACCCACACACAAACATACATAAACAATAAGTGTATAGTAATAGTTGTGAACTTACAAAACAAACACATATAGCATCATACAGGACTCTCATAACTCATCCTACCACCAACACCTTACATTGTTGTTTAACCTTTTAAATTAATGATTAAAGAGCATTGTCAAAATATTACTACTAACCAAAGTCTTTTCCTCCAATCTTCCTATTATTATTATCTTTATGTCATTTATGTATGAACATACATAATTAAGTGTATAGTAGAAGTTGTGAACTTACAAAGCAAACATGCATAACATACAGGGGTCACATACATCAACCCTCCACCAACACCTTGCATTGTCGTGAGATGTTCGTTACAAATTACAAAAGAATATTGTCAAAATCTTACTAGTAATTATAGTCCTTATCTTTCATTTGGTGTTTTTTTCCCCCAACATACCTTGTTATTATTTTTTAAGTATATTTTTTATGACAGAAGTTGGAAACTTATAAAACAATCATGCACATATTCAGAATACCCAAGCAACACCCCTCTATCAACACACCACACTGTGGTGGAACATTTGTTACAGATAAGATAATAGCATCTGATTGTTACCATGTCCATAGTATACATATGGCCACATTTTCCATACTGCTCCATTATCAACACAGTACGTCTTTGGCATAGATGCAAGAATATTATATTATTGCTGCCAGCCACAATCCATAGGTCATTCTAGTTGTATTTTTCCCATGCTTTCCCAACACCCTGCAGTAGTGATATACATTTGTTCTAGCTCACAAAGGACACTCTTGCATCTGTACCATCAACCACAGTTCTTATCCACCTCTTGGGTTACTGTGCTAGTCAGTTCCTAGATTATTCTCTAACCTTCTGTCAATTGGCATTTATATCCCTAGACTACCATTTTCAGCCACATCCCTATTTATAAACTAGCTATTACTATTTTTACCATCCATTCTATACATTTCCACACTTTTACAGTAAAGATAATTTAAAAACTTCTACATACATTAAACATCAGTAGTCCATCTCAGTCCTTCTCTTGTCTCCATTAAGAATCCACCACCTACTACCAGGTCTTTTAGATATTTTCCTACAATTTCTTCTAGAAGTTGTATGGTTCTTGCTTTTATTTTTAGGTTTTTGACCTATTTTTAGTTAATTTCTGGATAAAATGTGAGATAGAGGTCCTCTTTCCTTCTTTTGGCTGTAGATATCCAGTTCTTTCAGCACCATTTTGCTGAATAGACTGTTCTGCCTGAGCTATGTGAGTTTAACAGGCTAGTCAAAAATCACTTGACTATACATGTGAGCATATGTTTCTGAGCTATCAATTTGGTTCCATTGGTCTATGTGTCTTTATGCCAGTACCATGCTGTTTTTACCACTATAACTTGGTAGTATGATTTAAAGTCCAGAGATGAGGGTTTGCTTTTCTTTTTTTGATATTTCTGGCTATTCAGGACCCCTTACCCTCCAAATAAATTTGCTAATTGTGTTTTCAATTTTTTTTTTAATGGTGGAATTTTTATCAGGGTTGCATTCAATCTGTGTATCAATTTGAGTAGAATTGACATCTTAACAATATTTAGTCTTTCAATCCATAAGCATGGAATGTTCTTCCAGTTATTTAGGACTTTTTGATTTCTTTTAACCTTGGGTTGCAGTTTTCTGAATACAAGTGCTTTATGTCGTTGCTTAAGTTTATTCCTGACTACTTAAGTTTAATCTGTCTTATTTTAACCACTCTTTTGACACTTTTATTGATATAATCTTCATTTCTAGACTCTCTTCCAGGCCTCTCTCTCCTCTCTTTTCAGGCTCTAACATACCCTTTAATATTTCCTGAAAATCTGGTCTCTTCCTTAGAAATTGTCTCAGTTACTGTTTATCTGTGAATATTCTAATCTTGCCCTCATTTTTGAAAGACAGTTTGGCTGGATATAAAATTCTTAGCTGGACGTTTTTTTCTTGTAGTATCTTAAATATATCAGAACATTGTCTTTTTGCCTCCATGGTTTCTGGTGAGAAATCAGCACTTAATCTTATTGGGTATCCCTTATATGTTATGCATTGCTTTTCTCTTGCTGTTCTCAGAATTCTCTCTTTGTCTTTGGCATTTGACATTCTGGTTAGTATGTGTCTCAGAGTTGGTCTATTTGAATTTTTTCAGATGGGAGTATGTTGTGCTTCTTGGACATGGATATCTATGTCCTTCAATAGGGTTGGGAAATTTTCTAACATTATTTCTTTAAATATTCCTTCTGCCCCTTTTCCCTTCTCTTCTCCTTCTGGGACACCCATGACATGTATGTTTGCATGTCTCTGGCTGTCGTTTAGTTCCCTGAGACTGTGTTCAATTTTTTTCCATTCTTTTCTTCATCTGTTCTTTTGTATGTTCACTTTCAGAGGCCATTTTTTCAAGCTCACCAATCCTCTCTTCTGCCTCCTCAAATCTGCTATTATATGATTCCAACGTTTTTTATTTCATTTATTGCACCTTTCTTCCCATAAGATCTGCTATTTTTCTGTGCATGCTTTCAAATTCTTTGTGCTCATCCAGTGTTTTCTTAATATCCTTAATCTCTTTAGCCATCTCATTGAATTTATTAAGGAGATTTGTTTGAACATCTATGATTAGTTTTCTCAACTCCTTTATGTCATCTGGAGGCTTATTTTGTTCTTTTAACTGGGCCATAGCTCCCTGTTTCTTGGTGTGGATTGTAATTTTTTTGTTGGTATCTTGGCATCGTGATTACTAGAGTATTTATTCTGGGTACAGTTTTTCTCTTTAGGTTAGGGCTTCCTGTCCTTTTTCCCTTGCTGGTTGTGCAGTAGGAGCCAAGGATGTAATTGGTGCTATAAACTGTTGAAGCTCAAGCTTCCCTCATTGCCCCAGGGATGGATGAAGCTTCTCCCAACTTTCTCCTTTCCCAGAGGTAAGGACAGAGTCACAGTTGTGTGGAATAATCCAGGTAGTGCAGGCATAAACCGTAGTTGCCCAGAGAGACTGATGAAGCTTCACACCCCTATCTCCCTTGCCTGGGGCAGGGATGGGGCTGCAGGTATGGGCAGCAATCTATGCAGTGCAGGTCCAAGATGACTGCATTTTCCCCAGTAGACTTCTAATTATTCAGTTTGTGCCAGCCAAAGATACCCTCAGTTACCTGGATAGACTGGTGCTGAGCTAGCCAGCCTCCTCCCTGCCAGAGGTGGGACTGAAGCCTAGGCTAGGGCTGCAGGCTGATCCAGGTGAAAGAAACCAGTTGCTGCTGGAGCATCCAATTCTGGTCACAGAACAGCTCCTGGGTGGCTTGCACTACCAGAATAGGACGGTCACCAGCCTCCACCGCTTGGCCGGCAATTTCCTGGAGACGCTGGGGCAGGTCCCTGCAACTTCCTCCCTGTCGGAGGTGGCGCTGGGTCTTAGGCTAGTTGTGCACTATGATCTGGATTAGAAGAAGCCGGTTCCCACTAGCACTGGGATTCTCAGTCTGCCCCACTTCCCCTTGTGCCAGGTGTGGAGTTAAGATGTCAGTTCCCGGCTTCTTTTTGATTTGGACAGGCTCAAACTTTAGCTGTTCTCAGGATTATACTTTAGCCCACTGAATTTACTCATCAATAGCTGAAGTTGGTGCCCAACCATCTCTTCCTCCCCCATTTTTGGGAAGTGGAGCTTTCAATTCCAGCCAGAACAGCTCCCAAGGCGGCTTGTGCCTCTAGTGGAGAATGGGCACCTGCCTCCGGGGCATGGAGAGCTCTAGTTAAGAGTCTTCTCTGCAGTGGGGCATCTCCTCCTTCAACTCCCCCGAGGACGTTGTAGGATGCTCTTCTGGCCTCCTGGAGCCCCAAACAGGTGCTTCAGCTAGCTCCAGAGAGCTCTGGGTCAGCTAACTGACCTGTAGCAGGAGGTGACTCTAGGAGCTCCTTACTCTGCCGCCATCTTGCTGTTCATCTCTCGCCCTGTCACTTGAGCCACATCTGCTTCCCTCTGCAGACTCTTTTGCACTCTCAAATGTGACTTCCCTCTCCCTACTTGCTGCAGATTTTCTTCTACTGATAAAAAAAGATAGAAACCATTGGAAGGTATCTGCCTCCACTTCATTTTACCAAACTTAAAAACCTACCTATGTCCATACCATTCACTCCTCCCTTCTTGTTTTAATAGGAAAATGAGCTTTCCACCTAGCCAATGCCCATCATAAAACCAGTACTTTGGATCCCATCCTACTCACTTTCTCAGGACTCTTGAACTATCCTTTATTCTTTCTCTTTCCTGAATATTAAACCTCTTAACTAAACCCCTAAACCCTTCCCTTGGGTGCTGCTGCCTTTTTTTTTTTTTTTTTTTTACTTTTTATTATAGAAAGTACTGCACATAAATAAAAGTAGAATAATGAGTGATTATTGCTCTCTAAGATTTATTAACATTCTAGGCAATGTGGCTCATTATATATTCTAGAAGAACTAATTAAAATTACGACTCTGTTCTTCCTGGAGGACTGTTGAAAGAAGAGACCATGTGTCTTTCAGCATCCTGATCCTTCAGGTACAGGGAAGAGTACTGTCTTTTTTATTTTTCATTTTGGAAACCATAGAAATTATATCCCTTGGCTTTAAACATCTTTTTACAGAGTTCTTTTTTTAATATATTTTTATTGAAGTATATCATTCATACATGAACATGCATAAACAATAAGTATATAGTAAAGATTGTGAACTTAGAATATAAACATGCATAACATCATGCAGGAATCTCATACATCATCCCTCCACCAACACTTTGCTTTGTTGTGAAAGATTTGTTAAAAACTATGCAAGAGCATTGTCAAAATATACTAACTATAGTCCCTATTTTACATTTGGTTTATTTTCCCCCTTAACCACTCTTTTTAAAAAACTATATTTTTATTACTTAAGTTATAAACTTATGAAACAATTATACAGGTGTAGAATTCCCATACAACACTCCTTCACCAACACCACGGTGTGGTGGAACGCTTGTTACAGATTATGAGATAATATCATCAGACTATTGCCACCAATCATTGTCGATAGCATACATTTGGCACACTTTTTCCATACACCTCCATTATCAACACAGTACATCTTTGGCATTGATTCAGAATATTATAGTATTGCTATTAACTATAGTCCATAAATTGCATTAATTGTATTTTTCCTATGTTTCTCCACATTCCCACCATCCTACAATAAGTGACATATATCTGTTCTAGTTGACAGAAGGACATTCTTGCATTTATACTATTAACCACAGTTCTTATCCACTTCTGGGTTCATTGTGTTATTCAGTCCCTAGATTAGCTTTCTTTCATTAGATATTTAACATCCTTAGACTACCCTTTTCAGCTACAATCCCATTTATAAACCAGCTGCTACTCACTATGTATTATGATCAACTCTATCCATTTCCACACTTTTAACAGTCAAGTTCATAAAAACTTCTACATACATTAAGCATCAGTAGTTCTTCTCAACCCTCCTCTTATCTTGTAATAATCTATACTCTAGGTTTTAAATCCATATGTTTATTCTTCATATTTAGTTCATTTTAATGAGACCATTAGTATGGTCCCTTTGTGTCTGGCTTACTTCGCTTAGTGTAATGTCCTCAAGATTCATCCATGTTATCATGTGTGTCCCAATTTCATTTCTTCTTACTGCAGAATAGTATCCCATCGTATGTATATACCACATTTTGTTTATCCATTCATTGTTTGATGACACTTGCATTGTTTCCATCTTTCAGCAATTGTGAATAACACCACTATGAACACTGGTGTACAGATGTCTGTTTGTGTCATAGTTTTTAGTTCTTCTGGATATATTCCTAGTAGAGGAGTAGTAGAGGAATTGCTAGTAGAGGAATTGCTGGCTCATATGGCAGTTCTATATGTAGCTTCCTGAGGAACTGCCCAACTGTCTTCCAAAGAGGTTGCACCATTTTACAATCCCACCAACAGTGAAGGAGTGTTCCTATTTCCCACATCCTCTCCAGCACTTATTATTGTCTGTTTTTTTTAATAATGGCCATTCTATGCTGTATTAGATGATATCTCGTTGTTGTTTTGATTTGCATGTCCCTAATAGCTAGTAATATGGAACATTTTCTTCATGTGCTTTTTGGCTATTTGTATTTCCTCTTTAGAGAAATGTCTATTTAAATCCTTTGCCCATTTTTAAATTGGATTGCTTGTTCTTTTATTGTTGAGTTGTATGATCTCTTTATATAGAATGGAAATCAAATCCTTATTGGATATGTTTCCAAATATTTTCTTTCATTGAGTGGGCTGCCTCTTCACCTTCTTGATGAAGTCCTTTGAATCACAGAAGTGTGTAAGTTTGAGGAGGTCCCATTTATCTGTGTTTTCTTTTGTTGCTCTTGCTTTTGTTGTAAGAGTTAAGAATCCACCACCTACCACCAAGTCTTGAAGATGTTTGCTTACATTTTCTTCTAGGAGCTTTATGGTACTTGCTTTTGTATTTAAGTCCTTGATCCATTTTGAGTTAATTTTTGTATAAGGTGTGAGATAGGGATCTTCTTTCTTTCTTTTGACTGTGGATATCCAGTTGTCCCAGCACCATTTGTGGAATAGACTGTTCTGTCCCAGCTGGGTGGGTTTGAGAGGCTTGTGAAAAATCATAGATGTGAGGGTCTGTTTCTGAACCATCAATTTGGTTCCATTGGTCTATGTGTCTAACTTTATGCCAATACTGTGCTGTTTTTACCACTGCAGTAAGGTAATATGAGTTAAAGTCTAGAAGTGAGAGTCCTCCAACTAAGATGTTTCTGGCTATTCAGGGCCTCTTACCCTTTCAGATAAATTTGATAATTTTGCTTTCCATTTGTTTAAAAAATGCTGTTGGAATTTTTATTGGGATTGCATTGAATCTGTATATCAGTTTGGGTAGAATTGACATCTTAATGATATTTAGTCTTCCAATCCATAAGCATAGAATGTTCTTTGAATTATTTAGGTCTTTTAAAATTTCTTTTAACAATGCATTATAGTTTTCTGAATACAAGTGCTTTACATCCTTGGTTAGATTTATTCCTCAATATTTGATTTTTTTAGTTGCTATTGTAAATGGAATTTTTTTCCTGACTTCCTCCTCAGATTGCACATTACTAGTGAATAGAAACATCACAGATTTTTGTGTATTGATCTTGTATCATGACACTCTACTGAAATTGTTTATTAGCTATAGCAGCTTTGTTGTAGTTTTTCAGGACTTTCTAGATATAGGATCATATCAACTGCCAAGAGTGAAAGTTTTACTTCTTCCTTTCCACTTTGGATGCCTTTTATTTCTTTTTCTTGCCTAATTGCTCTAGCCAGAACCTCAAGCACCATATTGAACAACAGTAGTGACAATGGACATCCTTGTCTTGTCCCTATTCACAATGGGAAAGCTTTCAGTCTTTCACCATTGAGTACAATGTTAACTGTGGGTTTTTTATATATGGCTGTATCATGTTGAGAAAGTTTCCTTCAATTCCTATTTTTTGTGGTATTTTTATCAAGAAAGGATGCTGTATTTTGTCAAATGCCTTTTCTGCATCAATTGATAAGATCGTGTGATTTTTCTTCTCTGATTTATTAATGTGGTATATTATGCTGCTGGTTTTCCTGTGTTGAATGAACCAGCCTTGCATGCCTGGTATAAAACCCACTTGATCATGATGAATAATTCTTTTAATATGTTGTTGGATTCAATTAGCAAATATTTTATTGACGATTTTTGCATCTATATTCATTAGAGAAGTGGGTCTGTAATTTTCTTTTTTTGTAATGTCTTTATCTGGCTTTGGTATTAGGGTGATACTGGCTTCATAGAATGAGTTTTGTAGTTTTCCTACCTGTTCATTTTTTGGAAGAGCTTGAGTAAGACTGGTATTTAATCTTCTTTGATTGTTTAGTAGAACTCACCTGTGAAACCATCTGGTGCTGGGCTTTTCATTTTGTGGAGGTATTTGATGGCTGTTTCAATCTCTTGTGATTGGTTTGTTGGGGTCTTCTATTTCTTCTAGGGTAAGTGTAGGTTGTACATTCCTAGATATTTTTCCATTTTGTCTACATTGTCTAGTTTTTTTGACATGAAGTTGTTCATGCTATCTCTTATGATCTCTCTTATTTCTGTGGGGTCAGTAGTAATGTTCCTATTTTTATTTTTTAGGTCATTTATTTGCATCTTCTTTTTTTCTTAGTCAATCTAGCTAAGGGTCTGTCGATTTTGTTAATCTTCTTGAAGAACCAACTTTTGGTTTTGTTAATTCTCCCTTTTGTTGTTGTTGTTGTTGTTCTGAATTTCATTTATTTCTGCTCTGATCTTTGTTATTTCATTTGCTTTGGGATTAGTTTGCTGTTCTTTTTCTAGTTCCTCCAGCTGTGTAGTTAAGTAATTGATTTTAGCTCTTCTTATTTAATGTAAGCACTGAGGGCTCTAAATTTTCCTCTCAACACTACCTTCATTGCATCCTGTAGGTTCTGATATGTTGTGTTCTCATTGTTATCTTGACATATTTATTGATTTCTCTTGAAATTTCTTCTTTGACCCACTGATTATTTAAGAATGTGTTATTTAATCTTGTATATTTGAACTTTCCTTTTTTCTGCTGCTGTTGATTTCCAACTTCATTCCATTATGATCAGAGAAAGTGCTATGTATAATTTCGATTTTGTTGAATTTATTGAGATCTGCTTCTTGACCCAACATATGGTCTATCCTGGAGAAAGTTCCATGAGCACTTGAAAAGAATGTATATCCTGCTGTTTTGGGGTGCAGTGTTCTGTATATGTCTATTAGGTTTAGTCCATTCATCGTATTATTCAAGCTCTCTGTTTCTTTATTGATCCTCTGCCCAATTGTTCTATCCAGTGCTGAGAGTGGTGTATTGGAGTCTACAGTTATTATTTGTAGAAATGTCTATTTCTCCCTTCAGTTTTGCCCGTGTTTGTCTTATGTATCTTGAGGCTCCCTGGTTAGGTGCATATAGATTTGTGATTGTTATTTCTTCCTGGTGAATCAACCCTTTTATTAATATGTAATGTCCTTCCTTGTCTCTAATAACAGTTTTGCTTTTAAAGTCTATATCACTTGATATAAGTATAGCTACCCTAGCTTTCTTCTTGTTACTGCATGTGTGGGATATCTTTTTCCAACCTTTCATTTTCAATCTATTGGTATCCTTGTGTCTAAGATAAATCTCTTGCAGAAAGCATATAGATGGCTCATATTTTCTTATCCATTCTGCCAGTCTGTGTCTTTGGATTGAGGAGTTTAATCCTTTAACATTCAATGTTATTATTGTAAAGCCAGTTCTTATTTCATCCATTTTGATCTTTGCATTTTATCTGTCATTTTATTTTCACCACTCTTTTGACACTTTCAGTTACTTCTCTGGTATACTCTTACAAGACTCTCTTCCCTGTCTTTTCTTTTCAAGCTGTAACACTTCCTTTAGTATTTCCTGCAAAGCTGGTCTTTTTTTTTTTTTTTTTTTTGACATATTTTCATGATTTTTTTTTATTGACTTTGTAATAATATTACATTAAAAATATATATGTGAGGTCCCATTCAACCCCACCCCCCCCACCCCACCTCTCTCCCCCCCCCAGCAACACTCCCTCCCATCATCATGACACATCCATTGGATTTGGTAAGTACATCTTTGGGCACCTCTGCACCTCATAGTCAATGGTCCACATCGTGGCCCATACTCTCCCCCATTCCATCCAGTGGGCCCTGTGAGGATATACAATGTCCGGTGATTGCCTCTGAAGCACCATCCAGGGCAGCTCCATGTCCCAAAGACGCCTCCACCTCTCATCTCTTCCTGCCTTTCCCCATACCCATCAGCCACCATGTCCACTTTTCCCAATCCAATGCCACCTCTTCTATGTGGACATTGGATTGGTTGTCTCCATTGCACCTCTATGTCAAGAGGAGGCTCAGATTCCACATGGATGCTGGATGCAATCCTCCCACTTTCAGTTGTAATCACTCTAGGCTCCGTGGTGTGGTGGTTGTCCTTCTTCAACTCCATCTTAGCTGAGTGTGGTAAGTCCAATAAAACAGATTGTAGGTGCTGGAGTCTGTTGAGGCTCAGGACCTGGCTATCACATTGTCAGTCCAGAGATTCAAATCCCCTAACTATATCTTAAACCCCAACATTAACTGCACCTCTAGCACATTAGCATGAAAGTCTTATGAAGGGAGATCCCATCTGAGTCCAGATTCATCACACATAAACACCATTTCCAAAGAGGGGCATCTGACCTGGTCAAAGCTGGTCTTTTTATTATAAACTCTCTCAGTTTCTGTTTATCTGTGAATATTCTAATCTCACCCTCATTTTTGAAAGATAATCTTGCTGGATATAAAATTCTTGGCTGGCAGTTTTTCTCATGCATTATCTTAAATATATCATACCACTGCCTTCTTGCCTTCATGGTTTCTGATGAAAAATTAGCACTTAATCTTATTGGGTATCCCTTACATGTTATGCATTGCTTTTCTCTTGTTGCTCTCAGAATTATCTGTCTTTGGCATTTGACATTCTGATTAGTATGTGTCTCAGAGTTGGTCTATTTGGATTTATTCAGATGGGAGTATGTTGTGCTTCTTGGACATGTATACCTCCTTCAATAGGGTTGGGAAATTTTATACCATTATTTCTTCAAATATTCCTTCTGCCCCTTTTCCCTTGTCCTTCTGGGACACCCATGACATGTATGTTTGCACGTCTCTTGCTGTCATTTAGTTCTCTGAGACCCTGTTGAATTTTTCCACTTTCCTTCATCTGTTCTTTTGTATGTTTGCTTTTGGAGGCCATGTCTTCGAGCTCACTGATCCTTCTGCTTCCTCAAATCTGCTGTTATATGCCTCCAGTGTATTTTTTATTTCATTTATTGCACCTTACATTCCCATGAGATCTGTTATTTTTCTGTGTATGCTTTCAATTTTTCTTTGTGCTCTCCAAGTGTCTTCTTAATATCCTTAATCTCTTTAGCTATATCATTGACTTTATTAAGGAGATTTGTTTAAACTTCTGTGTCTTAACTCCTTTATGTTCCTTTAACTGGGCCATATCTTTCTGTTTCTTGGAATGGATTGTAATCTTTCCTTGATGTTTTCACATCTGGGTGCAGTTTCTCCATTTAATTTAGCACTTTCTTATCTTTTCTCCCTTGCTGGTTGTATAGTAGGAGCCAAGGAGGTAGTTGGTTCTGTAAGTTATGGAGGCTGAAGTTGCCCACATTGCCCCAAGGATTGATGAAGCTTCTCCCACCTTTCTCATCTGTCAGGCGTAGGGACAGAGCTATAACCCTGTATAATCAAGTTGAGCAGGACAAGACTGTCTGTAGTTGCCCAGAGCAACTGATGAAGCTTCATACCCCTTCCTCACCTACCTTGGGTGGGGATAGAGCTATAGTTGTGAGTAGCAGTCTATATCATGTTAGTCCAAAATGACCATAGTTGCCCAGGTAAACTGATGTAGCACCAGACCCCCTCCCTTCCAGGGAGGGAATGGACCCTTTGGAGTGCCCAATAATCTAATTCCTGTGGGCCAAATATGCCTGCAGTTGCCCTGAGAGGCTGAAGGAGCACTATCCCTTTAGGAAGTGTGAACAGAATCACCAACAGCCAACAGTTCAATCCCTGTGTACCCTACATTGCCCAGAGAGGCTGAGGGAACACCAGCCCCTATGGGGAGACAGAGGTGGAGATGGACTCAAAGGCACTCAACAAACGAGTTTGTGTGGGCTGAAAACTCCTGCCATTGCCTGGAAAGGCCAAGGATACCTAGCACCTCTCCTATCCTATTAGGGTATGGGCATGCGGCCCCAGGTGACTGACTGTTCAGTCTGTGCCAGTGGAAAGCACTTAGAGTTGCCTGGAAAGCATGTTGCAGGTCCTGCCAGCTTCCTCTCTGCTGGAGGTTGGGCTGGAGCCTGGGCTGCAGTCAGATCTTGGTGGAAAGAAGCTGATCCCTAACTTCCCTGGATTTTCAGTCAGCCAGGCTTCCCCTCATGCTGGGGACAGAGTCAAAATGGCGGCTACTGAACCCTTTCCAACTTGGACAGGCTCAGACCCTAGCTGTTCCTAGATCATACTTTAGCCAGCCTGGCCCACTAATCAGTGGACAACTGTCTCTTCCTCCACCCATTATGGGAAATGGAGCTTCCAATTCCAGCCATGGAAGAGCTCCTGAGGCAACTTGTGCTGGTAGAGTAGGATGGGCACTGGCCTCTGCAGCATGGCATGCAGTTCCCCAGAAGGGTGGGGCAGGGGTTTAGGTTAGATCTGCAATCCACCTGGGTGGAAAGAAGCTGGTCCTTCCCAGGACTGTGATTTTCAGTCAGCGCCGCTTCCCCTCATGCTAACCTCCATGGCCTGGAGCACTATTCTCACAGATCCTCTCTGCCGATAGGCAGTCTTCTCCTTCCATATTTTCAAGGATGTTGCGAAATACTCTTCTGCTCTCCAGGGCCTCAAAACAGGTGCTTTACATAGCTCTGGGTGATTGCTTACTGCCCTGTAGTACGAGCTGACTCCAGGAGCCCCTTACTCCGCCACCATCTTGGCTTCCCCTCAACAGAGTTTCTTTTATTCCACATTTACCTGGAGATACCAACCTATTTCTCTTTCCCTCAAAAGATAGAACTCTCAAGAGTTGCCTATAATTTCTCTATATCTTTACCTTCTACTCCCTCCTCAGCCCTTCCCAACCTGACTATACTTCCCTGTCTCTCCTCCAAGTAAGCCTTTCAGAGGTTACTAGTGATCTCCATATTGCTAAATGCTAAAGACATTTTTCATTTTTCAGCTTACTGGACTTCACATTGATGGTGTTGATCCCTCCTTGAAACACTCTTCCCTTGGCTTCCACTACCGTTTAAACCCTGCTGGTTTCCTCCACTTCTCTGCTCTGTCTTCTTTTCCGGCTCATCTTCCTCTGTCTGCCCACAAAAGAAAAGATGTTCCACCAAGCCCCTTCACTTCTTTTTAGGGGATTTTATCCATGCCTACAAATGACCCAAATTTATATCATCAGGCTACTGCTGCTTAGAGCTTCAGTCTTATCTCTCAAGTCTTACCTTGTGCAATCCAGCTCCACTTTTGAGTTCTTTAAACCTGCCTTGTTCTTCCCTACCTTTAGAAATGTTCTTGAAGTTTCCTATACTTAGAAAGCAGTGCTCAACTAGCCTGGCTAACTCTGAATTTTTTTTTTTTTTAATATCCTATCTCAGTTATCATTTCCTTAACTTTACCTCTACTGCACCATTTGCTTCCTTTGCCATATTATTTACACATATATTTTATGGATTACTTTCTTTCCCACTAGACTGCAAGCTCCATAAGGTCAGTAATGGTATCTATTTTTGTTCACCATCACAGTTCCAATACCCACTTGCTATGTGGCAGTAGTTGCTTAACAGCTATCTGATGAATGAATGAATGATTGGCTCATAAGACTACATTGGGTGTTGTCACAGTTTGGTATTTTTTATGAATTCGAAAAGTAGATATTGGATTGTGTTTATAAACTGGTCTGTTCCTCTGGGCATGTTCCCTTTTGATTGTATTAAATCCAGATTTCACTTTTACTTGATTAGGGCTTTGATTGGGCCACATGATTAGGAAGTTGAGTGCCCTCCCCCTTTGTGGACAGGGATCCACAGAGAAAACAACATAGCAGAGGAGAGAGTCTGGAGTTTTGATGCTGGAGTCCTGGGAATTAACTTCATAGGAGAAGAACACAGAGCAATAGAGATAGCTCCATAGACATGGCAGGGGCCCCAGTAAGAGGGAGCCTGATGGTCTGCAGCTGACCTTGTGGAGAGAACAGAGCAACTGAGCTTAGGAAGAAACAGCCCCAGGGAGAGAGATGAGTCTTATACCAGCCTACAGCTTAAAGCAGAAGAGACTGGGACCATGGACCCTGAAGGGAAAGGCTGAATCCTCACAGAGACCAGCAGCCATCTTGCTCCAACACGTGGCAACAGACTTTGGTGAGGGAAGTGACTTATGCTTTATGGCTTTGTGACTGTAAGCTACTATCCCAAATAAATACCCTTTATAAAAGCCAACAGATTTCTGGTATTTTGCCTTAGCACCCCTTTGGCTGACTAATAGAGGTGTATAGATGCTATACCTGTATATTACATACATGTGCTCTTAGCATCTGGTTCTGTTTCCTTCCCTTTTTAGCTTTTTTTATCTTTATAATTGTTTTTTCCTTATATTCTGCTCTTGTGATGCTAAAATGTGTTCACTGGTAAAATGGTGCTATTCTTTAAGATTCTGAGGGTGGAAGCTGCCTGCCAGCAGAGTGCCGTGTTCTGGCCTGCACGTCACCATGAAGCAAGCTCCAAAGGCACGCTAGGCCAAGAAGGCTGCAGATTTCCTACTCCATCTATGACTGAGTGCTGCCATCTTTCTAAAGCTGGGGAGGAGTGTCAGCAAGCCCATGTGACCACAAATCCAAAGCTAGATTCTCTAGCCAGCTTATCAATCACAAAGCTAACATGTTTATTTCCATCTGTCTGTCACTTGCATCTTCTTACATGGTTCTGAATTCTGGAAGAGAAGGAAAGGGTGTTGCTTATGGATCCCTTAAGATTCCAATATTTTGGTGCGTGGGAGAAGTACCTAGAGAAATAGATGAGGATGAGCTTTTGGAAACCAAAATGACACACTGAAGCTGATGCTTTCAGTGTGATCAGGACATAAGAGTTTTAGGCAGTAGGAAGTAGGAGAATGGAAGGTTTGCGAGTGTGCAGTTGTTTATGTTGGGTAAATTGACATTTTTTTTTTTTTTGTAGGCCAGTAAAAAGAAATTATTGGAAATGGGGGAAAAGAACAGAGCTTGCTGAGAAACAGGGAGAGAAGAACAGAAATATACAGTGAGATTTGGTGCAGGCTCCCCTAGGCAGAGAGAGTAAGCTCTGCCTTGCATGGCTACTTTTTAAGCTATTAATTATTCCTCCCCCTTGCTAATGCTAAGTTGATGGATGCCAGCTGTTATTGGTTATCCCACCAAAGGTGAGGGCCAATAGTGAGGCCTGTTTGGGAGGTCCCAGAAAGAGAAACTGGGACCTCAAGGACCTCAAGGTTAAACTCAAGGTCTCAGCAGGATCTTACATCCATGTTGTCTGTCAGCCATGTTGTGGCTCATCTTCTTGTTTCTCTGGCTAACCTACCTCAGCTCCCGCCTCAGAGACTTCATGCCCTTGTTCTTAAGGGATTGATGGTCATTCTTCTGTAGTTACTTCCTGCTGGTTAGGGCAGTAGTCCCTGCCTGACACGACATAAACTTCTCTGGCTATTCTGTTGAGGTTGAGGAAAGATAGGTCCAGTACTATGGTTGGAACTGACTGGAATTACTGTGTAACTATTATCTTATTGTAGAAGGTGTTGATTCATTCACTGTTATCCAATTTGTAACAAGTAAACCCCAAATCTGATTTATGAGGTCCTAGGCATGAGGAGACAGTCCTTGTGGGGTGCCAGGGAGGGTTACCTGCCTTTAGGCCTCCTGGCTGCTGCTCGCCAAATGAAAACAGGGAAGTGTTGGATTCCTTTAGGTTCTTGGCTATGTTGCATAAAAAAATTTAAGAACACGATCATTTAGTTAAGCCAGTAAAAAGAATTTATTGGGAAAAGGGGGGAAAGAACAGAGCTTGCTGAGAAATGGGAGAGAAAGATGGAAATACACACCAAGATTTGGTGTGGGCTCCTCTAGGCAGAGAGAGCCTTAACTGACTTTTAACTACTGCAGCCAACATACCAATCTTAATAAGCAGACTGTACAAGGTTTACTGTTGTAGTTCGCTACACAGACATTGACTTTCTTAAAGGTGGCATGTGAGCCTCAGACTGTGTTTTAACTAAGTCAAGATTGGAAATAGTCAGTGCTTCAGCAACAATGTCTTGCTTACTTTTATGAGAGGCAGTATTGCATGGTGGTTCAAAAGCAGACTCAGGTCAGACTGTCTGGATTTGAATCTGGGCTTTGCTTCTTCATACAATCTGGGCTTTGCCACTTCATATCTGTGTGATTTGGGGGGAAGTCACTTAACCTCCCTGAGCCTCAGTACTTTCATTTGTAACATTAATTGTACCTGCCTCACCACTGGGCTGCCTCTGTGTTTTAATACATATGAAGTGCTTATAGTAGTGATAGGTTTTACATGCTATTAATATTGTGTTTCCCAGTCACTTTTACAGTTCAAGACTTCAGAAAGCACATGAAAAGATGCTCAATATCTTTATTCATGAGGGAATTAAAATTTAAAACCATGATAAAATACCACTACCTACCAACTAGAATGTCTAAAATTTAAAAGACTGACAGTACACAGTATTGATGAGAATGTAGAGCATCTGGAGCTGATTTGAATTGAAATCCATCACTTTGGAAAACTCTTTGGTAGTTTCTTAAAAAGTTAAATGTACATATAGCATTTTGATTCATCCATTCCACTCTTATTTCCTCAAAAAACATGAAAATGTATACTTACCAAGGATTTTATGTGATTATTCATAGCAACTTTATTCACAATAGCAAAAAAACTGGGGGGAAACTCCTATCAGTAAGCAAGTAGATTTTTTTTTAAAAAGTGGTATATCCATACAAGAGGAATAAAAAGAAACAAAGTACTGACAAATGCAACAGCATGGATAATCTCAAAATAATTACACTCAGTGAAAGTAGCCAGACATAAAAAATCATGTTGGTTCCATTTATATAATATTCTGGGTGGTGGACTTGGCCCAGTGGTTAGGGCGTCCGTCTACCACATGGGAGGTCCGCGGTTCAAACCCCGGGCCTCCTTGACCTGTGTGGAGCTAGCCCATGCGCAGTGCTGATGCACGCAAGGAGTGCCCTGCCACGCAGGGGTGTCCCCCGCGTAGGGGAGCCCCACGCGCAAGGATTGCGCCCGGTAAAGAGAGCCGCCCAGCGCGAAAGAAAGTGCAGCCTGCCCAGGAATGGCGCCACACACTCGGAGAGCTGACACAACAAGATGACGCAACAAGAAACACAGATTCCCGTGCCACTGACAACAACAGAAGCGGACAAAGAAGATGCAGCAAATAGACACAAAGAACAGACAACTGGGGTGGGGGTGGGGAAAAGGGAGAGAAATAAATCTTTAAAAAAAAAATTCTGCAAAATGAAATTGTCCATGATGACAAAAGCGGATCCAGAGTTTACCAGGGATGGACTGCAAAGGGGCATGGAGAGTCCTTTAGAACAGGGGTTCTTAACCTTTTTTGTTCCATGGACCTCTTCTCAGAATGTAGCAGCACATAGTTTTATGACACTCAACATCGGAGGTCAGAGAAAATAAAGGTAATGAGTTGATTATTTTTTTCAATTCCAGCTCACAGACACCCTGGTCGCCATGGACCCCTGGTTAAGAACCCCTCCTTTAGGGTAGTAGAAATGTTCTGTGACTTGCTGAAGGTGATGGTCTCACAGGTGTGTATAAATCTCAAATCTCATCAAATGGTACATTTTAAATGGATGTTGTTTTTTGTATGTAACTTATGCCTTTATAAAACTGATAAAAAATATTTCAGGGGAGTGGATGTAGCTCAAGTGGTTGAGCGCCTGCTTCCCATGTACAAAGTCCTGGGTTTGATCCCCAGTACCTCCTAAAAACAAACAAAAACTTTTTTCAATTAAATTAGTGAGGTTTCATGAAACCTACCAGGCACAGGTATGACAGATTGCCATGTGCCAGGCATAGATGTGCCATGCTGGCTGTTCAAATTCCTTTCCTCTTACACTGAATTGAATTCAAGGACATCCAACCCTGTCCTCCAACAAACTTAGAGTTGAGGGAGGAGGAGGCAGGGGGAGAAGCTGCAGTGCAGGGGGCCCATGGCCGCAGCTTTTGTTTGACTGGATCCCTCAGAGAGTCAGACGAGCATGTCCCATTCTGGGGGACCTCCCCTGAATTCCAACCAAGACTTGGAGTAGCGAGGAGGAAGCCATGGTCACACGGCAACAACTGAGGATTGTGGGTTTAGCCCCACATCTCTTCCCATTTAGCCCCACATCTCTTCCCATTTTGTAGTGGGACACTGAAGGGGCCTTCTGAGTGGGGTGACAAGTTGGTTCTCCTCACCCCAAGGCTCCCTCTGGGAGAGTTGACTAAGTGGGTTTATTGTACCCTCCCTGCTTGGGGCCAGGACCTCTACATAGGAGGATGGAGGCTGTGGAAACTGACAGAGGAGCCTCTTAATTCAGCAGGTCCTGAGGCCCCCCAGGATGAGTTGGTGGTTGCCCCTCCCTCACCGGAGCCCCCACTCACCAAGCTATGTTTTTGTGGCTCCTAGAGCAAGGGGTTCCAAAGGACACTGTACCTGGGAGAACTTTGGAAAATATATAAAGTAGAAGGAGGGTCACAGGTTCAATCTACCCGTGCTTGCCCCCTTCCCACATTCCCCATTCATGGGCAGTAGATGAGGAAGAGGATCCTAAAGATCGTCTGACTCTCCCTTCAGCCCCGATTAAGGAGCCTGGCCCTTGAGAGAAACCCCTTTGCCTAGACTTGACTAAACTGAAAATGACCTGGGGGTGGAGCTAAGGGCCCCGACCACCTCCCAGGACTGTAAGCCATACACCCCAGCAGCGCATGTACAATATGAGGGCAGTGAACATACCTTTATGGTGCTTTGGGCACCCAGGTCACCATCATTCCAGGAGTCGCAGAGGGCAGAGGGAGACAAAGAGCGTTGGGAGGTTTCAGGCATTCCACATGGCTGTGGGGACAAGAGGTCACTGCCATCCTGTGGGTTGGTCCCTTTGGCTGCCCCTGTGGTTGTGTTTCCCTCCAGGGACTGTATTATAGGAATTGATACCCAGCACTACTGCACATCCCAGAGCAAACTGCAAGGAAGTGCTCCCTCATCCCAGCCAATTCAGCCCACGCACCTCCAGTGCCCCCATTTTCTCACCACACTGTCCAACCGTGGCAACACCACTTCCCTGGGGGTGGGCTGGGGGGTAGATTACTGAACTCAAAAAGGACCTTTCATCTATGGGTATTCTCTGCTCCACCATCTCTGTAATAACCTGTTGTGGCCAGTGAAGGTGAGAGCGGCATGGTGGATGACTATAGATTATCGGTGCTTGAATGTAGAAGTGCCACCTTTGGTGCCCAGGGTACCAGACATTGTGCTATTTGCATACTGGCACCAGCATATTTCTTATCTCAGTATCCTGGCAATCCTATATTGGGTCACACTAAATGCAGTTACTTTCCACTGGGAAACGGAGAAGGGTCAGGCGCTGCAGGAGATAAAAGTGGCCACGTCTAGGACCTTTCAAGCGTGTGTCTCCATTTGAGCTAAGGTTTCTGCCACTCGTTTCTATGCTGACCTGTCCCTCTGGCAGAAGGAGGAAGCAACAGGAATTCACAGACTCGGGTTTGGAGACCAAGAAGTTCCCAGATGCAGCCAGTGCCACTCCCCATTCGAGAGGCAACTTCTAGCATGTTATTGGGCCTTGGTGGAAATGGAGATGATTACTAAGAGCTTCCAGGTCCTCCTGAGGCCAGAAATCCCCAACCTATTCTGGGTCATGGGTAATGAGGACATTCACCCAGGCAGTACCCAACAACAGAGCATCATCAAATGGAAATGGTACATTCCATATCGTGCTCAGCCAGGCCCCCAGGGAGTGGGCCTTGCATGCACAGGTGGTGGAGCCCCCACCCCCAACAGTGATCCTGTTGTAACACCACTTGAGGGCACTTCCCTCTGCACTGGCATCCTGGGGACTCCGACTCAAGGATGCTCCACCAGATGCTCAAAACTGTTTCACTGATGGATTGGCCAAGCTGAACACATTGGGTAGAGCAGCTGTTTTCCTTGCCTCGGGCAGAATATATACCACCTCTGGCAATGGAAAAAGTGCCCAATGGGCTGAACTGCAAGCGGCTCCCTTAACCCTGGAATACTCGGACCCAAGCATATACCTGTTTACTGACTCATGGGCTGCTGCCAACAGTTTAGCAATCTGTCATGGGAGACCCCTCTGGCTGAGATTAAAAAGGAAAAGAAATAGGGAGAATGAGTTTAGATTTGAATTTAATTCTTTTTTTTTCCCCCCCTTTGGACTTACAAGGGCAAGGAGATTTAATTTTTGGACTTTAATTTCCCCCAGAACTTCAGAATGAAGAAGAGTTTATGTTAATATTTTGAGTATATCTCTATTTGGCACTAATATCAGAGTGTCTTTAGTATATCTGATTTATTACATCATTTATGCAATCTATTTCCCCCTAGAATGGGTCGTTCTTTCTTGTTTCTTTGCATGTCTCATAATTTTTATTGAATGCCGCCCATTTTAGATAATATATTGTGGCTCTCTGGAGTCTGACTTTTTCTCCCTGAGGGTCGTTGCTGCTGTTTGCATAACATGCTGAATGACATCTGCAAAGCATACCTCCTCCACAATGTGCATTTCCTGATGTCACTGCTCAGTTTTCCTTGTTAGTTTGTATTTTTCAGACTGGCTTCCTAGGGGTCCCTCCTTCACAGCGCAGTTTTGTGATCAGACAGAGGTTGGTTAAAAGTTTGGCTTACACACTTGGAGCCAGTACGGCTTCCACTTCGGCTGAAATCTGTATATGGGCATTGAGACTTCGGGCGTTTTCAAGTCTGCCAGGCTTTTGTTGCCTTCGCTGTTTGCGGGCTCTCTGCGTCCCCTCGGTGAGCGCGCACGCAGCACGCGCCAGCCGGGGCTATCGCGGCTGTCGGGGCGGCTGGAGGCGCTCAGTCCTTTGTGCACATGCGCAGAGCCGGCTTGCGCTCCCTTCCTCCTAGCACCCGGCTGCGCTCTTTCCAGCTGCTGGTGCAGCCCCAAATGCTCCCTGCTTCCTCCGCTCTTTTGTATGCCGCAGGAGGAAATATCCCCCAAGCAGCCAGGCGGGTGCTCCTGGGACTCACTTTATGAGTTCTCCTCTCCTCAGGGATCTCAGGCTTGCACTGTCTGCTATCCAGTGCCTGAAAATAGTTACCTTATATAATTTCTCCAGTTTTATAGTCGTTTACGCCAGGAAGAATAATCTGATACCAGTTAGTCTGTCCTGGTTGGAAGCGGAAGTTGTTCGATAAATATTTTTGAATGAATAAATAGGATGAGGGGATAATATACTAAAACTTGGAGAAGTTAGGACTGGACAGAAGTCACAGCTTGCAAGTGGCTAAGAGTATTGGAACCCAGTCCAAAAGCCACATTTGTCCCTAATACTACTGCCTCTAGGAAAGTAATTGCTATCTTCTCATAGGATAACATGTTTGCAATTGACTAAATGCTTCCTTTTGGAGGAGTTACACTGTGCCCTTGTGTTGAGGTTTCCCTTCATTTCTAGTTTGGAAAGTGCCAGATTTTTCAGGTGTTTTCTGATCTTGGTCAGAATTTCACCAGAGGAAGGCTGAGGACCACGGAGTGACACACCTGACACACAACTTTAATGAAAACTGCTTTTGATAGTGGCACAGAATAAAATAAAATATTGGCCTTTAAAAAAAAAAGTTCCCTTATTTACAAAATTCTGCACGTATGCTTTTTCCTAATACAGTCCTTTAGGCAAATCATCTGAGCTCTGCCTGGCTGCCTGAAACTGATGCACTTTTCATTTCTAACTAACTTGGATGTGATTTTTTTTTTTAATGATATATTTCTCACTGTATGGTGTAGTCAGGATACAATAATTTATCAAGGCCTTTATGAACTTCTGGTAGTTGGTTTACCTTTTTTTTTTTTTTTTAAAGATTTTTTTTTTATTTATTTAATTCCCCTCCCCTCCCCCGGTTGTCTGTTTTCTGTGTCTTTTTTGCTGCGTCTTATTTCTGTTGTCGTCAGCGGCACGGGAAGTGTGGGCGGCGCCATTCCTGGGCAGGCTGCTCCCTCCTTCACGCTGGGCGGCTCTCCTTATGGGTGCACTCCTTGCGCGTGGGGCTCTCCTACGCGGGGGACACCCTTGTGTAGCAAGGCACTCCTTGCGCGCATCAGCACTGCGCATGGGCCAGCTCCACACGGGTCAAGGGGTCCCGGGGCTTGAACCTCAGACCTCCCATGTGGTAGACGGACGCCCTAACCACTGGGCCAAAGTCCGTTTCCCTGGATGTGATATTTAATTAAGTTTATTTTATTTGTAAACAAAAGTGGTTGCCGTTTAATAACTGAAAGGAGGTAGGTAAGTGGTAACTCTTCTGAATACGGAAACTCTGCAAAATTAAAAGTGGCGATGACACAATATGATGGAAATTAACTATTCTGGAAGTTCCTGTTCTGCAAGGATGGTTTATGAGGATCTGTCAATATAATTTGCAAGCCAGCTGTCACTTAATGTTATGACTCATGAATTCGGCTACCAACTTAATTGGCCATCTTATGCTGTGTTGGGGAGTAACAGGCCAGCGGGGAGGGCAGGACCAGCAAGCCCACGGGCAGGCAGTCCTGTGGGCGTGTCCAGCCCTAGTTCTCTGGGCCTCAGTAGTGCCCAGGTTGGTGGTGGAGACACACACCCTGGGTCTGAAACTAGGTCTGTCTTTAATCTACAATGCCAACTGACCTGACTTCCTCCTCATGCCCTTGTTTTCTTTTTCTTTTGGTTCAGTTTTACTTTAAAATATTAATAATAGATATGCATTTTTAAAATTTTTTGTCTTTATTTTTTTAATGTTATATTAAAAAAATATATGAGGTCCCCATATATCCCCCACCCCTCTCACCCCACTCCTCCCCCTATAACAACAAGCCTCCTCAATCATCATGAGACATTCATTGCATTTGGTGAATACATCTCTGAGCACCGCTGTACCTCATGGTCAATGGTCCACATCATAGCCCACACTCTCCCAGTGGGTCATGGGAGGACATACAATGTCTGGTAACTGTCCCTGCAGCACCACCCAGGACAACTCCAAGTCCTGAAAACGACCCCACATCACATCTCTTCTTCCCACTCCCTACCCCCAGCAGCCACCATGGCCACTTTCTTTACACCAATGCCACATTTTCTTCGATTACTAATCAACAATAGTTCATGAACAGAATATCAGTAAGTCCACTCTAATCCATACTCTATTCCTCCATCCTGTGGACCTTAGAATGGTTGTGTCTACTCCACATCTATATCAAGAGGGGGCTTAGATTCCACATGGATGCTGGATGCAATCCTCCTGCTTTCAGTTGTAGGCACTCTTGGCTCCCTGGTGTGGTGGTTGACCTTTTTCACCTCCATGTTAGCTGAGTGGGGTGAGTCCAATAAACCAGAGTGTAGGAGTTGCAAGTCTGTTGAGGCTTAGGGCCTGGCTATGACATGGTCAGTCCAGAGATTCAGGTCCCCTGGGTATACATTAAACCCCAGCACCAACTACAGTTCCGGTAAAAGTAACAGGAGAAACTTGTAGACAAAGATCACATCTAAGTCCAACTCCATCACGCAGAAACACAAACTCCGAAGTAGGGCCAACTGAAATGGCACTGAACTCCATCTGCCATGACCATAGAACCTGTAGCCCTCAGAAGAACCAATACCTGGGGTTGTATCTACTTTATTTGTCTCTGGGACTCTGCTCAGGTGTGCATAAGGGCAACCCCTCTGATAACCTCCTGGCTCTTTTTGGAGACTCATAACCAAGATATGCATTTCTTAATATTTTGAGGGCTATTTATTTTCCATGTACTACCTCAACAAAATTGTTCACCAGGAGAAACTAGACAACTCACTCTCTAGGAACCAGCCCTGATTCTCAGTCTTCTACCTGATGTATCTGGCTTCCAGAAATCTGGGTCTGAGCATTTTGCTACAAGTTGTTAGCTAAATCCCATTACAGTGTTAATTAATTAAGGCTTAGTGAGTTAGAGGGGTCCTCAGAGGTTATAATGGGTCCCCATGCTCTGTTTCCTATTTCAGAAAAATCCATTACAATGCCCACATTTTCCCATGGGAGGACTGCACAATCTATGACAGCAAATTTCTTGCCTATATCTGAAATTATCAGTAGTGCAGTAATTCTGGTTATCACTTGGGAAAAGAACTTATGACTTAGCAAAGGTAGAAACTAGCCTGAGTCTATGTGGGTTGCTCCTTCCTATGGCCCATTAAGCTTCACTCCTCCACAGGCCTGACCTAACTGGGAAGCCAAGTAGACAGCTGCTTCCATGGGGTGGATGGGGGAGCACCAGGGGGTTCTCTGTGCCCAGCAATATCTGCTATCACCCCGACATGCCCTCAGAGAGACTTCCCCGAAGAGCGATGCTTCACAACCCCTTACCCACCCTTCCCTGCTCTGCTTCATCAGCTGGAATGAGTTCACCAACCCCATTTCCTAGACTCTGCAGCCAGCTGACCTACAGAAGGATTCTGTCAGTGGAGGCACTGGAGATGGGAGGAAGAAAGATTCTTCTTTATTTGCGCTCGGAGAACAGCAGCAGTAGTGGTAGCAGGGCAAGTAGGACAACCGTGGGTGCAGTATTCTGGGAGGAGGTAGCAGCTTTTCGTCAGTTGCATTCTGGCAGAGCTGGTATCCGCAGGAGTCCAGCAGCAGGCTCCCTTGTGGATTGCAGTCTCCAGATGTTCAGGAATCGTCCCTGTTGTGGATTGAATTGTGTCATCCCCATGTCCTAACCCCGGGTCTGTGAATGTGCACTTATTTGTAAACAGGAGTTTTGAAGATGTTATTGAATTAAGAGGAGGCCAAACTGGATTAGGGTGGACCCTAATCCAATATGACGGCCACAGACAGAGAGAGGGCTGTGTGAGATTGAGTCACCCTGCGCAAGCCAATGAATGCCATGGATTGCTGGCTACCCACCAAAAGCCAGGGGAGACACCTGGAATGGATTTTCCAGAGGGAGCATGACCCTGCTGACACCTTGATTCTGGTCTTCTAGCTTCCAGAACCTGAGACAATAAACTGATTTTTACGCCAACTAGTTTGTGGTACTTGGCCACAGCAGCCTTGGCAACCTAAGATAATGCCTCCTTTTTTGCTGGTTGAACATCATTTCCCTTCTCCCACTCCTACCAGCATGTTTATGACCAATTCCTTGTGTTAAATAGGTTCTCTTTGAAATACCTAGCATGGTTTCTGCTTACGCTTTTGGATTCTGATGGATACAAACCAGTTGTCATAATTCATCTGTGCGCCACCATTTCCGAAGTCGTGCAGCCCCTGGACATGCCTGTCCTCTCGTGCCTCGGCGCAGGTGCACGTACTATTCCCTTGGCTCATGAGGCCTTTTCTTTCTTCACTTAAATAAATCCTTTGCACCTTAGAATCCTCAGATCACACTTCTCCTCTTCCTAAGAGCCTTTCACGAACACCTCCTCACCACAAGTCTAGTTTAGTCCTCTCGCCACATACTCATGAGCTTTCACAGCTTCCTGATACTAACCCCAACCTCGAGATGATTATGCTGTTGACTTGTCTATCTCCACTACTTTCCTGAAAGTTTGCCGATTAAATCAATCTCAAATCAACTTCTGCTATGGCTTGTGCCTGCTCTCTATCATAACTCCCAGGAGGACCTGAATACCTCAGTCAGGGCAGCCTGTGTACTTCTGTGTTGGGGGAGGGTCGCTATTGGTAGCTCCCCCAGTTCCCAGGAGTTGGGATTGGGGCAGTTGCCAAAAAGAAAGGGTATTGACCAGTTAAACAGCAGATGTCTATGCATGTGGATGCTATTCTGACTTCATCAGGAGGAGGCAGAGCAGAAGGCATGTGAATTGGGGAAAAGTCTCCTGACTGTACCCTGACCTTCTGAAGCACACACATGAGTACACAGTGTGTCGGCCTCAGCAAAGCCATGGGAGTATCAAGGAGAATTTGTGCACATTATACTTTTCAAAATTTCTGCGAGGAAGCTTAAGCCAAATATTATACAGAAAAATGTGATACCCCCTGCTGGCTGCTGTTTCTCAATCTCTATCACTGGCCTGTCTATCTTTGCCAACCTAGGACCCCTTCTCCAATAGCATGCTCTTGGACAATGTCATTCAGAGTGATGCTTTCAATGCCCTTTATCTAGTTTATATCCCCCTCTTAGACCTAAGCCCTGAAACCAGAGATATATTCAGCTGTCTACTTTATAGGTCAACTTGTTATCTAGTGTCCATCTTAAACTTCCATGTTTACAGTCAAACTCCTAATCTCCCCTCCATCTCCCCAAAGCTGCTCCTCCTACATCCTTCCCATCTCAGGATATGATAACTCCATCCTTCCAGTCTCTCAGTCAAAATCATTCTACCTGACAACAAATTTTATGGACAGTAACAACATATACAAAAATTTAATCCTGGTCCAAACTACCTGTCTCCTGAACTACTGCATCATTGCATCATACCCTTGCTTACTCTTGCCAACAGTCTAGAATGAGTCTATTAAAATTTAATTTGCTTTATGTCTCTCCTCTGCTCAAAACCCTTTAATAGCTCCCTGCTTCACTCAGAGTAAAAGCCAACGACCTTAAAGAGGTTTCACATCTTCTTGCCTTCTATAACTTCTCTGTCCTGTCTTGCTTCATTGAAGCCACACCAGCCTCTATCATGTTTCTTTATTCACATCTGCCTCACCTCAGGGCCTTTGCATTTGCTTCTCCTTCAGCCTTCAACGCTTATCCACACCACATGTCCGAAAAACTCTCTGCCTCACTTGTTTCAAAATCTGCTCAAACATGTCCTTATCAGGGCCATCTAAATATTGTACCCCACTCCCTCCCTAAACAACTTACTCTGTTATATATTTCTCCACGGCACTTACCTGGTATATCTAACATGCATTTGTCTGTTCTCTGTCTCCTTCCACTGGAATATAAGTTTTCTGAGGGATGACACTTTTGTCTGCTTTGTTCACTGTTATATCCTTAAGGCCTAGAACAGCAGTGGCTGGTAATAATGGGTGCTCGGCAAAAAAACAGTGGAATGAAGGAACAAAGTGGTAGGATTCAAACATCTGTCTAGTTTCAAAGCCTGGACTCAGAAGGTAAAAGGAAGTAGGAAAGTTCAAATTATGTAGATTGTCTGATACTGTGTAGAGGTTTACAAACGTCCTGGTGTCTTATACTTACAAGTCTTTCAACACAGTTTTGTTAATTTATGAAGTGGATATTTAGTCTACTGCACCCCGGTCTCTGTGAGGGAAACTCCCAGGTACCATGCAGGTCCTTACCTGGTGTGATGTCATCACGGGTGTCTATGATGTCACAGCCAGCCAGGGGTAGTTCTGCTTTTGGCTCCACTCTCTACTGGCCGTGAGAGGTGGAAGGGAGAAAGGCATCTCATTTCTTGTTTTATCAAAAAGTTCTTCCGCCTTTGGAGTATAACTGAGGAACAAGAAGACTGAGGGGATTCAGCCAGTAACATGTTTGACAAGTAAGTCTCACAAAGCCACACAGGCCTGTCCTGCTGGGACCTCAGTGGTCTCTTTAGTTGGGGTTTGACCTGTCTGAACTTGACTATCTTTATTTCCCTCCTTTTCCAGCCAACTGTGAGGTCCTGAGTGAGCTAAGTGTACTCTGTTTTTCCGATTCATTTGATACCTTCATTCATTCCTAAACTATGACAATGAAATATGAACCAGAATATAAAAAGTCTCCATCACATCTGCTGAAGAAATTTGCAGGTAAAGTAGAAAAGAGGGGATCTGTTTTCATTCTAAAGCACTGACTTAGTAAAAATCATCAGGCTTAGAGAAGGGGAGGCAAAGACATTTGTGTTTTAAAAATAATATGGGAAAATACTGTGAAGTCTTCATTTTCTTAAATTCATTATGAAAATCACCTGAACCTTAGGTTTTGAACATTAGAAATATATTTAAGTATTTTCCAGATGGTTAAGAGATTAAAGGCATTTTCTCTGTGAGGCCCCAATATGTACTTTAGCTAATTCACAATTCTTATTGCAGGAAGGACATATTTACTAAGGAAAAATAGTTCTCAAAAATAAATTTCACCATTCCACCCTTCCCATCCTAGGTAACCATGATTGGAAATTGGACACTTATGCCTGAATATTGAAGGAAACTCCTTTGAAGTCTGATTTTCTCCAAAGCACATTGTTACTATATATATATAGTATAATTGGATTTATTTAAAATCATGTTAGGACAAGCTAAATGCATGTGCCCTCTGGGAGAAGGAAACGTCACCTTCTACTGTATATATTTAATCTTATTTGATTTTTATTCACGCATGAATTTTGTAATAAAATACAAAAAAATGGAAGGAAGGGGAAAAAAATCAGTTTTCTTTTTTAAAATTTGTTTTGCTTAGAACTTAGACCCAGGGAGTGTCTGTCTCCCAGCCCGGGCAAAATTCCAGGGATGTAATTCCTACAAACGGTAGGAAACCTCTTTTCACAGAAGAGTGGGAGTCGTAGCGCTGGAATTCTGGAATGTGGTTTAGTGAAAGTGAAGTTCTGTGACAGGAGGCAAAGCTGCCCTCGTGTGTAAGGCGCTTGCTCCTGAAAACCTTTTCCAGTCATTCTCTCCCCGCGGAGCCTTAGGACAACTGCCTGGGGCGGGCAGGTTGCCTTCTTGCCCCTTGACAGGAAAGGGAGGGGAGGGTGGTCGGGCAGCTTGGTAGAGAGTTCCGCGGCGGCCCGAGAGGCCGAGCCCAAACCGGCCACCAGGTCCCCCACAAATACAGATACAGGGCGGGGAGCGCCAGCGCCGGAGCAGCAGGGAAGCGCCCGAGAGCCTGCTGGAAAGGCCCCGCTCCCCCTTCTGGAGGGAAGGAAAGAAAAGCCGGTTCCGAAAGCCCCCGTGCGGGCCTCCTGCTGCCGCCCGGGGGCGGCGGGGGCCGCGGGGAGTCCCGGGCGTCCGCAGGCGGGAACGGGGCTCGCCCCGCAGCGGCCGAGCGCGCTCCCGGGCAGGCCGAGCAGCAGGCCCGCCCCTCGGGGGCTCGGCGGCCGCGCAGGGCGGCGCCTGCGGGTGGTGGCCGCCGGGTCCCGGCCAGGTAGGGCAGGACGCTCGTGCCGAGCTGGCCTTCCGGGCCCGCAGGGAGGGTGCTCTCCCTTTGGAGGTTCGTCTGCGGCAGGGTCCAGGCTTCCCCGTGTGGAGAGACGGCCCTGTCTTCCTCGTTCGGAGGATGACTGTAGGCGTGGGAAAGCATCGTCCCTGCAGACCTTGAAGTGGTTGTTTCATTTTGTGCGTTTCCTTTTTCCCTTTTTTTTTAAGTCTTGTTAATGAATTGTTAAGTTAGAAAGGTTAGTTCTGTCAGCGCCTGCCGGTTCCCTCCCGTTTTCCAGCCCCGCCTTGGCTGAAGGCGCCTTCGAGGTTTGGGTTGCTGAGGGGCGCCCCCTGGTGGACGCTGACCGCAACGGTCCCAGGGTCGGAGGACGGTAGAGGCGGAGCCTTGCGACCCCTGGAGGCCTGTGTGGGTCACCCCGGCGTGGCGTGTCGGGAAATCGGCCAGCTCTCCCCTCAGAGCTCAGGTCTGGCGACGGTGGCCGTCCCTTCCATCCTGCCGCCATCGCACCGTTAGTTCACGCCCTCATCGCCAGCGGCCTCCCCTGTTGGAACAGCTCCCCTCACTGGACTCGCGGGTGCCCGGATGACCCCTCTGCTTTTCACTCTTTCACAATAGCCCCAGAGAGATCAGTCTCTTCCCTTGGTTAAAAACCCTCAAGGATTCTGAATAGTTTTCAGAGTAAGGTTCAAACTCAGCACCTAAGCCTCTTCGTGAGTTGGCTCCTGGCTCATTTGCTACCCACAGATACACAGCCTTTCTTTCCCCCAGCCACACAGAGCGCCGGGCAGCTCCTCAGAGACATTACGGCCGTGTGCCCCTCCACACCTTTGTCCACGCTGGACCCCCTGCCAGTAATCAGCTTGCCCCATCTCCTCCCATGTTTCAAAATTCAGTAATACCAGTGCAATTCACCTGCTCCATCCCAGGTGCTCTTTCTTCCCTACCAGTACTCCTTTATCTCCCACAGCACTCCTCGCAGACCACCACTGTGCCCACCTAACACACTTGGCTGAGCTGTGGTTTCTCTCCCTCATCCCTTTGCTCGGCAGCAGGGATGGTGCTCTACTCCATCTGGTAATATTAAGGCCTAGCAGAGGCCCTATAGCACAGTAGGTGCTATGTGTGTATGGGATCAGTGTATAAAATAAGGAAGGGAGGGAGGGAGGACAAAAAGCCTCCCTGAAAAAGAGCCAGGTGTTAAGGGCACCTTGCAGACGATTAGGTCACAACAGGTTTTCCATCCTTGGTCCAGTGCTGTGGCTCTGGACACAAGCAGTGTGGCTGAGGGCTTTTTGGTAGAACCCAGTGTTTTTGGATTTCGGAGATCCTTGTCTTGGTCATTTTTGTGCTCCTTGTGAATGACTCACATCTGCCACTGAGTAGGTGCTCAACAAATGTTTGCAAAATGAACATCGTTAACTGAGAACTCTTAGCAGTCAAATTCTAGGTTTGACCTAGACATGAAGGTCTGCTCTGGATTACCTTTAAAAGCTCCATCTACAACATTCCAAGCTGAATGCCATGGAGGATTGACTCCACATTGTTTAAGACACAGATTTTATCCTGCTTTGTAGAGAGAATAAGGCATGTGGCCCAAGCCTTACTAGGTAGTCTGTGAAACACACTGCATGAACAGTATAAATTAACATTAATTCAAAAATCTTTTTTTTTTTCATCTTTCTTAAATGCATGTTATATACTGGGTACATTCTTATTCCTGAGCATAAGAAGACCAACTAGACATGTTTCCTGCCCTAGGGGCTAGTCATAGAGAGAAAGCCAGGAGTTCCTTCATCTCTAAAATGGCAATGATAATGATAGTAAAAATAGTGATAGCTAATATTGAACATTGCTATGTTCCAAACTCTATGCTAAGTGTTTTTAGATCTGTTTTATTTTATCCTTACATAAGCCCCACCATAGAGATACATTATCATACCCATTTTATACTTGAGAACTTTAACATTTATGTTGCCAGCATCACACAGCTAAGCAGTGGTGGAACTAGGATTTGAACCCAGGCAATCTGACTGTACAGCCTGTACTCCTAGCCTTATTGGTCTATTGTGTGTTATTTACTGTCCGTGGAAAATTAATGTCAACTCTCAAAGTTATTGTGCAACAACTTGGTAAAGTTGTTTATATGAAAGTCTTGTGAATTGTAAAGCACTTTAAAAATGCTATTTGTCATATTTCTCTGGAGTATTTGTGAGGCACAAGTGGGAACTTGAAAAACAATATGGCAGTCTGTTAACTCACCTCATAAGATTGTAGGAAATTCCATAATCATTAGACCAGAATTTGAATTCTTCAGAAGGCTACAGATGAACCCCAGACAAGGTAAGAGCCATGCCTGAGTCTCTGCATACATAGTTTAAACTCTTCTTGAACCCATTTGAATCTTCAGCCTCACCCACTTCTTGGCAGTAATGAGTTCCATATGTCCTCCTCTTCTATTTCTTTCTCTTCGTTTGAGTTTTCGAGTTATAGGAGAACTGGTATCCTTTGTTCTAAGACTACTTGCTATGCGGAGTTTAAAACTCATAATATCAAGATAATGGGGTCTCAATATTTTAGACATTTTAGCATTATGTGTTGATTTTGACATCTCTTATGAGGAGATGTATTTCAGCCCAATTCCACCACTTATCTCAGCTCTCCAGACAGAAAGAGGCAGAGAGACCCAGGCGCTCTGAATGAGGACATTGGATGATTTCCCACGATGGTGTGTCCTGTGTGCTGGAATTCCCTTAGGAAAGCAAGCTTTCTTATTAGCTCTTGCCCAGCTAGACCAATAATCATTTTCTGTTGGAAGGTGACCCAGGATTTATGGTGGGCATCAGTGGGAATACTTTTTAGAGATTTTCTTTAACAGTCAACTTTGCTGAAAAGTGTTTCTTCTGGGGAGTGAGGGAGAGCCGTGTTTTTGTAGAAATTTTCCAAGGCATTTTTTCTATCACTATCAGATAGATATCAGAATTACTGTATTTTCTTTTCCAACTTAGTCCTTCCTTCAAAACCTCTCTGTGACCCAATCTTGGTACCCATAGCAACAATCTCATGGAACAGTGGGGACCAGGATGTTCTAGCAGGAGCCGAGGAAATAATTTGGTTTCTTGATATCTTCTAGTCATCAGCCTCATGCTTTCCTTTCTGATGCAGCATTAGCAATAGGGAGGTTAAATCCCAAAAATTCTGAATGGGTCCCATAAGAGTTTTGTGGTTGATGGTTGTCCAATCTATTGGCTCCTTCCACTAGAGACATAAGGGGGAGATGGCAAATCTCTCCAGAGAATTGGAGAGGAGGTTGGGAGAGAGGGTCCTGGATCTTGCTCTGTCTCCACGTGGATGTGAGATTCTTCAGGGCCCCAAGTTACTCTGAGTCTCTGGGACTTCGCTTTTTCTCTATGAAATTATCTTGGGAGTCTGACTTTAACAGAGAGAGTAAATGGAGGTGATGGAAAGGAGTGTGTGTAGAAATACTGCAACGTTGTCAGCCATATTTAAAACAACAGAGATGAATGTCTGACCAGAATGAAGAGTGCCGGCATCCATTCTTCTCCACCTCCAAGCCACTGTGTGGCGCTCACTCTTCTCCTTGCACCAGGAAGGTAAAGTGATGTGAAGAAATTTTCCAAGGAGTCGGAAACAAAAAGAGCAACAACGAAAATTATCATGTTAGAATGAGTATGTTTAGACCCTAGATTATGATTGGAATGTTTAGGTTGCTACCGGTGGGCCTGTACTTAGTTGCTTCCTGAGATGAGCAACTAAGAGAAGAGAAGAGTGCTATGAATATAGGAGCCAAATAATGCTAAGGTGAACTATCTGTTCACATTTGCTTACTCTTGTATAGAGATGGCCAATGTGTGCTGCTGCCCCAAGGTGTGCTGGTTTAATTTTGTCTGAATTGTACATGTTCAATGGCAAAAACATGCCTGTAACAGAGTATTAGTGAAAGAAAGGGACAGAGAGACAGACAGAAAGGAACGATGGAGACAGTTACTGGGAAACACTCATAAGATGAGCCATCCCTCATTCTAACAAGTGGAACAGGCCCTGATCCTCCTGGTCCCAAGGTGACTGATTTCTCACAGGAAATTCTCAGATGTCTCATTGGTAGAGGTGGTGGTGGTAGGTGTGTGTGCATGTGCATTTTTTAAATTGGTTTTTATTTGTTGTTGTTTGTCTTGGTCTCTGATTCTCCAAATCAGGAGGAATACAGTTGATTTGGCCATCTTGAGGCACTGCCATTTTCCTTTATCATAACTTGGCTTGTTGCTTAATAGCTGTATTTCTTCAGTGGGTCCCAGCCATTACCTAGCTGTCACGGAAATGGTGGCAATTAAGGTAATGAGCAGCCAGGTGGTGGAGTCTTCCCCCAGCTTGGGGCTGCCCTGTTTGTAACGTGTTAGGGATGCAGAGAGCTCTAGGGCTGACTCACCCAGAGCCTGTGAGGATGGATAGGGCGTAGCATGGCGCTCTGCAGGGCACTGAGCACTGAGGGTGATGGGGGTGCCTGAGGGCTCCCCCACACATGCCAGTGGTGAGACCCTGGCCCAGGGAGCTGCCCCCCCCACCTTTGGTACCTTTTCCCCCACCCCTGCGTCTCACGCCCCAGAGGCCTCTGCCTCTCACACCTGGCCAGTGATCCTGCTTCTGGCTGTCTGTCAATAGTTTCTTCAGTTTCAGAAGTTTAAGCATAGCAGGGGCAGCTGATGACACTTCGGGTGCCCATCAGTGAATGTCAAATGGGAATGTGACAACTGTCAGTTAATGTTTTTGGACAGGAAGCTGTATCCGGCACCTCCTTAAATTCTCTGACATTGGGGTAGGGGCTGCAGGTGGGGGCTATGTGATGTTTTCAGTAGAACTGGCCCTGGGTTCCAAGAAAGGGCCCACCGAGGGCCACAGCTGCTGGAAGAAGATGCAAACTGGCTGCATTAAAGACATGAGCGAGAGCTCAGAAGTGAAGGGGAAATTGAACTTTTTTTGGGGGGGGGGGGGGTGGTTAGGGAACCAGCTGCTATTTGAAAATATTAAATAAAAACAGTCAAAATGAGAAATATTGTACTAATGTTTTCCTATCTGTGGAGTGATGTTGCAAAGAATGAGAATCAGTTTATGAATAAAAATTACGCTTCGTTCAATGAATTATTTCCTGCCCATGCTGTTTGCTGAGTTTAACATCTGTCATCACCTGTAACAAGTGTTTGTTTCTCTCGGCTTTGTACAGAGGCACCCACTGTGCAGTCTCAGGGGCTTGTGTTCACTGCACAGCTGGGGTAGGGGAAGGGTAGCTTGCATTACAGAAAGAACAGGGACTGGGTCTTGAAACCAGAAGGAAGGAAATGTGAATCCCAGCTTGGCCATGCACTACCTAGCTTGTGTGATCTTGGGCAGATATACTCAAATCTGATCCTTCGTTTCCAGACGAGATAGAGCAGAGCTTGCCCACATTGGTTAGTACATGTTTGCCCTTATTATTATCAAGAGGTGGAGGCAGGAATACCTACTTTGTAAAATTCTCATCAGAGTTTTGTATGGATATAATGTTCATGCAGTTCCCAAGTCCTGTGCCTGCGATATCAATAAATGATACCATAGTTGTCATTGCGAAAACGTGAATGCAGCCTGTGCCATCTTTAAAGCAAAACCCAACAAATACGCACATTCCCTTAAACACAAAACTGCCCCACAGAACGATTGAGCACAGGGGACTTCAGAGATGAGGCCTTCAGTCTCTCTAACCCACTGCACACAATTCCGCCTGCCCACCCAAAGGTCCCCTTAGGAGTCATCCCCCAGCTGTGCCGAGAACAGGGGTTCTCCTGCTCTCTTTCCTTTGGAGATCCCTGCTGCATTGGCACCACCTCCCCCGCTCCAGGGGCTTTTCCAGGCCACTCCAGCTCTGACCTTTCTTAGAGCACTTCAGCCCTGGAGCTGCTCCTCTGAGCTGCTCCTGCCAAGCCAGCACCCTGTTCAGAAACAAGGACCCTGGTTTCTGTGATCCAGCTGCCTTTAGGAGAGAGAGGGCTGTGGTGAAGGTTAATAGATTTCTCTCTCTCTCCCTCATATTAGGCCTCTGACCCCAGCCTTCTGTTTCAAGCCTTGCCTTAGGTCCTGGATGCCCGGCATCTGTGGCTGAAAAGGGATTTCGGCAGCAGCGGACTATCGTATTTCCATTCACACTTGTGGCTTGAGGGCGAAGGTCAGGAAGACAGTGTTCAGCAAACCTGGAGGCCAGCTGTTTTGGGGAAAGGAGGAAAGGAGCTTAGGAACAGTGGGTTTTGTGGGAAATCGCTCAGAAAGACTACATCAAACCAAAGGAAAATTATTGGGGTTTGCAAGAGGGTCAGGCAGGTCGGGTGGACTCCCCTCATCCCCTTCTCCTTTGTGACAGTTTACAGAGCCACCAGAAGGGTTCACGTGCAGGCCTATCACAGCTATTAGCTTTTGTGAGAACAAATGCAGTTTCCTTTAGGAAAGGTTTCTGCTCCATCCTCCTTGCCTCACAATGTTTATTTATGGACCTTTTACCCTCAGCTTGTCTAGGCTTTCTTTTGTGTGTGATGTTTTTTTTTCTTATCCAGTCCAATCACTCAGTTGCTTGCTGCCAATTAAGGGAATCATACATCCTTGTAGCTGAAAAGGTACTAGGTTGTTGAACTGTGTTGAAAATGGCCATTTACCAGGAATCATCTCTGCTCAGTTTTTTTGGTTTTGTTTTTGATTCCTCTGGTTTTCTCCTACAGCGCATTGCATATTCATTATCTTTCCCTTTTCTAGGGTCAAAGCTGGCATTAAACTCTCTGTCCTTTGGATTCAACTTTTTAAATTCTGAGATAATCCACAGCCCGTGTTGATAATTTTAACTTACTGTATGCTTAAATGTGAATTAATTATATGTTTCAGGCTGAGCTCCCCAATATTCATTGTATTAGATCTTTGTTTTCCATTTTCTTTTACAGCACTGTGCCTGGCATACTGCCCCACTGGGATTATTATCTTCTTAATCATTAGAGGACCATGTATTATTCTGTGTAATTAACTTGACATTATTTTGTTCAGAAATTTAATTCATTCCAGATCTTAGTTGCAAAGCGAGATTTGTATGATGCATAATTAAAAAAAAAAAAAACAGAACAGAAACTCACAACTTCTCTCCCTCTCCATTGCAGTTTGCTTTAGAATTAAAAGTGGAGTGGCTAAAAATCAAAACCAAAAAAATACGAAAATAAAAAGTGGAGTTACAATTTTAGGTGTATCTGTATTTTTGCAGTGTGTGATATTCCTCTGTATGACATTTGTGACTACAATGTGTCCAGAGATCGATGCAAGGAACTGGGGTGCTGCTTTTACAAAGGCGTCTGCTATGAAAAAGCAGTTCCAGGTAAGCATCCTGGGTGGTGCCCGCTCCCTTGGGCAGTAAAAACTGGCAGCTCAGGTTGATGTGTGGTTGTTAATGGCCTCTGACATCCACAGCCCTTGCTTGCTTTCCTTTCCCCCAAATCTCGGTTGTTGGAAACTCCACTTTTATTGTTTTCTGGTCATATTATTCTGCATAGTACATTATTGGGGGTAGAAAGTTTTGAGGTTTTGACCTAGAGGGTCTTTGAGTGTAACATAAACTATCAGAGAGAATCCATTCATAGGTAGGATAGACTTGGCATTGAAGAAGATTCACTGATATCCCTCTCTCCTAGAAGAATTTGGTTTTTCTGGGTGGTTGTAGAAAGCTGTGTTTGAGGAAACGGTTACAAAAACAAAAGGGTTGTGGGTTGTGGATAGCTGCTGGAAGTGTGTAAGGTAAGTGCTTAATTATTGCCAGAGCTGGAATTTATCCCGCTAAGGATTCGGTGAGGAAAATTATGATGGAGCTCCCTGTAGGCTACATAAATGTCAGACTAAAAACATGGAACTAATACTGATATTTGCACCCCAATCATTCAGACATGGAAGGCTCCCAGGGAAAGGTGAGGACAAGCAGGTACTCAGTGAATGAGAGAGATGGTGAGAAGTTGGGGAGAGTCATTCACCTGAAAGAAGTAAGGATTGCCACCCCATCATTCTGTGAATGGTTCATAAGACAGGCACATCTTTAAAAGAACTACTTCTAATTGCAAAATGTATACAAAGGAAGTGGGAGGGATGGGCGTGGAGAAAGATACAAAACTCTGATGCCATGGTAGTGAAGAGATGTTTTAATTTTATTTCTGGATATATTCTCACATATTAGAGCATTTGCTTTCTGCTCTGAAAATTTTTTTGTTACCGGGACTGGGGATTGAACTTGGGACCTTGTATATGAGAGGTCAGTACTCAACCACTGAGCTACATCTGTTCCCCTGAGTTGACTCCTTCTCTTTGCTTGTTGTTTTATTTACTTGTTTGTTTTTGCTCATTGTCTGCTCATTGTTTTTGTTTGTTGTCTGTTTATTTTCTTTAGGAAGCACCCAGAATTGATCCTGGGACCTCCCATGTGGAAGGTGGGTGCTCAACTGATTGAGCTACCTCTGTTCCCTACTTGTTTTTCTCCTTGTCTGCTCTTTTTTTTTTTCTCCCCGCATTGTCTGCTTCTTGTTTGTTTTTTTCTTTAGGAACCAAACCCAGGACCTCCCATGTGGGAGGTGGGTGCCCAACTGCTTGAGCCACATCTACTCCTTCTGAAATTTTTTAAATGAACATTTCCAACCCCTCATAAAATTCCACTTAGCTTATGCTTCTCCTTGCCCTATTTATTACCCTTTCAGAAATGAGGGTAAATAAGTTCTTAAAGTTGTATGAGAAGGGATAAACAAGTAGGTGGAATGGAACAGTGAAAGGTCCAGCCAGCTCGTCCTGTAAGTGGAAAGTGCACCCCCTGCAGTTAAGAAAGGGAGAGACTTGCAGCTGCTAATATATCAACAGCTCAATTGCTTTGGAAAAAATTGTTCTGGACTCTGTCCCTACGTCACTCTTTCCTCTACCCCTCACCACTCTGTGGTGAATAAGTGCACACTTGCTTTAGGAAGCTTAGGAAAATTTCCTTTTCTTTTTTCCCTTTTCCTTCTACCCTCAGCTAGACTGAGTTCCTCAATACAGCTAGATGCCATGTCTTCCAATTCCCCCCTCATTTCCTGTTTGTGGTGTGGCTTAGAAAACCAAGGAACATTAGTGACTGATGAATATTAGCAAAATATTCACCTACCAGAGCTGCCTGAGCCCACAGACTTAAAATCTTAAGCCAGCTCCTTTAAGAAGAAAGTGATATTCTGGGCAAAAATATTCAAGGAAAAAAAAAAGGCATTTATAGGATTCTGGCTTACTCAAAGGGAGAGAGAGAGTCTACCTTATGGCAAAAACTTGTCACAGTGTGAAAAAGGATGAAATTTGGCTTCTCAAAAAGAGGCAAATAAGTCACAACTAAAACCAGTAACAGTTGGAACAAGTTTCTAACTAAAACTTCCTCAGATCTTGATAAAGGAGATTTGGCACTAGACTCCCCTCACTGCTCCCAGCCCTCCCCCACCTTCCATCTCTGGGAAGTGCCACAACCATGGTATTCTTAGATCCTGCACGTTTCCCTCTAGCTGCAGGTGGAAGCAATTGGAAGTTATTTCTTTTTAAATATTTTTAAATTAAATTTAATATACCATGAAGTCTACCTTTTTAAAGTGTACAACTCACTGGTTATTAAAAAAATCTGCAACCATCACCACTGTGTAATTCCAGAATAGTTTAATAATCCAGCAGAAAGATCCCCATACCTGTTAGCAGTCACTCTTCATCTCCCCTTCCCTTGGCCTCTGGTAACCGCCTCTGCTGTCTCTGTGAATTTGCCTATCCTGCACATTTCATTTTAGTGGAATCATTGAATATGATTTGGCATCTGACTTCTTGCACTAGGGAAATGTTTTCAAGGTTTATCTGTGTTGTAGCACATATCAGTGCGTCATTCCTTTTTTTTTAAATGGTGAATAATACTACAATGTATATGAAGGAAACCCCGCAGGGGTCCCGCTGGGTTCTTGCCCAGAGTGGGTGAATCGGAGTCGGCCCCGGGATGGTCTTTCAGGCAGGTTTATCAACGCCTGCAAAGGACAGGAGACGGGGGTCTCACATCTGCCTTTCTGGACCACAGGGAGGAGGAGTGTCTATGGATTCAACAGGGGAGAGCAGGGTGGTTACCTTCACAATGGCAAGGATACACGAAGGTGAGCCTACTTAGGAAATAACCATAAAGAAAGGTAAATTCCGTCTAGACTTCCCATCCCATAGAAAATATATACAAGGGTGAGGCTAATTCTAGAGGAATCATAAAGAGGGATAAGGCCTGTCTAGAATAACCATCACAATAGTAGGTCTCGGCTAAATCCAGCCAGTTTCAGCAATTTCAGATATTAACTTTTGCTATTTTATAATATAAAGGCATCTATACAATGATTTTGGTAATCTTAATTATTTGTTAATTCTTAACTCTCAGCTAGTTTCAGTCTTCATTTTCAGTTCAAAACAAACTGGGTACTTTTTTTTTAAGTCAACTAAGCAACTAAAACTATTTTAACATAGGTTGTGGAGGACAAGATTGCCTCAGTAAGACCCTGGTGTTTGCAGAAACCAAGGTGGGGCTGGATTTAAATTGCTGTGGTTCATATGGATATATTACATTTTATTTATCAACTGGTGTATGCATGGGTTGCTTTCACTCTTATTATGAATGATGCTGCTGTGGACATTCATGTACAAGTTTGTGTGGATAGAGCTTTTAGTTCTCTCGGGTGTACACCTAGGTGTGGAATGCTGGATCATATGGTGTTTAACTTTTTTGAGTAACTGCTGTACCATTTTACATTCCCTCCAGGAATGTATAGGCTTCAACTTTGTGTCCTTGCCAACGTTTATTATTGTCTGTCATTTTATTATAATCATCCTAGTGGATGTGAAATTGTATTTCTTTGAGGTTTTGATTTGTGTTTCCCTAAGGACTAATGATGTTAAGCATCTTTTCATGGCTTATTGCCTATTTGTATATCTTTTGTGGAGAAATGCCTATTCAAATTATTTGCTCATTTTTAAATTGGGTTATCTATTTATTTATATAATCTAGAAACTGGACCCTTATCCAGTTATGTGATTTGCAAATATTTTCTCCCATTCTGTGGGTAGTTTTTTCACTATCTTGGTAGAGTCCTTTGGAATGCAAAGATTTTCATTTTGATGAAGACCAGTTTATTTTTTCATTTGCTGCTTGTATTTTTGTTGTTTAATCTAATAAACATTGACTACTTCAAGGTGATGAAGATGTACACCCATGGTTTCTTCTAAGAGTTTTATAGTTTTAGCTCTTATATTTAGTTTGATCAATTTTTAGTTAATTTTTATATATGGTGTACAGTAGGGGTTCACTTTCATTATTTTGCATGTGGATATCTAGTTTTCCCAGCACCATTTCTTGAAAAGGTAATTCTTTTCCCATTGGATGGTCTTGGCACCCTTGTAAAAATTCAGTTGCCCATAAATTTATTAATTTTTGAACTCTTCATTCTATTTCATTAATCTATGTCTATCCTTATGCCATTTCACAGTCTTTTCTTAAAAAATATTTTGTTTATTTATTTCTTCCCACCCCCCTCGTTATTTGCACTTACTGTGTCTGTCTTCCTTATTTCTTTAGGAGGCACTGGGAGCTGAACCCAGGACCTTCCATGTGGGAGGGAGGTGCCTAATTGCTTGAGCTACATCTGCTCCCTGCTTTGTTATATCTCTCATTGTATTTTCTTCCCTGTGTCTCTTGGTGCATCATCTTATTGCATCAGCTTGCCATGCCTGCCCATTGCGCCAGCTTGCTTTCTTGTTTAGGAGGCACCAGGAACCAAACCAGGGAACTCCCGTGTGGTAGGTGGGAGCGCGATTGCTTTAGACTCATCTGCTTCCCTCACAGTCTTGATTAACTTAGCCTTGTACTAAGTTTTGAAGTTAGAAAATGTGGGTCCTTCAACTTTGTTCTTTCTATCAAGATGTTTTGGCTATTCTGGGTTCCTTGCATTTCCATATGAATTTTAGAATCAGCTTGTAGATCTCTACAACAAAGCTAGGATTTTGGTAGGGATTGCATTGAATCTGTAGATCAGTTTTGCAGGAGCAGTTTTGCAGGAGTATTGCCATCTTAAAAATATAAAGTCTTTCAATTCATTGACACGGGATGTCTTTTCATTTATTTAGGTCTTTAATTTCTTTCTACAAGAATTTGTAGTTTTTAGAACACCAATCTTGTGCTACTTTTGTTAAATTTATCCCTAAATATTTTATTCTTAATTTCATTTTTGGATTTTTGTTGCTAGTGATAGAACTACAATTGGTTTTTGTTTATTGATTATGTATGCTACAACCTTGTTGAACTTGTTTATTCTAATAATTTTTTAGTTGATTCCTTAGGATTTCCTGTTTACCAGATCAGGTCACCTGCAAAATAGAGTTAGTTTTACTTTTACTTTTCCAAGCTAGATGCTGTTTATTTCATTTTCTTGTCTAATTGCCCTGTCTAGAACTTCCAGGACAATGTTGAATAGAAGTAGTGTGAGAGTGGACATCCTTGTATTGTTCCTGATCTTAGGGGGAGGCTTTCAGCATTTCACCATTAAGTGTTGTTCAGCTGTGAGTTTTATATAGATGCCATTTTTTAGGTTAAGAAAGTTCAGTTCCCTTCTCTTCCTAGTTTGTTGGGTGTTTTTTTATCATGAAGGGGTGTTGGATTTTGTCAAATGCCTTTTCTGCATCAATTGAGGCCTTCTCAGGACTTTCTGGGCATATGTACTGTCCTATGCCTGCAGGAGGCCTTCTGGATTCCCAGGAACACATCACAGCTTTTCAGAGCCCCCTAAGGACATCTCATTCCTCGCATTTTCCTTTTTAAGCTTTTTGGTTAGCCTATTATTTACCCCAAATCTTATCAACATCTCAGGCAACTGTGCTGTTCAACAATTGCCTCTGGTGGTTTTCGACAATTGTTCACAATGAGCAAGCTCCAAATCAGGTCAAATAAAGGCAACTTAGCATGTGGGGTCCAAGGAAGCGCCAGACAGGTCAAATAAAGACAGTTGTCTGGGAATAGGACTTGGGAGGTGCTCCAGCCCTATTCTGCTCCTTCCAGGGGTTGCAAGACTGTTGGGTTTTCACCATGATTATGGGCTGTTGTTTAACTACTATGGAGCTGAGAAGGGGGTATGGGTAGGGCAAGTAAAAAATGCCATAGAGCTCATTGTTCTTACTGAATTCAGCCATTCACCTTGAATAAATGCTCCCTGAATTGCTGTAAGCCTTTGGTTAATTTTGAGAGTTCTAAAAAAGTTTGCTCTAACCATGTTTGCCAGTGTTCTCAATACTTTTGTGGTGGAGGGAATGTAGAGGGGCAGGGGAGTCCTAGGGGTCCATTTTCCCTGATGTTACCCTTGAAGTTACTTATTGGCTTTACTGAAGCTCTAGTTTAGTTGTATCCAATTGGGTAGTGAAAGTTTCAATAAGACATGGTGCCTTTTTTCTTAAGAGTCCACCATCCTCCACCCATCTCACCATAAAACCCACAGCCTTGAGCAGGAACCTTACTAGAGAGATGTTTTTGAGTCACAGCCCTTCCAGTGTTGAACGGAATATCATAATACTGGCTCCAACAGGACATTCTCTGGGGGTATGTGACAGGTGCTCCTGTTGTTGACTTCATGTCACTAGGTGGTATTTTGTCCGTAAGTTGATGCTTTTTGCATTTGTCATCTTTTTGTTGTTGTTTTTGTTGTTTGGTGGTTTGGTGCACATCTCAATATTTGAAAAGCAGCATGTGTTTACTATCTAGCTGACTTTGTTCCCATCATGGAGCTTTATCTTTCTCTTAGAGGACTCCAGTTTCTAAAACAAATATGCAAATTAGCTTTTCAGAGCAGTTTAATATTTGAGGGCCCTAAAAGCAGAAAACATTAACATACAAAGAGTATTTGAGTTTTTTCTTTCAATTCCCAGTTCAGGTCACAGAGCTGGTCTTAGTTTTGGCAATTATTTCAATTTTCTCATATACTAAATGAAATTGAGGTCCAACAGAGTGAAGTAGTGAAATGGATCATTCAAGAAAGGACAGAACCAGCAAGGAAACTCAGATTCAAGCTGCAGTTGCTGTTATCTTCCTCCTCCTCTTCCTTCTCCTGCTTTTTCTCTGCTGAGAATCTTTTAGTCAAAGTTGTATGCAGGAGGTGGCCATTTTGTAAATGTTACGTATGTGTACCTAACATTGCTTAAACAGAACCATCACCTTATACCTATTGCTCATTTGAAAAAATGAGTTTCCTTTTCTACAGCACCTATTAACTGGTGTCCTTAAAGAACCAAGAAGAGAGCACTAGCTCTCCAGACTTTTTTGTAGTCGAAAAGGGCCCCCAGTTTTGCAAGTGGGTATGTCATTTTTGCATGGAGGCAAATAATCTTCCTTCCGTTCTTCCAATTTTAATAAGTGGGTTCTGTGGGCAAGGCTTTTTCTTAACTTCTGACTTCATTCAATCTTGAGGGGTTGGGCCATCTGTGGGAAGAGTCTGGGCAGTGAGCCTTAGATTTGGGTTCTTACTGTGCTCTCAAATTATTTTTCATTTCTTTGACATCTTTCTCATTCAAGGCGGCAAATGAACCTTTGTGCTGTGTAAGTTGTAGTATTCAGTGACAGGGTATTATGAGTTCTTTGTGCACATAATTCCATGTTATGAAAACCTTTCACCAACTTCTTAAATTGGTTGGTTTGAAGTGCACATTGTGTTATGGCATAATCTGTATTATTAAGAATACGAACTTGGAGAATTAGCATTAGATCTTTGAGAACGAATTGGGAATTCAAAGAGAATGACTTGTCTTCATTCTTTAGCCTTGATTTAGGGTACATTATTTAACATGTCATTTCTTCTAAGTGACTTCAGTTTCTTCATGGGACTTGCTGAGATGATTTCAAAACTTTTGTTTAACTATATTTGGGGGAGAATTTACCAAGATATTCCTTAAAGAAAATAATGCTTTCTTCGATTGCTGCTATTTCTAAATTATCAGTCACAATATATGCTAATCCATGCATATGGCTTGTAACAAATAGTATTGCTGGCTAGATGCTGTAGAGAGAGAATCATAGAGATTCACTGTCTGCTCTCAGGACCTTGACATCAAGGGCAAAAATACTACCACATATTAAGATGGAGAAGACTTACTGATAATTGAATAATAAAACGTTGACTAAATACGTTGTCTCTTTAACAGAGCTTCACTGACATATAAATTCTAAATTTATTTCATGAACCAAGACACAAAATCACACTAACAAATATAGATTCACTCTTAGTCAAGAATTTGAGGGTCACCTTCTTGTCCCCCCAGACCTCTTAATTCATTCCTTCACTTCATTTGTTTAACTCAGTTTGATTCAACATTATTTAAAGTGCACTTCTTTGTACCAAGTCCTATGCTACACTGTACCTCGTATTTGCTGTATAACAAATTACTCCCAAATTCAGTGGCTTAAAACAATAACTCAGGGAAGCAGATGTAGCTCAAATGATAGGGTTTCTGCCTACCATATGGGAGGACCCAGGTTCGATCCCTGGGGCCTCCTGGTGAAAAAGAAGAGAAAATGGGCCTGTGCAGCAAGCCAGTGCCCATGTGGTGAGCCAGTGCCCATGTGGTGAGCCAGTGCCCACGTGAATGAGTCATGCAGCAAGATGATGATGTAACAAAAGAGAGATGAAGGGAAGAGTCAAGGTGAAGCACACCAGAAACCAGGAACTGAGGTGGCGCAGCTGACAGGGAACCTCTCTTCACATTAGCGGTCCCCAGCATCAAATCCCAGTGAATCCTAGAGGAGAAAGATGAAAAGACAAAGAGAGAAACAGATACAGAAGATCACACAGTGACTGGACACAGACAGCAAAAACAGCAGTATTGGGGGGAAGGGGGGAAATAAATTAATTAATCTTAAAAAAACCCACAAAACCCAAAAACTCTGTGGCTTAGTTGGGTAGTTTTGGCCTGGTCTCTTACGAGATTGCAGTTATGTTATCTGAGGCTACAGGCATCTGAACGCTTGATTGGGGCCATCTTGGAGGCTAGTTATAGCCTTGGAGATCAGAAGGTGTTTTGCACATTTATGAGCTGCCTCATAAAGTTGTTAATGTCTACTGACTTTTCCTCCTCCTGAGGTAAGCAAATTCCCATTGGAAAAGCATCATTTAAGGAAATAATGGATTGGGATAGAACCTTCAACTAACAGTCTCCTAATATTTTCATTATTATAATGTGCTAGTCTGTATTGGACAACCACACAACCCCAAGCCTCATTTTCCCCCTCCAATTCTCCCTGTTGAACTCTCAATCTTTGGGCACCCATTGTATATTTAACCATTATTTACTGAGATATATCATTACCAGAAAAATCAAAGATTTAGGTTGCCATCATTGAGCTGTTTGGCTTAAACCCCCACTCAATTTTCTCACTTCAGCCTCCATGAAATAGAATCCTACTAGCCTCATCCATTTCTGGAGACCTTGCAGATTAGTCTAAGAAATGCAGATCCTATTGGACTTCTCTTCATGTATTATTGCTTTCCTTCCAAGGAAATTACATCTAATAAACAGTATTATTACTGGTTAAGGACACTTGAAAGCAGATTAGAGAAGGAGGTAAGGGAATTGTGCTAAATCAGATACCTTAGAGATTTGCAAGTAAGCCAGGTTCTTTCCTCTGAAAGAGTAAAAAAAGCAATCATGAAAGAGGATAATGATAATGATAATAATAATGATTACAGTGCACTTACTATATGCCAAGCACTGTGTTAAGAACTTTACTTGCATTAATTAAAAATAAAATCCTCAACAATCTGATGAAGAGAATCTGAAAAATTAAAAACAAGGAAGAGAATGTTATTTGACTGTAGGACTTCACTTGGAGTGACACAGATGCAGAAATGTTAGTGCTTAGGGGGACCAAGAAAATAATATCCATTGTTATGGATTGAATTGCATCCCCCAAAAAGAGATGCTGAAGTTCTAGTCCCTAGTACCTCAGAATGTGACATTATTTGATAAGAGGATCATTATAGATGGAATTAGGCATGTTCAAATGAAGCCATACTGGAGTGAGGTGAGTCCTTAATCCAACATGATCGGTGTCCTTATAAGGTGAGGAAATTTGGACATAGAGGGCAGAACGCCGTGTGATGACTGAGGTATAGAATACCATGGATTGCCAGCAAGCCACTGCCAGAAGGCAGGAGAGAGGCACAGGACAGATTTTCTCCTGTAGGTTCAAGAGGAAGCACACCCTCCCTACACCTTGATTTCATACATATAACCTCAGAACTGAGAGAGAATAAATTTCTGTTGTTTTAAGTCTCCCGGTTTGTAGAATTTTGTTGCAGCAACCCTGGGAGTCTAAGCCATCCCTTAACACTACCTTAGTCCTGAACTGGTTGAGCAGAGGGCGATCAAAATCTCAGTGCCCAGACCTAGACAGGTTTCCCCTCCATGCTAGGCAGTGTGGAGGCCCTCGACCTCCCCTGCAGCACGGCAAGGGCTTCCTCCAGGAAGAGACCAAAGATCGTGTCCTGGGAGTGGACACAGGCCGAGATAATACACGAAGTAAGGTTCCTACTCAAGCAAACATAGGGGAATAGATTTGCCTCCTAAGAAGTCACATTTTATTGGAAGAGAGTTTTGAGAAGAAATGAGCAATTTGGGAATTGGGAAGCCACTTGTTAATAGAGAAAAGCTCATCAAGATGAATGGAGGGAAGCAGATGTGACTCAACTGGTAGAGTATCTGCCTACCATATGGGAGGGTCCAGGTTTTGAGAGACAGGGCCTCCTGACCTGTGTGGTGAGCTGGCCCATAGGCAGAGCTGCTGTGCGCAAGGAGTGCTATGCCACACAGGGGTACCCCCATGTGGGGGTGCCCCACATGCAAGCAGTGTGCCCGGCAAAGAGAGCTGCCCTGTGCAAAAAAAGCACAGTCTGCCCAGGAGTGGCGCTGCACACATGGAGAGCTGATGCATCAAGATGACACAACATATAAACATTTAGGGGACGACAGAATGACAATGTAAACCATAATGTAAAACATAGGATAACTAAAAATGTTAGAAAACTGCGTGTCCTAAAGTATGCACCACAATGTAAGCACAGATGTCACCTGGTTTGAAAGCTATTGTCTCAGACTATGTACATCACTTTAAGTAAATATGTTGTGAATAGGTTGTAAGTATCGCTGTGGAAGGGAAAAGGTTTTGTAATGGATGTGTGGGAGTGCTGTATATTGCATACATGAATTGCTGTGGTCTAGGGCTCTTGTGAAGAGAAGGTCAATAATTAGGGGGAAAAAAAAAAAGGAAAAGAAAAAGATAGGATGTAGAATTTTTCCAAGTCAACACTTATTCTATATCTAACCTTTAAACCCATCGCTATATTCCATTTTGCTAGTAAGAAATCCTGACATGATATTGGGGCTTCAATATTCAGGAAGTTCTGGATCCCAGAGTGGTCCAACAATGGTAGCGGAGAAATACTGGTATGGGATACTATTGACAGGGGATATATGGCTGACAGGGAGCTATACAGGGCATATGTCCAGGGTGCATGGTAATGTTTGGATATACTCATCGTGGCAACAATTAAAAACTAAAGCTGGGGGGGTACTGGGTCCCTGGCCGGGGGTGCTGTGCCGTGGTCCCTAGGGGAGCAGCGGCAGTCCCCCAAGTGCAGCAGCAAGGACCGAGAAGGAATGAAGGTCCAACAGTAAGCCCCTGATACTAATGACTATGCTTGTGAGCCTATAGGCCTGAAATAAGAACAAGGCCTAGAGCAGCACTGTGCCTGGGAATTTCCTCCTGACAGCCTTCATGTTACTCAAATGTGGCCAGTCTCGAAGCCTAACTCAGCATCTAAATGCAATGCCTTCCCCCCAGCGTGGGACATGACACCCGGGGATGAGCCTCCCTGGCACCGAGGGATCACTATCAACTAACAACTGATAATGCAACTGGAAAATGACCTTGAATTGAAGGTTCGATGCGGATCAGTAGAATATCCCTGTCTACATAGAATAATATGACTTTAAAATGCTGTTTCATCTAATGTAAGGGGGAAATAGAAAGGAGAAATGAGTTTATATGGCTGAGTCTCTAAAAAAAAAAAGAGTCTGGAGGCTGTCAGAAGGATTTCCCTTATGCACAACTGAGCAGAGTCTAAGAGACAGATAAAGTAGATACAATCCCCAGGTATTGGTTCCTTTGAGGGCTAAAGGGACCCACGGGTTCTACGGTCATGGCAGATAGGGTTCACTGCCATGTCAGATGGCCCTTCTATGGAGCTGGTGTTTCTGCGTGATGAAACTGGATCCAGAGGGGATCTCTTTTCATAAGACTATCATGCTTCTTTACTGGAATTGTAGTTGGTATTGGGGTTTAAGATATATTTAGGGGATTGAATCTTTTTACTGACAATATGATAGCCAGGCCCTGAGCCTCAACAGACTCCAGCTCCTACAATCTGAATTACTGGACTCACCTCACTCAGCTGAGATGGAGTTGAAGAAGGGCAACCACCACACCATGGAGCCTAGAGTGCCTACAACTGAAAGCAGGAGGATTGCATCCAGTAACCATGTGGAATCTGAGCCTCCTCTTGACATAGAGGTGCAACGGACACAACCAATCCAAGGACCTCAGAGAAAAGGTGGCAATGGAGTGAGAAAAGTGGACATGGTGGCTGATGGGTATGGGGAATGGCAGGAAGAGATGAGATGTGGAGGTGCCTTTGGGACATTGTAAATCCTCCCAGGGCTCACTGGATGGAATGGGGGAGAGTGTGGGCCATGATGTGGACCAATGACCATGAGGTGCAGAGATACCCAGAGATGTACTTACCAAATGCAATGGATGTGTCATGATGATGGGAGTAAGTGTTGCTGGGGGCGGGGAGGGGTGCGGTGGGGGTGGTGGGGTCGAATGGGACCTCATATTTTTTAATGTAATATTTTTACAAAATCAATAAAAAAAAAAAAAGATGACACAACAAAAAAGAGACACAGATTCCTGGTGCCACTGACAAGAATACAAGTAGGCACAGAAGAACACACAGTGAATAGATACAGAGAACAGACAATTGGGGGAGGGGGGAAAGGAAGAGAAAGAAAGAAAAAATAAATCTTATATAAAAAAATGATGAATGGAAATGGTTTATCATCCAAAAAGTGCATTCCATATCTTCAGTTTTGGGGAGCAGTGAACTTGAGTGTTGCAGAACATTTCCAGGGACTTGGGGAGCAGGATGTGGAGCCAATTTAACAAGAATCAAAGGAACAAAGTGCTGATATTTTCTGGCCAACAGGGGAAGGGAGCATCATCCCTCCCACCATCCTCCCTGGTGGGCAGGGTGGGCCACTGACCACCACCCTGCACTGCCTTTCATGTGAAGCCTTCATTTCTGTGGGTAATTTTGGAAGTCTCTGTAGAAGAGCATTTCCAGGGCATAAGTGATGGCAGAGAGGATGGATGCTGGGGAGGGGCCAGCAGCCTGCCTCCTGGGATGGTTGCCTTTATTGGTTTATTTTTAACCTGGATACAAGTGATGATAAAATGAAATTGTTTTTTCAGTTTATGTGCAAATATTCTCTGCCTTGATTGTGATCATTGCCGGGGCCTTTGTTATCACTATTATTTACAGGTCAGTCATTTTTGTTCTTTCAAACTTAAATACAGAACTTAAAAGGTGGGAGAAGAGAAGGAATGGGAGTGATTCTCCTGTGGGGCCACAAGCTCTTCCCTGACCCCGTCTCACTCTCCTCCTAGCTCTGCCTGCTTTGGGATTGGCGCTGTGGGGCGAGACGAAAGAGCAGCGCCCTTACCTGTGTGTAAGGGACTTGAGCTGTCCAGGCAGGAAGGACCTGGACTTATTTTCTCCAGAGCTCCTGTTATAATAGCGGTAGCCAACATCTAATGAGCACCTAAATTTCCAATGCTCTACACGGATTATCTCGTTTAATCCTTACAACCACCCAATGGCATAGGTGCCTTTCTGTTTTTATTCAGATGATTAAGATCAGCAGCAAAAGGTTTTAGCACCATGCCCAGATCCCACAGCTGGTTAAGTGTAGATGGGGCTTCAGCTTGGACAGTGTTTCCAATATTTCAAATCCAGAATTGACTGGTTCCCTAGGTCCATTAAAGTCCTATTTGTAGAATGTTGGAGTTTGGAGCCCTCTCAGAGAGAAGTCTATTCTCTCACATCATAATAGTCAGAAAAATGAGACTAAGAGAGGCCAGGACACTTGGCCCACCCCACATAGCTGGTTCCTGTGCACAGTGCAGGATTGGAATGCAGGCATTTTGACTCCACGTCCACAAGCTGGTTTCTACCACAAGCCCTCTCCTTGTGATATGCTTTTAATGTAGGGTGAACAGAAGCCACTGTGATTATTTATGTCCCTTTGTTCAGCAACAAGTAAAACCATTATCCTATTGTAAGTGGTACTGATGGGTACCTTGATTTATTAATCTAGCTGTAACTTGCAGCATAACACAGCTTTCCTACTCCCTGTACAAACAGGGAGTCTAGATACCACATACTGACCTTCTGTTTGTGCATGTATAAGATATTAAAACTGGAAGTTTTATGGCAAAGCACTGTCCTTAAAATATGTACATGCATGATTATGAAACCTATATTTTTGAAGCCTATATTTTCAGAGGGACATCCTAGTGGAGAACTGGATGGCCCATAGAGTTTTTCCTTTTTTAAATTCTCTATGATACAAACTTTCTTCCCACCAGAGTTGTTCAAGAGAGTAGGAGAGAAAAGGAAGTCTCTACTACTGTAACTTCACCAGCCAAGTCAGAAGAAGGAATTGGGACAATTAAATCTGCTAGTAAAACAGTATCAGTGGAAGTAAAATCTGAACAGGCACAGACTGCTGAAATAGCTGAAGAGGGTAAGATGACTTTATAACTGTTCTCAGGTTTAGGTTAAAGAAAATAGCTTTATTCCCTTGTGAAATCTTTTTTTTAAAAAAGATTTATTTATTTATCTATTTCTCTCTCCTTCCCCCCCACCCCCCCACCCTGGTTGTCTGTTCTCTGTGTCTATTTGCTGCATCTTCTTTGTCAGCGGCACGGGAATCTGTGTTTCTTTTTGTAGCGTCATCTTGTTGTGTCAATTCTCCGTGTGTGCAGCACCATTCCTGGGCAGGCTGCACTTTCTTTCACACTGGGCAGCTCTCCTTATGGGGCGCACTCCTTGCGCATGGGGCTCCTCTACATGGGCGACACTCCTTGCGAGCATCACCGCTCCGCATGGGCCAGCTCCACGCGGGTCAGGGAGGCCTGGGGTTTGAACCATGGACCTCCCATGTGGTAAATGGACGCCCTAACCACTGGGCCAAGTCCGCCGCCCCCTTATGAAATCTTACATGTGAAAGACAACCATATTGGCCCTTCAACAAAAGTAATAATTTTTTTTTTAGTTTGAGCAAAATTCTAATTTACTTATCCAAATATGAAGGATCTGGTTTATAATGCAGATTCTGCTCTCAATGTCTATGGAGATACTTTGCTGCAGGGTATGATTTTCATCTCAATGGTTCTTTCTGTGTAGTGGGACAATTATATATGAAGACCTCCTCTGTTCTTTCAGTAAGATGCTTCTCTCTTAGGTATGAACTAAAGACAGAGGGTAGCATAGTGCTGCCTTACAAACTAGTTTTTTAAAAAAAATTTTATTGAAGTATGTCATTCATACATGAATAATAAGTGTGTAGTAAAAGTTGCGAACTTACAAAACAAATACATGCATATCATCATACAGGGGTCCCATACATACATCACCCCACCACCAACACCTTGCATTCTCAGCAAACTAGTTTTTGAGTAAATCATTGCCAACTGTAGGCCATGTACATGCTTTCAGAGAACTGATGAAATTTTCTTGGATTGCTGAATATTCCATTTGAATTTTTTTTTTTAATTCAGAGGAAGAAGCAGCAATAGAATCTGAGGAACCTGAGGAATGAACTGCCAAATGAAGAAGGAGTGAAGATTGGCAAAAATATCCAATTTATAGTATATAGCAGGTGAACCACTGTAAAATGTGTGATGGAAAGACCATTCAATGAAAAAAAATAAAGGTATTTTAAAAATGACTTTTTGTTTTAGGTTGTTTTATTTACTGCTATATTTTTAGCTTAAGAGAGCTAAAGCCTTTGGAGTATGAGAACATCAATTACAACTTTTAATTTTTAAATGGGAATGCTTGTTATTCATACTGAAATCATGACAATTTGCAGCACTGACATCTAGGTGATGTTATGGAAGGTCTCTGTTCAGAAAACAGGCTGCACTATCATACTGCATAGAATTGCCATTCAGAAACAAGATACACAAGTCTTGCTCAGTGTTCAGCTTTGCTCATGATGAGTGAAGGACACAAAAAATGATTCAGCTTTGCTCATGATGAGTGAAGGACACAAAAAATGAGCTGCGTCAGTATCTGAGAGGTGCTGATAAGCTCCAGCTTCCTAAAGTTCCCCTTTCCATAGGAAAAAGTGTTTTGGTTTCAGAGTAACCATATCAGTCATGGTTCTCCAGAGAAACAGAACCAACAGGATAAATGTATGTGTGTACATATGTACGTATGTATTTATACATAAGATTTATTATAGAAATTGTGGGGGCTGGCAACTCTAAATTCTTAGATCAGGCTGGAGGCAGGAAATTCTGATGAGAATGTTATTGAAGTCTTGAGTCTGAATTCCTTAGGCTGGAAACTCAGCAAGGAATGAGGGGTGTAGTCTTGAGGCAAAATTCCTTGCGATCCTTGGAACAGGCAATTTTTGCCAAAAGACCTGATTGAGGCCCACCCACATTGTGGAAGGCAATCTGTTCTTCTTAAGGTCAACAGCTTCTCATTGCTAATTCCATCTACAAAATATTTCCAAAGTAACAACTAGGCCAGTCTCTGACCAAACATAGCCCAGCTTTAATGCATAGTTACCATTGTAATAAGAGATGCTAACTGTATATGCATAAGAGTTAGCTCAGAGAAACCCCTTGATTTTGGAGACTCAGTTTTGTTTTTTGTTTTTGTTTTACCGTAGAGAGATTACTTGAATAACTTGCATTATTCAGTGCAGCTGTGTCTTATATACCCATCAATTGCAGGCTTTTTATTTTTTTAAATAATAAACAATCCAGATAGACTAGAAATATTTGCTCTTCAGGATTCTTTAGCTAGGGAGTTAGTACTCATCCCAGGAACCTTGTGGCCACTTGATGGTGAAAATATTTGACCGCCTATATGGCTCAATGCTATAGCCCTGGAGCAGGGTCTTGGAGATCCTCTGTTAAGACAGTCATTATCTCTTTATTTGCTGAATTATGGAGCAAGGTGAGAGTAGGGGCAAGTGTTCTGGCATACTTGGGGGCAATGGCTATTGATCATCTAGAAAGGAAATCTTTTAATCTTTTAACAATTGGTTGTCCTGCTGCTACTGATAGTGAACTTGGGAGGCACGTGGAGCTATGGAAGAGCCCTGCTCTATCCCCTAAGAATTTCCCTTGGCTCTGAACAGAGGTAGGAATTTAGATAGCACTGAATATGTCTACACACTTGTGGTTGGAAGCAGCAGCAGAAAAAGTAATTAACTACTACATCAGATGGGTCCCATAGAAAGTAGACACTGAAATGGAGTTTGGAGTACAAGAAGTTTCGAGCGGGGAGGGCGGTTAATGCCAGTGAAAGGTGAAATGGGGAAGTAGGATTGAGCAGGGAAAGATTTTGGACTGATGCAAATCTGGTACCTGTGAAAGGAAAGGGGTGGAGGTAGGGGGTCAGAAAGGAAGTTGGATTAGACAGGGAGAGCTTCAGACTACAATACTTCTCTTAAAAAGTCTCAGCTGACCCAACAGGAAGCTCTGGAGCCAAGGTTGCTCTTTGGAGCCCCACACTGGGCTGAAATGACTGGTCCCTGGTACCTCTGCAGTGTTCAGCCACTGGCTGAGGCTATCTGGACAGAGCATGACACTGGCTTGAAAGCTGAGGCAGCTCCTAAAGGCACTAAAACCAGAGGGCTGTCAGCGAACTGCACTCCTGGAGGCTGAATGGCAAGGGCCCTCTTGAAGGGAGAGCCAAGAGGCATACTTCATGGATGTCAGTTATCCTTTGCGCTTCTCTGTTATATTCCCAGGCTCATGTGGGCTGAATACCTGTCACCAGATGGTCCTGCCTCAGCATGTCTAGCTTTTGGGCTTCAGTGATCCAGTCAGGTTCTAACACTCCTGAAAATCTAATAGGATCATAGGGGTCAGAATATCGTCCCCCCTGCCATTTCCTTCTGAGGGACAAGTGGTGGTACAATCTTTGAAATAACAGGATTCAAATAAATTCTGCAGAGCAGTAGCTTTGATTAAAATCATTTGGGAAGGGAGTGGGTGTAGCTCAGTGGCTGAGTGCCTGCTCACATGTATGAGGTCTGGGGTTCAATCCCTGGTCCCTCCTAAAAAATCACTTGGGAATTGAAAAGAGATATACATATTACTGATGCAGAAGGTATGGGATGGAGCCGGGAAATCTCTATTCACAAATCTCCCTGAGAAGATTCTGATACTGGTAAAGGTTTGGGAATCCCTGCATCAGGGATTCCAGATGCTACTGAGAGACAGATCCAGGCTCCCTGCTCAGAATGGCAAATTCAAATCTGGGGTACTTCTAAAATGTTTGACTGAATTTGCATTTTATTGACCATTACATGACTTAGAGCTGGTCACACTAAAAGAAATCGAATCTGCTTTCCTTTGTGATTTTTCATCTTGTATGAATCATTTATAAACCAATGCTTTTTTTTTTTAACACTATCCTAGGAATTTTGATGTTCAAAGAAGTCAGAGAACACAGTCCACATAACCAGAAATAACTTAAATTGATGTCTTAGGGTCATTTTAAAATTAATCAGTCATGATAGATCTTGTATCCTGGGCCTATAAACTTTTCTACAGCCCAGTGAAATTCTATTGGTAACAAAGTATGAAAACTGGTAAGTAATAAATAATAATTTTTAAAGCAAAATAGTAAAATAGTTATAAAAACTATACAAACAAGATTACATTTAATATAGGATGTGCATACATTTTAATATATTTGATGTAATATGGGGTGGAGCCCCCTAAAGCAAGAGGTCCTGCTGTCTATGAAGATCTTAAAACATCTGAGAAAATTTCTAGTCTTATGATAAATTCATCTAGGAAAATTTTTTTAGCTTTTTATTTTGAAATAATTATAGAATCACAGGATGTTGTAAAGATAATACAGAGGTGTCTTGTGTACCCTTCACCATTTTCCCCATGATTTATCTTACATAGTTATAGATTAACATTAAAATGAGGAAACTGGTATTAGTACAAGCAGCAAAAATCAAATTAACAGCACACAATTCAGCAGGTAACCATATGTCTTAGAGAGTAGTCATTTTATACCAAATCAAATGGAAGATGTCCATGCAGTCCATAGTTTTTCTCTTAGCATCTGTGCATGAGCTCCAGGCAAAAAATTCATGTCGTTAATACAGAGAGCACAACAGGTCCTATTGGTTACCATAGCTTGGTGTGGTGATTTCAATTCAGTCATACTCCCACCTGAAACCTAAAATATTACCCACCCACCAGCACTGTGTGAGGTAGTGAGGGAAAAGAGGGGAAAACAATTAACATAAAATAAACCCATAAGTGACTACTTCTATAGCTGATCATGAGATCTAGGTTGACAGCTGCCTATTTCTGTTAATACAACCCAAATCACATTCCCTGTAGCCTTGGCACTGGGAACCGAACCTGGGACCTCCCATGTGGGACGCAGACATCCAATTGCTTGAACCATGTCTACCTCTCCACTAATGTCTTTTTTCAAGTTCTATTTCTGGAATTTTTTATTGAATATTGAACATTTGTTAAGAAACATTCTAGAAGCTTTGGATGAGATTATCTTCCTTCAGAAAGGATTAATAACTTCTGGAAGGCAGTTATAATAGGGTCAGGCCACCTTCGTCCAATCAGGGACTGAGCTGACTTAAGACCAGGTTTCAAATTTTGTAAGACTTATTATATCTTGTTCACCCTTCTTCTAGGATGTAACTATTTATGGCTTTGTGGGCCCTGAACTCCACTTTTTGTTTCCCCCAGGAAATGAAACCACTTGTTCAATTCATATTGTTGAGTTTACTACCAGTTTGTTCCTTTTCAGGGATGAGCAGTATTCCATTGTATGGCTATGGCACAATTTATTCATCTATTTTTTTTATTTAAAAAAATTTATTGAAGTATATCACTCATACATAAACATACATAAGCAATAAATGTATAGTAAAAGTTGTGAATTTATAAAACAGACATGCATAGCATCATACAGGGTAACCGTACATCAACCCACTATGAACACCTCACATTGTTATAAGACATTTGTTACAAATTATGAAAGAATATCATCAAAATCTTTCTGCTAACTATAACCTATATCTTACATTTGGTGTATTTCCCCCCCAATCCACCCAATTATTATTTTTAAAAATATATTTTTATTATAGAAGTTGTGAACTTACAAAACAATCATGCACATGTGTAGAATTCCCATATAATATCCCTTCATCACACACCGCACTGTGGTGGAACATTTGTTATAGAGTTTGAGATAATATCATCAGACTATTCCCTCCAACCATGGTCCATAGTGTACATTTGACACACTTTTTCTATATTCCCCCATTATCAACACAGTATATCTTTGGCATAGATGCATGGATATTACAGTATTGCTGTTAACCACAGTCCATAGGTCACTTCAGGTGTACTTTTCTTCATGCTTCTCCACATTCTCACCACCCTGCAATAGTGATGTACATCTGCTGTAGCTCACAGAAGGACACTCTTGCATCTGCATCATCAACCACAATTCTCATCCACCTCTCAGTTCACTGTGTTATTCAGTCTCTAGATTATTCTCTAGCCTTCTTTCAACTGACATTTACATCCCCAGACTACCCCTTTCAGCCACATTCCCATTTATAAATGAGCTGTTAACTCACTATAATGTGTCACCATTAACTCTGTACATTTATATACTTTTACAGTTAAGTTAATTAAAACTTCTACATACACTAAGCATCACCTTCTCAGCCCTCCTCTTATCTCCCTTAAGAATGCACCACCTACCACCAGATCTTGAAGATGTTTTCCTACATTTTCTTCTAGAAGCTTTATGGTTCTTGCTTTTATATTTAGGTCTTTGATCCATTTTGATTAATTTTTGTATAAGGTGTGAGAGAGGGGTCCTCTTTCTTTCTTTTGACTATGGATATCCAGTTCTCCCAGCACCATTTGTTGAATGGACTATTCTGCTCAGGCTGGGTGGGTTTGACAGGCTTGTCAAAAATGACTTGGCCATAGATGTGAGGGTCTGTTTCTGAACCATCAGTTTGGTTCCATTGGTCTGTGTGTCTGTCTTTATACTAGTACCATGCTGTTTTTACCTCTGCAGCTAGGTAATATGTTTTAAGTCCAGAAGTGAGAGTTCTCCAACTCTACTTTTCCTTTTTAAGATGTTTCTGGCTATTCAGGACCCCTTCCCCTTCTGAATAAATTTGACAGTGGATATGCTTTCCATTTGTTTAAAAAAATGCTGGTGGAATTTTTATCAAAATTGCCTTGAGTCTATTTATCAATTTGGGTAGAATTGACATCTTAATGATATTTAATCTTCCAATCCATGAGCAAGGGATGCTCTTCCAATTATTTAAGTCTTTTTTGATTTCTTTTAACAATGCATTGTAGTTTTCTGAATACAAGTGCTTTATATCCTTGGTTAAATTTATTCCTAAATATTTTATTCTTTTAGTTGCTATTGTAAATGGATTTTTTCACTTGACTTTCTCCTCAGATTGCAGATTACTAGTGCTTTTTGAAGTCTATTTCATCTGATAAAAGTATAGCTACTTCAGCTTTTATTTTATTTTTTTTAGTTGCTGCATGTGTGAAATATCTTTCACTTACAATCTGTTGGTATCCTTGGGTCTAAGGCAAGTCTCTTGCAGACAGCATATAGATGGCTCATATTTTCTTAACCATTCCACCACTCTGTGTCTTTTGAATGGGGAGTTTAATCCATTAATATTCAATGTTATTACTATAAAGGCAATTCTTTTTTCACCATTTTGACCGTTGTGTTTTATCTGTCATATTTTATTTTCCCCACTTTTTTTGACACTTTTAGTTACTTTTACTGATATTATCTTCTTTTCTACACTCTTTCCCAAGCCTCTTTCCTGTCTTTTCTTTTCAGACTGTAGCACACCATTTAGTATTTCCTGCAAAGCCAGTTTCTTTGTTATAAACTCTCTCAGTTTCTGTTTACCTGCAAATATTCTACACTTGCCCTCATTTTTGAAAAGACAATCTTACCAGATATAAGATTCCTGACTGGCAGTTTTTCTCTTGCAGTATCTTAAATATGTCATACTACTGCCTTCCTGCCTTCATGGTTTCTGATGAAAAATCGGCACTTAATCTTATTGGGTATCCCTTATATATTAAGCATTACTTTTCTCTTGCTGCTCTCAGAATTCTCTTTGGCATTTGACATTCTGATTAGTGTGTGTCTCATTAGTATGTTGTCTATTCAGTTTTATTTGGATGGGGATACCTTGTGCTTCTTGGGCATGGATATCTATGTCCTTCAATAGGGCTAAAAAATTTTCTACCATTATTTCCTCAATTTTTCCTTTTGCCCCTTTACCCTTCTCTTCTTCTGGGACACCCATGACATGTATGTTTGCACATCTCTTGCTGTTGGTTAGTTCCCTGAGACCTTGTTAAATTATTTCCATTCTTTTCTTCATCTGTCCTTTTGTTGTTGTTTTTTTTTTTGTATATATGTATGTGTGTATTTTAATACACATATGTAATATGTTAAGATACATAATTTTATATTAAATATACTAAGAGACTTATTTTAAGGAATTGACTCACACAGTTGTGAGGGATGACAAGTTAGGAATCTGTGGGGGCAAGTTGGCAGGCTGGAAACTCAGGCAAGAGTCAATATTGCAGTCTTTTTTTTTTCATTTTTGTAAATTGTATTTTTTTGAAGATATATACACCACAAAAAAAAGTTACACTAAAAAATATAAGAGGTTCCTGTATGCCCCCCAACCCCCCACCCCACTCCTCCCACTCCGACAACCTGCCTCATCATTGCAGCACTCAGTGAACACGTTTTGGGACACTGCTCATTGCACTCAGTCAACACATTTTGGGGCACTGCCGCCCTACACAGATAATAGTTTACCCTGTAGCTCGCACTCTCCCCCAGTACATTCAGTGGGTTATGGCAGGATATATAAAGTATGGTCACTTTTGGAGGCCATGTTTTCAAGCTCACCAATCCTTTCTTTTGCCTTTTCAAATCTGCTGTTATGACTCCAGTGTATTTTTAATTTCATTTATTGTGTCTTTCATTCCTGTAAGATCTGCTATTTTTCTATGTATGCTTTCAAATTCGTCTTTGTGCTCATCCAATGTCTTCTTAATATCCTTAATCTCTTTAGCCATCTCACTGAATTTATTAATGAAATTTGTTTGAACATCTGTGATTACTTGTCTCAACTCCTTTATGTCATCTGGAGGCTTACCTTGTTCCTTTAACTGGACCATATCTTCCTGTTTCTTGGAATGGATTGCAGTTTTGTGTTGTTTTCTTGGAATCCTGCTTATTAGATGTATTCTAATACATTTAACAATACATCTAATTGTTTCTCTCTTTAGTTTAGGGCTTTCTTATGCTTTCTTCCTTGTTGGTTCTGTAGTAGGAGGTGAGGATGTAGTTGATACTATAAGCTGTGGAGGCTCAAGCTGCCCACATTGCCCCAGGGATTGATGAAACTTCTCCAACCTTTCTCCTTTGCCAGGGGTAGGAACAGAGCCACAGCCATGTATAATAATCCAAGTTGTTCAGGCTGAGATCATCTGTAGTTACTCTGAGAGACTGTTGAAGCTTCATGCCCTGTCTTCCCCTGCCTAGGGCAGAGATGGAGTTGCAGGTGTGGGCAGCAATCTATGCCGTGTGGGTCCAAAATGACTGCAGTTACCCAGATTATTACCCGACCATTCAGTCTGCGCTGGCTGAACGTACCTGGAGAAGCTGGTGCAGGTCCCACCAGCTTCCTTCCTGCCAGAGGTGGGGATGAAGCCTAGGCTAGGGTTGCAGTCCCAATCAGGGTGGAAAGGAGTTGGTCCCTACCATCACTGTGATTTTCAGTCAGCCGGCTTCCCTTCATGCCAGGGAGGAGTCAAAATGGCAGCTACCAGCCTCTTTCTGACTTGGACAGATTCAAAGTCTAGCTATTCTTAAGGTTATACTTTATCCTGCAGAATTTACCGATCAGTAGCTGAAGTCATTGGCCAATCGTCTCTTCCTCCCCCGTTTTTGGGAAGTGGAACTTCCAATTACAGCTGCAGAATTGCTCCTGAGGTGGCTTGTGCCATCAGTGGAGGATGGGCACTGGCCTCCACAATGTAGAGTGTCTACTTACAAATCTTCTCTGCAGATAGGCAGTCTCCTCCTTTCATTCTTTCAAGGATGTTGCAGGATGCTCTTCTGGTCTCCTGAAGCTCCCAAACAGGTGCTTTAGATAGTTCTGGGTGATTACTAGCTGCCCTGTAGCACAAAATGACTATTGGAACTCCTAACTCTGCCACCACCTTCCTATTCATCTATTTTTTTTTAAAGATTTATTTTTTATTTATTTCTCTTCCCTTCCCCCCCCCCATTGTCTGCTCTCTGTATCCATTTGCTGTGTGTTCTTCTTTGTCCACTTACATTATCCAGTGGCACTGGGAAACTGCATCTCTTTTTTGTTGTGTCATCTTGCTGCATCAGCTCTCCCTGTGTGCGGCACCACCCTGGGCAAGCTGCACTTTTTTTTTTCATGCTGGGTGGCTCTCCTTACAGGGTGCACTCCTTGCACGTGGGGCTCCCTTACGTGGGGGACACCCCTGCGAGGCATGGCACTCCTTGTGACATCAGTACTGCGTGTGGGCCAGCTCATCACATGGGTCAGGAGGCCCTGGGTTTGAACCCTGGATCTCCCATGTGGTAGGTGAATGCTCTATCCATTGAGCCAAATCTGCTTCCCTATTCATCTATTTTTAAAATTAATTTTAATTACACATACTCCATATCCACATCAAACATTCACTCCCCCTTTACCCCAACCCCATCCCCTAAAACATCTAATCCACTTTCTGTTTTGCAAATTTTCTATTTTCAAACACCTCTTATGAGTGACATACAATATTTGTACTTAAACAATATTTGCTTATTTAATTGAGCATGATGTTTTCAAGTTTTTTTTCATGTTGTAGCATGTCTCAACCTTCCTGTGGTTGAGTAATATATATCCTATGTACACTAAGAGATTACTAAGCCTTGCACTGCCATAATGGAAACCTAGAGCATGGGCTTGTCAATTGAGAAGCAACCATCTGGTATCTTTTAAATGAAATACCTTGTACATTAAACCTGACTGGTAAACAGCATGGGCTTGTAATGTAGATATGAGGCCAAAGTGCAAGGGTAAAGCAGATATTCCTCTAACAACCCTTAATAAGTTCAATTGAATGTGAAGATAAAATTCACCTACAGTTCCCAAAGTGCCCTTCTGGATGTTTTCCTTCTCTTAAGAATCTGTCTTTGACAGCTGTGGTTGGTAGGGGAAAGAAAGGCATAAATACATACTGAGGACACAGAATATGTAAAGGTGGATCTGGGCCACTCTAATAAGAACCTTGTTGCATTGGGTAGGATGTTGAGTAGACAAAAAAATGTGGGGAAGCGGACATGGCTCAACAGATAGAGTGTCCATCTACCATATGAAGGGTCCAGGGTTTGATCCCCAGGGCCTCCTGACCTGTGTGGTAAGCTGGCCCATGCACAGTGCTGTGGTGCGCAAGGAGTGCCATGCCACACAGGGGCATCCCTGTGTAGGTGTGCCCCACACGCAGGAGTGTGCCCTGCAAGGAAAGCCACCTTGTGTGAAAAGAACACTGTGTGCCCAAGAGTGGCACCACACACAGAGAGAGCTGACGCAGCAAGATGATGCAACAAAAAAGAGATGCATTTTCCCAGTGTTGCCGGGAAATGCAAGTGGACACGGAAGAACACACAGCGAATGGACACAGAGAACAGACAACCGGGGGAAAGGGAGAGAAATAAATAAAAAAAGAAAATGTGAGAAAAACAAGAATTATAGTCAGTCACATAAACTATAGGAGAGACTCTGGGGAAGTATGCCTGCCCATAAAAGAACTCACACAGACTTGCATATTTTCAGAGGACCCAAGCAGCTTAGGAAGGTACATAATGAGGGAGAACTGTTCATTTGCCTAAGAAATGAAAGCCTTCAAGTCTTCATTGACCACCCAATCTTTCACTGCATGGTGAGAAGAAAATAAGTTCATCATCATCTGACAATGTGGCTGGAGGCATAATGAGATCAGGGCAATTGGTGTTAACCGGGCATGTGATGAGCTATAGTTCAAAAAATTGTTCCTATCCTAGGAGCCGTATAGCATTTGATTTCTGTAAGCTGGAGAGGTCCTATGAGCTGTTTTAGTTTTGCACCAGTGCTCTGAAGAGTTCAATTAACAAACCCAATAATTTTCTAGATAATAATGAATCAAGAATAAAAATGCTTTAAACTAATCAAAAATATAAACAAATATGTTTTAATATGTGAATTCAGGTAACAAAACTTCTTGAGCCAGAAGCTGGGCTGAGAGACATACAGAGAGGGAAAAAAAAAACCACATGGTTCTCTTCTTCAGAGGTAGAGTTTGCAAAGAAATTCTGGACTGCTTGTAATTGCAAAGGAGGGGGAAAAGTGAATGAATATGATTTAGGGTCTGTCTTCGTTTGCTTATAGTGCCAATGCAAAAATAACAGAAATGGGGTGGCTTTTATAATGGGAATTTTATTAGGAGGAAAATCTTACAGTCTGTGAAAATGTCCAAATCAAGGCATCAGCAGAGAGCTTTGTCACCAAAGTCAGCTTCTGGTGATCCTGGTGTCCTGCCACATGGCGAGGCAAGATGGCTGCCCATCTCTGCTGAGGTCCCTGCCTTCCCCTCCAGGCTCACTGTCTCCTAGGGACCAGCTGTGGGCCATCAGGCATATGACTTGTCTTTTTCCTGGTCCCCTCTCTCAGGCTCAGCTGCCCCACTTTCTCCCTAACAATCAGCTGTGAGCAATCAGGCATATGGCTCGTCTCTTCAGCCTTGAGCTGTTCCATGGGTCACCTCTCCTGGGGTTTTTGTTGCTACTAGTGATCCTTGAGTTCTCTCTCACATGCCAGGGTCAAAATGGCAGCACTCCCCTTCTCTGTGTTGCTCTGTGTGGTCACCATTTATATAAGGCCCAACAAGAGGGCAGAGACCTAACCTGGATCCTGCCTCAGTGATGTAGGCCAATCAAAGCCCTAAAGCAATATAATCAAAAGTGATTTAATTAAAGGTCCCTTAACTGAATCTAATCAAAAGACCCATCTACGTTGTGTTTATAGGCACAGGAATGGGTTAGCTTAAGAACATAATTTTCTGGGGGCAACAAAAAACAAACCAGGACATGGTCCCATATTCATCAGATAACTGATTACATTCAGTATCATTTCTTGGAGGCAAAGAAAACTTTTCTGGTAGGGCCTATTGTTTCAGCTGTACTTGCAAGTGGATGGAGTATAAAATAAAATGCCTAAAATGAACTTATTTTTCATTGGAGAGGATTTGAGCTGATTCCAAAGAGGAGGCTTGTCCTGGAGGGTAGTTAGGCTTGAGTATGGTTTCTCTTTTAGAATTAAAAGGAAGAAGAGAACAGTGATTGTTTCTAGTCTCCAGACACTCAGCTCCATGCCTTGGCATGGCACAAGTTTGGTTTGAATGGAGAATGGTCCCCAAACCACTGTTTTATCTTCTTAGTCTTTCACGATTTACTTTACATCTGTTTTCCTATTTTCAAGTGAATTTTTGATTCTTTTTTAAAACAAATCAATTCTATTGATACGTATTAATAAAGCATACAATTCATCCAAAGTATATATTAATGGTATTTGGTAAATCACATAGTTGTGCATTCATCAATTCAATCATTATTAGAACATTTTCATTATTTCAATAAAAAATAATAATAATAAGCAAAAAACAGATGAACAACAAGAAAATTCTTCACCTCTCAGTCTCTCTGTGCTTCCCCCTGCTGTACATAGCTTCTATTTCTGGCTATTCTTACACATTTATTTATTTATTTTTAAGCAGTTTTATTGAGATAGATTCACATAGCAAGATCTATCCAAAGTGTATAATCAATGGTTTTTAGTATAATCACAATGTTGTGCATTCATCACCACAAAAGATTTTAGAATAACTTCATTACTCCAAAAAGAAAAACTCCACACCCCTTAGCAGTTACTTCTCAATCCGTCTTTCTCCAGCCTTGCATAACCACTAATCTAATTTCATCTTTATAAATTGATTTATATTCACATTTTATATAAATGAAATCATACAACATGTAGTCCTCTATGTCTAGTTTCTTTCACTTAGCATAATTTTTTGGGTCTGATATTAACATCTTGTAGTATTAACATATGTTATTTCAGTTTCAAAGAAAAACAGTCTTACATAAGCACTTTTACTCATACATATTTCTCATGTGATATTACTATGCTATACATTCTCATGTTACATTTTTTAGCTTTTTTCTTTTTGATCCTTTACTCCACATTTCACGTTATCATAAGCTGAGGAGCAGCAGTAAGGTTTAAAAGAAAAAGGATTATCAGAATCCAGGGGTAGTACTTTAAATATTAAACATGGTTATTGTAGTAATAGTAGCATTGTTATTATATAGATTCCAAAATTACCTTAAGCACCAAAAAGCTTAATACTATATATTATTATTTAAACATGGTAGCATAGGCTAGAGATACCTTTTGTCAGCATTTCTACCCAAGTTGAGGAACATGCCAAATGTCCCACTATCACTCCCCACCTCTCCCTCCCCCCTGAAAACCACTATTAAAAATAATTAAAGCTCTGACAGATTTCCCTAAAATATTTTAGTTATTTTAACTGTTTCTCTTCTATTAAATATTTCACTGTGAACACTGATGGTGAACAAAGTTGACATGAGTCTCACACCAATTTATGACCTTATATTTCTGAGTTGTGAGCTTAGGAGCAGCAAAACAATTGAAGGGAAGGAAAAGGAAAGCAGAAGGGACTTAAATTGATAAATCTGTACCAAATAACACTAGCTACCTGAGTAATTAGATTTGGGTTATTTACTTTAGGGATAATTGATTGCTTTATTAAATTTTTGGAGAGCAAAAAATATTCTGGAGTGCAATATTTTAAATGCAAATGTCTTAGGAAGTACAATAAGTAAAGATCAAAAGGCCAATGAGGCTTCTGGTTTCCAGAAAGATGGAATAGATACTCTCTTTCCCAGTACTCCAACTAGTTACAGGTAAAAACCTGGAATTATGTATAAAACAAACATAGAAAGTTCTGAGAGGTGGAGAACAGTTAGATCAGCTAGGGATCTCAGGACCCAAGGACAGACGTATCAGTGAGTTCACTAGGATTTCTTTCTGCTTCATATATCCTGCATTGGATGTTACAAAAGCTGGATATTTGGAAATGCCAAAAGGCAAAAACCCCCCATCCCGCCCCCCCCCCCCCCAAATGATCCAGGTAAAGACTGCTCTAAAGGACCTGCTAAAGGACCAGGAAAGAAGCAGCCTAGCAAGACAGAAAACTTTAAATAATGGCCTACTCCAATCAAACAACAGGGACAAACCTGTGGCTTCATCCCCACCCATATAAGCAAAGGCTGAGTGGGGACCTTAGAGTTCCACCCTCACCAGGCTGTGTCAATGTACCCCTAACCCCATCTCTGCTGGGGTGATGTTAGAGAAGGCCAAGGGGGAATCAGGGCTTGCATTGTCTCTGGGAGCTAATGAACCCATCCTGTCCCATGATATCAGTGGGGACCATGTGGATAGTCTGGACTTCTACCTTCACTTGGTCGTAAGGAGGTACACCTAACCTGCCCCACTAGGGTGGCATCTAGGAGGCTCAGTGGAGAGTCAGGCTTTTCACCATCAGACATAGGTAATGAGGCACCCACCTACACCCCCAATGCCAGTGAAGGCCACACATGGAGCAGTGACAAGGCAACTCTGCCTTTTCCAGCCAGAGTAGTATTAGGGGAGGCCTAGTAGGGAAACTGAACTCCCACCCTCACCCAGCAGTAACAAGCCCCAAAGATTTTCTACTCCAGGTGTCAATGGAAGCTGAGTGGGGAACCTTCCACCCCACGTGGAAATAACAAGGTGGTGCCTCCCCCACTTCCAGCATGATGTTTGAGGAGGCCTGTTAAATGATTTAAATAAGACCCAGATTCTCATAACATAATACCCAACACCTCTGGAATTCCAGTGAAGATCACTTATCATACCAAGAAACAGGAAAGTCTCAACTTGATTAAGGAAAGAAAATCAACAGATGCCAGCACCAACATGATACATAATTTTATCTTAGCATTATCTGAAAAGGATTTTAAAACAGCCATCATGAAATATGCTTCAATGAGAAATTACGAACATGTTCAGAATAAATGAAAAATACAGTCTTAGCAAGGAAACAGAAGACATAAAGAAGATCCAAAGGGAAATTTTAGAACTGAAAAATATAGTAACGAAAATTTAAAAAATCAACGGATAGGCTCAACGGAAGAATGGAGAGGACAGAGAAAGGAATCAGTGAATTTGAATATAGAACAATAGAAATTACTTTCTGAAAGAAATATTCATGACCTTGGACTGGGCAATGATTTCTTAGATATGACACCAAACACAAGTAACAAAAAAAAATAAACTGGGGAAACGGACTTGGCCCAGTGGTTAGGGCGTCCGTCTACCACATGGGAGGTCCGCGGTTCAAACCCTGGGCCTCCTTGACCCGCGTGGAGCTGGCCATGAGCAGTGCTGATGCGCGCAAGGAGTGCCCTGCCACGCAGGGTTGTCCCCCGCGTAGGGGAGCCCCACGCGCAAGGAATGTGCCCCATAAGGAGAGCCGCCCAGCGAGAAAGAAAGTGCAGCCTGCCCAGGAATGGTGCCGCCCACACTTCCTGGGCCGCTGACAACAACGGAAGTAGACAAAGAAACAAGACACAGCAAATAGACACAGAGAACAGAAACCGGGGTGGGGGGGGAATTAAATAAATAAATAAATCTTAAAAAAAAATAAACTGGACTTTGTCAAAATTTAAAAACTTAGGTGTGTCAAAGGACACAATTACCAAGAAAGTAAAAAGACAACACACAGAATGGGAAAAAAATATTTACAAATCATACATCTAATAAGGGTCTAGTATCCAGAATATATAAACAATTTTTACAACTCAAAAATAAGACAACCAACCCAATTAGAAAATGGGCAAAGGACTTGAGTAGATGTTTCTTCAAAGAAGATACACAAATGGCCAATAAATACATGAAAAGAAGCTTAATGTCATTAGTCATCAGAGAAACGCAAATCAAAATCATGAGATATACTACACAGCTATGAGGATGTGAAAACTTTGAAAAAGTAAAAAAAAGAAAACAAGTTTAGTCAAGGATGTGGAAAAATTGGAACCCTCATACTTTGATGGTAGGAATGCATCTGCTGTGGAAACCAGTTTGGTGGTTCTTCAAGAAGTTCAATGTAGAATTACCTTATAGCCCAGCAATTATACTCATAAACATATAACCAAAATAATTGAAAACAGGCGTTCAAACTAAAAATTGCATACAAATATTCATAGCAGCAGTATTCACAATAGCCAAAAGGTGGCAAGAACCCAAATGATGAATAGCATATCCTTACAGTGGAACGTTATTCAGCCATAAGGACTGAAGTTCTGATACACACTACAATGTGGATGAACCTTGAAAACATCATGCTAAGTGAAATAAGCTAGACAGAAAAGGTCACATATCATTTGATTCTATTGATATGAAATAGCCAGAAAAAGTAAATCCAAGGACATGGAAAGTAGATTAGTGATTGCCAGGGGCTGGGACAAAGGGCGAGTGGGGTGTGACTGCTTAGTGGGGATGGGGTTTCCTTTTTGGGTGATGAAAACTTCCACAGCTAGAGAGTGGTGATAGTTGCCCAACATTGTGAGTGTACTTAATGCCACTGAACTGGACACTTTAAAATGGTTAAAGTGGTAAATTTTGTGTTATGTGTATTTTACCACAATTTTAAAAATCACTAAGGAGATATTTCACATTTCATGTTTTGAAATCAAGCATGCATTTTACACTTACACTTCATCCCAGGTCAGATTGCATTTCTAGGACTCAACAACCATGTGCAGCTAGGGGCTCCCGTTTTGGTCAGTGCAGCTCTCAAGACAGATGAGGTGAACAATAGGTGTAAATATGGATCCAGGACACCCACCTCCATTTGCTCTCAGTCCTGGAAGTAGACAGCTGTCAGCAGGTGACCATGAGCCCTCACTGGTTGGTCATTGGATTGGCCAGTCCTTTTCTTTAAAGAACACATTTCTCTCTTTATGAGTTTCTTTTCCCCTCTGTTAGGATTTATTCAATTTATTAGCATATATTCAATTTATGGAAGTGTATGGCTTCTTAAAGTTTTATTCCCTTCTTTAAAAAGATCAATAGAAAATATGAAAGATCCAAAAAAGAAGAAGATAAAAGTTACTTGGCTTGCTCCCAACACCAGAGTTAATATTTGATTGTAGATGGTGTTGCCTTCCCGTCCTCTTCCTAACCACACAGCGTTTTGTGCACAGCCTGTTCTGTGGGACAACAACAGACACTTGAGCCTGCCCCCTTCCCTACTGCAGTGAGTTTACCACTGGTGGAGTTACACGTGCTGGCTAAGATCAGCTCCAGTTCTTGTAGGGGGGGAGAATAGAACCCATCTTCTTCCTTACCCTGTCATCAGGCTGGGAGAGAGACAGACCCAGGTATAATCATCTCCAGTTTGTAAATGCACGGAAGAATGAAATGACTTAGCCCAGGTCATGCTGAAAGTGGGCAGAGTTTGAAAGCTCTGGTCTTGGGGTACCTGGTCTGTTCTATGCCTGAAGGAAACTGACACTCCAGGCCAGGAGCACCCCATCTGAAATATATGCTTGCAGTAAATGTTTTATGTTCTACATATTGCACTTCTGAATTGTTTTTGTTCTTAACTGCTAAAGTCTGTTGTACCTTTACAATGGGGGAAACTACTAGATAATCCTCATTTTGGAGGAACAATGATCTTTTACAATTGGACTATACAGTACCTGACAGATTACATAATAATTTTCATTGTCCTCACTTGTCTAAGAATAAAAACATTTTATTCTGAAAGTAAGGCTGCATACACTATAATCTGATCTTTTGATGAAGCAAAGAAAAGCTGATTTATTTTTAGATAATGAACTTGCTGATAAGTCTTAATTTGGATCTAGTGTATTTAATTCTGCCTTGATACATTCAGCAAGTATCCCTATTCTCTGTATGTATGTATATATTGATATGTCACCCCATGGGCACACTGTACTTTTCGGGTCTAATTCACAAAGAGGTTGCTATTGATTTTTCACAAAGAAGAAAAACAAAGTCAGAGCATTTTATTTGGCTCAAAACTCTCCCTTCCCTCCCATGATGATTTCAAGAGTATTTCTTTTTGCTTGTTTCTAGGTTGCAAGCAAATAGATTTTTAAAAATGAAACTTAGTCTCTTGTCTTCATACAGTGCTTTTAGAAATTAAATGGAGATGCTTAGAATAAAGGTTGCTGGAGGCCTGAGGTCTGAGGTCCCTGTGCTGTGAGGGGTTTTGTCTTCCCTTTTACTCAGAAGCTTTGCTTTCCCCAGACAGTGGCTGTGAAGTAGACGAAGGGAAAAAAAGAAAGAAGCACAGTTTATATCTTTATGTTTGTGGATACATATGTAAATAGAAAAAGAAATGCCAGAGCAAATAGACTAGGTATGGGATTAGGGTAGAGCAAGAAGAATGAGGGGATCCAGGGAATGTAAAGTATGAAATCTCCTGGCTGAGAGATATTTGCATTATCAAAGGAGGGAGTATGTGGACAAGGAAGTGAGGTGCTGTGGAGGGCAGGAGGTGGGGAGTAGAAACCTTTCTGCTGGCCAGGCAGTTGAGAGCAGCTTGCCTCATTTTGTTTGAGAGCAGCTCCTAATCAATCCTTCTAGCTGAAGAAAGGAAGCTAACTTCCATGAAGCCAAGCATCTGCCATGTGGCAGGTACTGGGTGAGATGCATCTGAACTAAACATACCCAGATAGGCAGGAACGATAGTGAAATGGCTAAAATCATGCAGGTGAAGCAAGGTCATTCAGTTGAGAAAGTGTGGGAAAGAGGCCCATAGATGTCTGCTCCCTAAACCCTGGAAGCTGTGAATATGTTAATCAGACGTCTTTGCAGATGTGATTAAAGGTAGAGACCTTGAGATGGGAGCTTAGCCTGGATTACCCAGATGGGCTCAGCTTAATTCCATGGGTCCTTGAAAGTGGGGAAACTTTTCTGGTTGTGGTCAGGGATAGATGTATTTATGGAAGAAGGACACAGAGAGATGCAACATTGCTGGTTCTGAAGATGGAGGAAGTGGTCCATGAGCCAAGGAATGTGGATGGCCTCTAGAAGCTGGAAAAGGCAAGAAACTCTTCTCCCCTAGAGCCTCCAGAAAGGAAGGCAGCCTTGCTGACACCTTGAATTTAGCCCAGTGAGACCTTGTCAGACATCTGACCTACAGAAGTGTAAGATAATACATTTGCATTGGATCATGCCACTAAGTTTGTGATAATTTGTTATGGCAGCAAGAGAAAAATAATACAGAAGTGCTGGAGATTTGAACAGAGAGGAGCAATGTGGAGTTGCCCTCTAGTATCTTGCTACTTCAACAGTGGTCCTGGGCTAGCAGCATCAGCATCACTGTGAGCTTGTTAGACATGCAGGATCCTGGTGCCTATGCCAGACTGACTAATGCCAGGCTGACTAAATGAGAATTCTAAGAATGTCCCCAGGGACTCTGCATGCAATGGTCTAGGAAAGTAGGGATGTGGAGAGACACAAGCTATATATGACTGACAGGCAGTTTTAAGGGCCATTCAATGGAAGTGGTCATTAATTTAAAATGGGACCAATCAGGATGGGTGCATGTTTTCTTCCCCCTCTGCATTCAGCTGTGTGGTTGCAGATGAGGACCAGATGAAGAACTAGCTTTAAGCCAATCAAGTATGATGATTAGGGAGAGGAGGGAAGGGAGTAAGGAAATTCTAAGAGACCCATGGAAAATAAGCTACATAAAGAGGGAAAAGAGGACATGGGATGGGTGAGGAACAGTGGAAAGGTGATTCTAGTTTCCAGGGGACAAGGGATTGCTGGAGTTTTTTTAGAAAGAGTGAGCTAGAAGGGTACAAGGGTGATTGAAAATAGAATGTTTGAAATTGAGATTATAGAAAAGTTGAAGTTATTGGTTATAACAAGATCAAAAACAAGACCATGGTAATAAATTCTTGGTTAGGGCTGAAGCTGAAAACAGATTTCCCTGACTGCAGATACTTGGAGCTGCAGCTATAGATTTTGCTACTTAACCAGTGCATAGTTCCATTTGTGCGGCCTCTAATTTGAGTTTAGCACTACCTTATTCTAACCTCATAATAACACCTTCAAGTATGATTATACCCATTCTTACAAAGGAGGAAATCAAGATTCAGAGGCTAAGCAATGCTACCAGAATAAAACAGCTGGTATTTGTAGGTGAGAGATTGAACCCAGAGCCTCCATGCTTTAGGAACTGTGCATTTTCTACTCTGTTTGGTGATAAAAATTGTCCAGAAAGAGTGGGAAAAAATAGAACAACTTAAAGGATGATGAAAGAGAAAGGAAAGGGAAAAATAACATAAAAAGAATAGAGAGAAAAATTCTGCATTTAGCATTACCAAAATGTGTCCTCGAACCACATTAAATAATCAGTTATTACAAATATTTTTGGAACTACAGGTCTAAATCATCACTGATCATTCAGAAAAACAACTTGCCTTTAGAGATCTGACTTCAAGTCTAAATTCTACTTTCTGACAGGAAAAAGTATATTTCCATGTATCAACTATTTAGGGCTGTGGAAGTAAGAGGATTTATGGGCTCTTCTGTATTTAAAATTCTCAATGTTGAGTGATGGACTGATTTTTTCCATCTGCAAAAGTTAAGGGTGAATATCACAGGAGGTGGATTCATCTCATATGTTATGTGAAAACGGTGACTGATTGATGTAAGCTTCTTTTACATCCAGTCCTCCAATATTAGACTTTCATTGCACCTATCCATCATTTCATTTTCTCCCCATCTGCTTTTGTTGTGAAGGAATACCTGTGTCCATGTGTAATATTATGCTCCAACTTGGGCAACTAGGCCCTGCCCTCAGCCCCACGTTTTCTACCAGGGTTTGGCAAATATGGCCCACTGCCTCTTGTTGGCCATAGATTTTTATTGAAAACAGTCATGCTATTCATTTGTTATTGTCTATGGCTGCTTTCATGCTTATATGCAGAGAGGTCGTGTGACCCACAAAGCCTAAAATCTTTACTATCTGTTCCTTTATAGAAAAAGATTACAGACCAAAGCTTTAGGCTATAAAGAGCATCACTCTGTCCCTCTTCTGGCCGTGACCTTCCCCAAAAGACAAGGAATCCATAAGGCCAAGCAGACATATTTACCTAGAGCCTCCACTCTGCTTCCACACCCTGTGCTAGGGACCCAAGACCCAGTGATTTCCTGTGCAAGTGGCCGTGAGTGTGCTTCTGGTCTGTGGGGGTCTTGTCTGTCCCTGAATCCTTCCTCCTGATGGTAGACCGCGTCATCATGTGCACACCTTAGGCCTGAGGGGTGCCACAGGAAGGCTGTCGTGGGGTGTGTGCAGAAAGTTCAGTTGGGCAGACTGGAGTGTCCACATACCTGCACATGTGGTTCCTCATGGTGCCAGAGAGAGCCAGGGATGGGATGGAAAGAGGGTGCTCCTGGGCCTCTAAGTGTCCTCTTGTTCTGAGTCCTCCACATGGTAGAGGTGGGCCTGACCTTGAATCCAAACTTTCCTCCTGATCCATTTCAATGCACTATTAATTTTTGCCTCTTTTGCCCCTTTAATCTCTTTCTAAACATTCTTGAATTTCCCTTTTCCTTATAAAGCCCTGTGGTAGAAAGATAATAAAATGGAGAAAGAATATATTTTTTTCCACCACAGACTGAAGGGAAAACTGGACATCCACATGGAAAAGAAATAAGCTGGATCCCTTTCCTTATACTGTACCCCCTAATTAACTCAAAATGGACCATAGACCTAACAGTAAGGGTTAAAACTACAAAACTCTTAAAAGAAAGTGGGGGTAAATCTTTGTCACCAGGGATAGGCAATATATTCTCAGATAGGATACCAAAAGCGAAGAAAAGTTGGAGCATAATATTACAAAGAAAAAGTAATAATAAATTGAACATCATCAAAATTAGAATCTTTTGCTCCAAAGGCCATTGTCAAAATAAAAAGACAACCTACAGATTGAGAGAAAATATTTGCAAATCATATATCTGATAAGAGACTTGTATCCAGGATATAAAGAACAGTTACAACTCCTTATCTAAAAGATAAATATCCAAAATAAAAGTACACAAAGTAGACATTTCTCTAAAGAAGTTATACAGATGGTCAATAAGCACATGTAAAGATGTTTTACATCATTAGTCTTTTGGGAAATAAAAATAAAAATCACAATGAGATACCATTTCATATCTAGCAGGATGACAATAATTAAAAAGACAGACAATAACTAGCATTGGTGAGGATGTGGGAAATTGGAACCTTCATATATGGCTGATGGGAATGTAAAATGGCACAGCTACTTTAGAAAACAGTTTGACAGTTCCTTATATATTAACCAGAGTTACCATATGACCCAGCATTTCCACTCCTAGGTATCTATCCAAGAGAAATGAAAGCATACATCCACGAAAATTTGTATGACATTCATAGCAGCATTATTCATAATGGTAAAAAGGTGGTAACAACTGAAATGTCCATCACCTGGTAAATGTATAAACAGAATGTGGTATTTCCATACAATGTGATTTTATCTGGCAATAAAAAGAAATGAAGTTATGATACATGTTACAACAAAGATAAACCTTGAAAAGATTATGCTGAGTGAAAGAATCAAGTCACAAATGACCATATATTGTGTGATTCCATTTGTAAGAAAGGTACAGAATAGCTGAATCCCTAGAGACAGAAAGTAGAATAGTAGTTGGAGAGGTCTGGGAGAGAGTGGGGGGAATGAGGACTGACTGCTAATGGGTGCAAGGTTTCTTTTCGGGGTGCCAGAAATATTCTAAAATTCACAGTGGTGAAGGTTGTGAATTCACAAAATGCTATTGTAATGTATACTTTGAAAAAGTAAACTATGGTATCTGAAGCATATCTCAATAAAGCTATTAAAATTTCTGTGGCACATTGTATTTTCCAAAAATTGCTATAGCAATATTTCTGATTCCACATGCCCTTCCAGAACCTTTCTACTTCCTCAATAAGAGGTGGTATCTATTTCCTCTGCTCTTGAAATAGGGTGGGCCTTTGTGGTTTACTTGACAAATAGAATGTGCTGCAAATGATGCTGTGTGACTTCTGCTGGCTAGGTCATAAAAAATGAGAGGCATTCATCAGGCTCTCTCTCTTGGGACATGCACCCTGGGAGCTCTAAGGCAACGTGGAAGAAGCCCAGCTATCCTATAACCTCCCTGTTTGAGAGGTTGTGTGGAGAGACTTTGTAGAAATGGAGGGAGATGCCTGAAGAGTACCAGCTGGTGCAGCCCCAGCTATTTGACACTTCTCAGCCAGAGGCCAGAGCTGTGAGTGAGCAGCCTTCAATTAAATCCAGAACCCAGACTCCGAGCTGCCCAAGCTGATATTGCATGGAGAAGAGATGGTTGTCTGTACCAAGCCCTGCCAAGACTACAGGTATGTGAGCAAAACTGATGTTATTGTTTTAGCTACTAAATGGTTATGGTGGTTTGTTATATAGCATTAGTTAACTGGGAAAAAATGCTTCAGAGACAACTAAAATGCTTGACTCTTCCTATCTTTTCAATGGAGTGCTCAGTCTTTCTCATCATTATCTTTCAAACACTCTCTGATAGAGTATGACATTTTCCACTGCAATTTCTGACCTCCCAATCTTGTCTCACTCAACCTCTTGCTTTTTTTCTCCAACATTCTGCTGAGCAACACTCTCTAAGAATGCCATGATCTCCTAGTAACCAAATAAGGTGGTTCTTTTTCAGTCATTAGTCTCCTCCCTTTTTGCAACTTCTAATAGCCCCTCTCTCCTTGAAACTCTAACATATGATAGATGTAAAATGCATATACATATATGCATTACATGTTCTCTTATGTGATAGACAATATTCTATTTAAAGTTTCAACTCTGAATATTATAAATATTGATATTAAAAGAACTGATTCCAGTGAAAATGGAAGAAGACTAAAATTATTTGAGATTCAGAGAAGAAGATGAATAGAAACTGGATAGCAAGCAAGAAAGGCCTGAATGGAGCCAATTTTAGGAGTTGTTAAGAGTTTCACTACTTTCCTATAAGGAATCATTAAAAGTTACTACCAGGAAGCAGACTTGGCCAGTGGATAGGACATCCGTCTACCACATGGGAAGTCCGTGGTTCAAACCTTGGGCCTCGTTGATCCGTGTGGAGCTGGCCCATGTGCAGTGCTGATGCATGCAAGGAGTGCCATGCCACACAGGGGAGTCCCCCGCGTAGGGGAGCTCCATGCACAAGGAGAGCTGCCCAGTGTGAAAGAAAGTGCAGCCTGCCCAGGAATGGCACTGCACACACTGAGAGCTGACACAACAAGATGACACAACAAAAAGAAACACAGAAGCGGACAAAGAAGAAGATGCAGCAAATGGATACAGAGAACAGACAACTGGGGGGGGGGGGGAAGGGAAGAGAAATAAATAAAATAAATCTTAAAAAAAAAAAGTTACTACCAAACCCCTTATCTACCCAGTTAACGTTATAAAATATGCATGCTTAATAACACCATGTAATACATTTGTCATCTTAATAAAGTTTCAAGTTTAAGGATTCTTCCTGTCATTGTTATAAATGGGAACCTTGTTGGATCCCCCGATAAATGCAGTAGAGAAGGTGAGCACAATCCTTGGGACACTCTCATAATAAGTAATCATACATGTCGATTAGGATGGTCACTTAAATGTTATTTATGGTAGCAAAAATTTAGAAGCAGCCTGAATGTCCAACAGTAATAACAATTGAAAAATCATTTTGTCACATCTACACAATGAAATGCCCTGTCATTTATTATGTCATGTAATGTAATGTGACATTACAAGTCACATTTTCAAAGGATTATATGGGAAACTGCTTATTGTATCATGCCAAGTAAAAAGAGGGGATTGCAATGCTGTATAACTGTTTGATCTAGTATTTACATAAAATAAATGCAAGTAATAAAAGACTGGGAGATAATAGACAAAATTATTATCAATGTTTATCCTGGGGTAGAAAGATCTTGGGTAATTTTTGTTTTTTTGTGTATATACTTGTGTTTTCTAATTTTAATGCAAGTTTATGCCTACTACTATTACCATGTGTTTGAGATAAAGCACATAACAACTATCATACAGTTTAACAAAATACTTTTTGAACACTCAACTCTGTCAGGCACTGGCACCACAAGGATGAAAAATACATATCAACCCTCTGCTGTTCTGGCCCTGCCAGTCCCATGATGGCAGGTGATAAGCACAATAATAATTAAGTGCTATATTTAAAGTTGAGTTTAATGGTAGCTAAGTATAGTGGAAAATGTTTGGGTCTTACATTTGTGTCACCAAACAAATCCATCTTGAGAGACATATGTTTTCACAGCCTTTCTTTCAAGGAATAATTTCTTTTGTGGATTTTTACCCAATAGGCATTAATAACAAAATCTTCAACCTTAGTTCATGTAAAAACAACAGACATGTTCTTGTGGATGAGGCTTTTTTTTTTTTTTTCCTGCATCATACCACATAGGAGATGAAGCGGAAAGGGCTGGAGTGTTGTTATGGAACTCTGCTAGTCTGATTGGCTTAAACCGAATGTAACTCCTATCTGCAAAGGCTGGTGGGGCCTGCCAGCGTCCATCGATATGGACAATAATTTTCTCAAAAAGCACTTTGAATGCTCTTGAGCATTTGGGGAGGCACTTAGATGAGGAGGCAGAAGTTTCACCAGAGAGCCTGAAGGAAACTATGGTGGCCCCCCAAATATGAGAGCAGATGTTACCCATCAGTCCCCTCAACTGTCATCAAATTTTAGTTTGGTTTTCTGCAGTAAATACTTTCAAGTAGCAATGTTGTCACAGGATAAGTTAGGTCAAAGAGTATCCAGGCAGCTGAAGTACCTGACTTTTTGGATAGAGTTTTTTGTATTACCCATTGAAATACCCCCAGAAACTACCAAATAGGGTGATTTTCAGAACTGCTGATGCCTGGTTTCTTTCACTTAGTATAGGGCCTTTAAGGTTCATTTATGTTGTGTGAATAGTTTGTACCTTTCTGATCACAATCAACCAGCAGATTTAGTCACTTCTTTAGACCTCTCCATCTCATGTGTATTGAGGAGACGATCCATCTTCTTGAGGTCAGTTTATCTCATAGAGTTGGGTTTAAATCCTAATTCTGATACTTTCTAGTTTGAATTTTAGGAAAGTTATCATTTCTTTCCCCTATGTAGTTTTACTTATTTTGAATATGTAACATGAAGTTCAAAAACCTACTGCTACAGAATAGAGCCAAGATGATGAGGTTGCCCATCCTCCACCCCTGAGGAGAACGGCCTTGGTAAAATCTGAGGCTGAGCAGCCAATGAAGAGGAGAAAGCACAGATTCCTCCCTAGGAAGAGGGAGAGTATGGTGGAGGGCTGAGTGGGGTTTCTCTTCAGTGAATGTAACTACCTAACTCGCTGCTTCAGAAGAGCTAGAAGACATTGTAATGATGTATTTAAGGTTACTGAAAGAGAAAAACTGCCAGCCAAGAATGCTTCATCTGGCAAAACTATCCTTCAGAAATGAAGGCGAGTTTAAAGTCTTTACAGACAAATAAAAACTGAGAGAATGTGTTACCAAGATACCAAATCTATAAGAGATATTAAAGAGTGTGTTACAGCCTTCATGGAAAAGACAAGAGAGAGAGTCCTGGAGAAGAGTGTAGAAATGAAGAACATAAGTAAGAGGAATCAAAAGGGTTAAAAGACAGACGATGGTAAGATAGGTCAACAGAAAGCCAAGGGATAAAATAGACAAAGTAAATAATGCCTTTAAAGTAGTGACACTTAATGTGAATGGATTGAACTCCATTTAAAAGACATAGACTGATAGAATGGATAAAAAAAAAACAAGCTATCTATCCTCTGTCTACAAGAGACTCAATGTAGATGCAAGGATACAATCAGGCTGAAAGTCAAAGGTTGGAAAAAGATATTCCATGCTAATAGTAATAAAAAAGGAGCAGGTGTAGTGATACTAACATCAGTTAAAATAGATTTTAAATGCAAAACTGTTATAAGAGATAAAGAAGTTTCCTATATATTAATAAATGGAACAATTCACAAGAAGAAATAAACATAATAAATATTTATGCAGCTAACATAGGTGCCCAAAAATACATGAGACACACACTGGCAACGGAAGGGAGAAATAGACACTTCCGCAATAATAATTGGAGACTTCATCACTCTACTCTCAGCATTAGATAGAACATCTTGACAGGGGATAAATAAGGAAACTGAGAGCTTGAATAATATGATAAATGAACTAGACCTACTAGACATTTATGGAGCATTATACCCCCAAACAGCAAGATATACATTCTTCTCAAATGCTCATGGATCTTTCTCCAGGACAGACCATATGCTGGGACATAAGTCATATCTCAATAAATTTAAAAACATTTAAATTATACAAAACACTTTCTCTGATCATATTGGAATAAAGTTGGAAATTAATAACAGGCAAAAGAGGGAAAATTCACAAATATATGGAGATTAAATAATGCACTCTTAAATAATCAGTGGGTCAAAGAAGAAATTCCAAGAGAAATCAATAAATACCTCAGGACAAATGAAAATGAGAACACAATATACCAAAACTTATGAGATACAGTGAAGGCAGTGCTGAGAGGGAAATCTAAAGCCCTCAATGCTTATATTTAAAAAGAATAACTAAAATCAGAGACCTAATACTACCACACCTGGAGGAATTAGGAAAAAAGACAGCAAACTAGTCTCAAAGCAAGCAAAAGGAAAGAAATAATAAAAATTAGAGCAGAAATAAATGAAACAGAGCAGAAGAAAGAAAAAAAAACAATAGAGAAAATCAGTAGAACTAAAAGTTCATTCTGAGAAGATCAACAAAATTGATAAATCCTTAGCTAGATTAACAAAAAAAGAAAGACGATGCAAATAAAATCAGAAATGAGAAGAGTGACATTACCACTGACCCACCAGAAATAAGAGAAATCATACGAGGCTACTATGAATAACTGTGTGCTATGTAAACAAACTAGACAATGTTGATGAAATGGACAAATTTCTAGAAACATATGAACAAATCACACTTACCCAGAAGAAATAGAAGACCTCAATAAACCACTCACAAGTGAAATTGAAACAGTCATCAAACAACTCCTCAAAATGAAAAGTCTAGGACCAGTTGGCTTCACAGGTGAATTCTACCAATCATTTAAAGAAGAGCTAATACCAATCTTGCTCAAATTCTTCCAAAAAATTAAACAGAAAGGAATACTACCAAACTCATTCTTGACACTCACAGCACCCTAATACCAAAGTCAAATAAAGCAGGAAGCAGATGTGGCTCAGGTGACTAGGCTCCCGCCTACCACATGGGAGGTCCCTGGTTTGATTCCCAGTGCCTCCTAAAGAACATAGCTAGTTGGTGCGATGGGCAGGTGTGGCAAGTTGACACAAGAGACACAAAAAGAAAGAACACAGTGAGAGACACAACAAAACAGGGAACAGAGTTTCCCGATGCCTCCTAAAGGAGATGGTGAGCTGACATGATGGCAGGTGTGGTGAGCTGATGCAACAAGATGATGCAACCAGAGGTGTGGGGAGGAAAAACATAATGAGAGATACAACAAAGCAGAGAGTGGAGGTGGCTCAGGTGATTAGGTACCTCCCTCTCACATCAGAGGTCCTGGGTTCGACTCCTGGTACCTCCTAAAGAAACAAGGAAGCAAGGGGAAAATATAAATAAAATAAATTTTTAAAAAAGCACCAAATGAAGGTATCACACAAAAAAAGAGAATATAGACCAATTTCCTTAATAAATGTAGATGCAAAAATCCTCAAAAAATACTTAAAGTGAATCAAAAAACGTATTTTAAAAAATGATACCTCATGAGTGGGTGGGCTTTTACCAGGGTGATTAAACATGAGAAAATCAATCTGTAATATACTACATTAAAAAATCAGAGCAGGGTGTGCAAGTTGCTCTCACCTCAGGGCTGCAGGCTTGTGAGGGGTCCTGGTGGCTGGTGGTGTGGCGCTCTGGGCAGGCCTAGCCTGAAGCACCAGACTGACCCTCTTAAGGGACCCCGAGGGAACAGCAGAATACCATTTTGCAAGACCTGATGCAGGGGGCACATTAAGTCTTTCAACTATGGGTGTGCGGGGGACGTGGCTACACGATGCAGGCTATACCTCCCTTTGAATTTGTTTTCCACGATGAGTGTGTCTCTCTTACTATTTTGGATGCTGTCATTAGTCCACCCACAGTTCCAAGAGGGAACACGTGCAAGGATCAAAGTAGAATGCCAAGGCCGAAGGAAAACCTACTGGGGGAAGTTGAGAGCTGATGTCAGCTGGGCAGTAAATAGAATCTCACAAGGAATTATTATACAGTTTCTTGGCTGTGTTCCCATCATGGTAAAGTCTAAGCTTTGCAACTTATACAACCTTTCTCCAAAAGCTCTACCATGAGAAAGCAAAGGAAATGGGAGGCTATTTTATAATCAATGGCATTGAAAAAATCATCTGAATGCTGATTATGCCATGGAGAAATTTCCCCATTGCAATGATAAGACCAAAATGGAAAAGGGCAGGGCCTGGCTGTGCTCAGGATGGCACTTCATTGCAGTGTGAGGGAAGAGCATTCAGCTGTCAGTATGAGCCTTCACTACTTGGAAAACGGCACAGTTATGTCAAACTTTACCACAAAGGGCTGTTTTAGTTTGTTTGTTTTTTTGTTTGTTTTTACCTCTGGGATTTGCAGTTAAGGCTCTTGTCAGTTTTCTGATTATCAGATTTTTCTGGAGCCCATCAAGGGAAAAGAAGATGACTCTTTCTTTAGGAACTCTGTTTCTCTGATGTTAATTAAGGATTGTGGTTGGAGAGGTTGTCCCACCCCAAAGCAGTTCCTCAACTACCTAGGTGAACACGTCAGAGTAAAACTCAGTCTTCCTGAGTGGTACCCAAATGAACAAGCTGCAGTTTCTGTTTAACCAGTGCATCTGTATCCACTTAACATCCAATACTGAAAAGTTTTTTTATGCTTTGTCTCATGACCTGGAAGCTCTTCACTTTAGCCAAAGGAGAGTGCATGGAGGAGAATCCTGGTAGTTTAATAAATCAAGAAGTTCTTATGCCCAGCCAGCTCTCCTTTATGTTTTTGAAGGAAAAAAATGGAATCTTGGTTAGTGTCTATGAGAATAGCTCTAGAAAAGAAAGGTCAGAAAACCAATGTGTCCCCTAAACACTGAAATTTAATGAAGATTTCAAATCTGGAAACAGACCTTACAAAACCATTTGAACATCTTGCTACTAGAAAACTGTGTTCTAAAATAGTTCTTGGTTTCTTGCAAGATTCTGGACTTTCTGTTGTGGTTGACAAGCTGAACTTCATATGTTATCTCTCCCATTTCCACTGTGTGCAGAGGGGCTGATTTTGCCAAGATGAGGACACCACAGTGTGCAGGTTGCTATCAGAGTCCTAGGGTTTCCTTTGTCCCCCACACATCCGAGATGGGGAGCCTTGTGGTCCCATGAATCACTTCACTGTATGTGAGGTTGTCACACAGTTTGTGTATGCAACATCTATTTCAGCTTTGCTCTGCAACTTGGGGTCAGTCCTGCTGACGGCGCCCCACATTGACCCTGCAGTGAATGCTACTGTGCCCTGCTGGATGGTGTCCTGGCTGGCTGGGTGGAGAGGGAGCTGGTTCCCAGCATCACAGAGTCTCTCCAGCATTTAAAAGATTGTTCTGGCTATTCTGGATCCTTTGCATTTCCATATTTTGGGATCAGCTTGTCAATTTTTGCCAAAAAGGCTGCTGGAATTTTGATTGGGAAGGCATTGAATTTATAGATAATTTGGAGTATTGCCATCTTAATAAAGGTGTTGAGAGAAAAAAGAATTCCTCACTGGATGGAGATGGCCTTTATCTTCGTGACAGGAAAACCAAATCTGTACCCAGGATTTTTCCTTTTTATCACTCCTTGTGGACTGGTCCAGCCTGGGCAGAACTTGAAATTAGGGAAATAAGAACTAATTGGAACTGTGGAACAGATCTTTATGAATGTAGCAGTCTTTGAGGATGAGATTGTTGCTGGGCTTTCCACACACCAGGAGCTCTTTCCTCACAGCTTGCTTGGTGTGAGTGCCAACTCCATCCCTTTCTCTGACCACAACCAGAGTCTGTAGATCATGTACCAGTGCCAGTTGGGTAATCAAACTGTGGGCTTTCCACTTCTCACCCATGGAGACTGATTGGGTAATAAGTTGTATTGTCTTTAGACTCCACTAGTACTTTAGCCAGCCCATACCTAGCATGACTATTATGACATGGATAACTGCCCAACTGGGATGAATGCCATTTTGGCTGTTATTCCCTACACTGGCTATGATATGAAGGATGCAAGGATTGTAAACAAGCCTTCTTGGGAAAGAAGCTTTGTCTATGGAAATGTCTACGAGTTTGAGTTCATAAATCTTTCTGAAAAAATTAAACAAGGAGATGATAGTCTTGTGTTTTGAGTCAAACCTGGTGACCCACAGGTTGTTTGGAAATTAGATGATGATGGATTGCCATTTATTGGAGCAAGACTGCAGTGTGGAGATCCATATTACAGCTACCTAAATCTCAATGCTGGGGAAAGTTTTGTGATATACTATAAGATTAAAGAAAATTGTATTGTGGATAACATCAAAGTGTAGAGGTTGACACTGGAAGTGGAAATCAAGTGTTTACATTATGATGAGAATCCCTTGGAATCCAACTACTGGAGGTGACTTTGCCAGTCACCATGGGCATTTTGAGCAGGTTGAAGCCAGCTGAGGACGTGCCTTTTACTAAGGGTGGGATGGTCCCAGACATTCTGTTCCATCCCCATGGTTTTCCGTCCCCTTGACCATCGGTATGCTAATTGAGAGTATGGCAGAGAAGTCTGCAGCTTTGCACAGTCTTTGCCATGAAGAGTGCTTTGGTAAGATGTTAAGGGCTACTGGCTCTAACTTCTATGGCACTGAGAGACTGTACAGTGGCATCAGTGGGCTAGAACAGAGAGCAGACATTTTCATAGATGGGGTTTAGAATCACTGCTTATACCACATGTTCTCAGACAAATTTCAAGTCAGAACAACAGGAACCAAAGACAAAGTCACCAACCAGCCTATTGGGGGAAGAAATGTTCAGGTTGGAATCTGTTTTGGGGAAATGGAACCAGACGTTCTTTTAGCTCACAGTTCATCTTTCCTCTTTCATGACTGCCTTTTCAACTGATCTGACCATTCGGTCACCCACATTTATATGAAGTGTGGCCACTTACTCTCTCTGATGTTGGAGAAGACTTCCCTTTCTGCCACGCACAACAGGGAGCACAGCTGTGCTCTGTGCATTTGCAGTGACACCATCGACACCCTTTCTCGCCTTATGTTTTTCACTATTTTGCAGCAGAACTGGCAGCTATGAACATCAAAGTGAAACAGGATATTGTTTAACCTGATGCTGGGTTTTTGGTTTAGGAGATCTATTATATTAAAACAAATAAGTTAGGTTCAGTGAAGGTATTTTTACTGGATTACTCAAGTGTTTTCAGGGGTGTTAGAACTTTCAGCTAAGACCTAGAATTCAGGACTTTTAGAATTATCTCTTGCGTAATAACTTCTGAAGCTGATTTCTGTTGTATCTGTTCAGAAACTCCACAAGCTTTATAATATGAGACATCTTTAAAACCAATATATTGGGAAGTGGCTGTGGCTCAATCATTTGGGCTCCCGGCTCATGCACTCCGGAGAGCTGACGGCCCATGCACCATGGATGACACAACAAAGGGAGACAAGCAGACACAGAAAAAATGTGCAGCAAATGAACACAGAGAACATTCAGCAAAAAAAAAAAAAAAAAACAGAAACAAGCCATGGGGGGGGGGGGGAGAAATAAATAAATAACAAAACAAAAACCAATATAATGATTTGTAGCAGCGTCTGCAGGGAAATCTCTTTCTAGGCAGTCCTGCCTCCCCACATTCCCTGTCCCCACTTCAGTGGGAGGTGACTTGTCTTTGTAGAGCAGAGCAGTCCAGTGCCAGTACAAGGCGAGTATGCAGGCCGCATATGTAATTTCATATTTTCTGGTAGCCATGTTAAAGCAACATGTTAAATTTATCTTGATAATGTATTTGATTTAATGTAATATATCCAAAATGTCATTTCAACATGTAATGGATATTAAAAAATTGAGATTTTTTTTAGCATCCTTTTTTCATACTAAATCTTAAATCCCATGGGTATTTTATATTCAGTCTGTTCTACGCTCAGTTTTCCTGAGCATAATTTATATTGATCTGCTTTCATATCATTTTATAGAATATCTCCTCTTTTCTTTTCCTTTGTTTGTGGTGTGGAGTATTTTGTTGCATGGATGTACTGTTATGTATATACCAGTCCCCAGTTGATGGATACTTGGATTGTTCCAGTCTTTGGCTAGTATAAACAATATTGGCAGTAAATAATGTTGTATACACGTGAGCAGATATGATGCTTTTTGATGTGAAAAATATTCCTAAGGTAATTCTTTCCTGAATCTAGCAGGTAGGGCTAGACTGAGAAAAATTTATCCAATCAAGAAATATCCTGACTTTGCTTAATGAAATCATTTTTTAAAAATAAGGAAAAAATCTTGACTCTATTGGCTGGTACTCCCCCTGCCATCAGTAAAACCTCAAATCTAGTAGACTTTCCCACCCTAATCCCATCTCTGTCCACTTCACAATCCCATAGATGGGATCTATTCAAGTCTCTCTCCACCTTTAAAAGCAGCAATAAAAATGGCAATTTAAAAAACTTTTCATTCTGAATTACATATTTCACAACTAGGAAATTGAAATTGGTACAATGAACAGAGCTTATCAGATTTCATCAGTTTCACATGCACTCCTTTGTGTATGTACATCACAGTTTTATTCAATTTTATCACATGTGTAGATTGATATATCTACCAACATAATCAAGTTATGGAACTGCTCTAATACCCAGGATCCTGCTGGGCTCCTAATCCCCTCCCCACCTTAACCCCTGGCAACCACTAATCTGGTCTCCATTTCTATTATTTTATATAAAAAATATTATATGTGATATTTTGAGATTGACCTTGTCTGTTCAATATAATTCCCTTGAGAACCATCCAAGTTGTTGCATTTATCAATAGTCCATTCCTTTTCATTGCTTAGTATCCCATGATATCAATTACCACAGCTTATTTAACCATTTGTGTATTTTTTTTTACTATTCATGTATTAAAAGACATTTTGTATTGTTTTGAGTTTTTGACAATTACAAATAAAGCTTCTCTGAACAATCATGTAACAGGAAAAAACATTAAAGAAGAAAAATCACAAGATCATGTCAATTGTTGCATAAAAGTCATTTAACAAAATACAACACCATTTCTTGTTAAAAATACCCTAAAAGGTAGGAATAGAAGGAAACTTTCTCAATATGATAAAGTGCATATATGAAAACCCCACAGCTAATATTGTACTCAATGGAGAAAGACTGAAAGCTTTCTCACTGAGGTCAGGAAGAAGACAAGAATGCCCACTCTCTCCACTGTTAGTTAATATGGTGCTAGAAGTTCTACCTAGAGCACTAAGGCAAGAAAAATAAATAAAAGACACCCAAATAGGAAAGGAAGAAGTAAAACTTTCATTATTCACTGATGATATGATCCTATACTTAGAAAATCCCTAAAAATCTACAACAAAACTATTAGAACTTATAGATGATTTCAGCAAAGAGGGGGGATACAAGATTAATATGCAAAAATCAATATCATTTCTATACATGACTAATGAACAGCTTGAGGAAGAAGTTAAAAAATCCATTTACAGTAGTGACTAAAAGAATCAAATATTGGGAGTGGATGTGGCTCAAGCAGTTGGATGCCCACCTCCCATGTGAGAGGTCCTGAGTTCAGTTCCTGGTGCCTCCTAAAGAAGACAAGCAAGACAGCAAGCTGACCTGAAGGGCTGGTGTGGTGAGCTGATGCAATGAGCTGTGACACAACAAGGAGACACAACAAGAGACACAACAAGCAGGATGCAGATGTGGCTTAAGTGTTTGGGTACCTCACTCACTCATGGAGGGTTCTGCTTTTGGTTCCCAGTGCCTTCTAAAAGAAGACAAGCAGACACAGAAAGCACACAACTGACAGTCATGGAGAGCAGACAGTGAGCACAAACAATGAGGGATGGGGGGAGAAATAAATAAATTTGTTTAAAAAATAAAAAATAAAAGAATAAAATATTTAGGAATAAATTTAACCAAGGATATAAAGGACCTGTATTCAGGAAACTATAAATCATTGCTAAAAGACACCAATGATGATCTAAATCAATGGAAGACTATTCTGTGTTCATGGGTTGGAAGACTAAGTATCATTAAGATGTCAATTCTACCCAAACTGGTCTATAGATTTAACACAATCTTGACAAAAATTTCAGGATCCTTCTTTGTAGAAATGGAAAAACCAATTATCAAATTTATCTGGAAGTGTAAGGGTTCCCAATAGCCAAAAATACCTTTAAAAAGAAGAAGGAAGAAGGAAGTTTGAGGACTCTCACTTCCAGACTTTAAAGCATACTATCATGCTGCAGTGGTAAAAGCAACGTGGTATTGGCATGAAGATAGACCAGTGGAACTGAATCAGGAGTTTGGAAATAGAGCCTCACATCTATGGTCAAGTGATTTTTGACAAGGCTGTCAAATCCACTCAGCTGGATCAGAAAAGCCTATTTAACAATAGTGCTGGGAAAATGGGATATCCACATCTCAAAAAAAGAAAGAAAACCCCTATCTCACACCTTATACAAAAATCAATTCAAAATGGATCAAGGACCTAAATATAAAAAGCAGTACAATTAAACACCTAGAAGAAAATGTAAGAAAACATCTTCAAGATCTTGTGGTGGTTGTTGGTTTCTGGACCTGCCACCTAAAGAACAAGTAACGAAAGAAAAACGAGATAGGCCTCAAAATGAAACACTTTTGTTCTTCAACAGACATTGTCAAGAAAGTAAAAATGTAGCCTACTCAATGGGAAAAAAAATCTTTGAAACCATATATCTGATAAGGGACTGGTCTCCATGTTATATAAAGAGATCATACAAGTGACAAGCAACTCAATAAAAAAAATTGGCTGAATGATTGAATACACATTTTTTTCTAAAGTGGAAATACAAACAGCCAAGAGACATGAAAAGTTGTTCATCATCACTAACTATGAGGGAGATGCAGTTCAAAATTACAATGCAGTATATTCTCACATCATACAGAATGGATATTATTAAAAAACAAAAACAAAAACAAAACCCAGAAAACAACAATGATGAACCCATCACCCAGATTTTGAGACCTTACAATGCTTGTCCTTTTATGTATGAATTATTTCACTTGTCTTAGTCAGCCAAAGGGGTGCTGATGCAAAATACCAGAAATCTGCTGGCCTTTATAGAGGATATTTATTTGGGGTAGGAGCTTACAGATACCAGACCATAAAGCATAAGTTACTTCCCTCACCAAAGTCTATTTTCATGTGCTGCAGCAAGATGGTTGCTGAGGGATAACTACCAAGTACCAGCTCACGATGTAACTAGAAAATGATCTTGAATAAAAAGGTCAGCTCAGACCAGCAGAATATCCCAGCCCACATGTAATATCAGGAGTTAAAAATGCTTTTTGATCTTGAATAAACGGGGGAAATGGAAAGGACAAATGAGTTTATATGGTTATAAGTCTTCAAAAAAGAGCTGGGAGGTTATCAGAGGGATTGCCCTTACACACACCTCAGCAGAGTCCCAGAGACAGCTAAAGTAGATACAACCCCAGGTATTGGTTCTTCTGAGGGCTACAGAGACCCACAGGTTCTATGGTCATAGCAGATGGAGTTCAGTGCCATGTCAGTTGGCCCTACTTTGGAGTTTGTGTTCCTGAGTGTGATGGAGTTGGACTCAGAGGTGATCTTTGTACACAAGCCTCTCCTGTTACTTTTACTGGACCTGTGGTTGGTGCTGGGGTTTAGTGTATACTCAGGGGACCTGAATCTCTGGACTGACCATGTCATAGCCAGGCCCTGAGCCTCAACAGACTTGCAACTCATACACCCTGGTTTATTGGACTTACCCCACTCAGCTAACATGGAGGTGAAGAAGGTCAACCACCACACTATGGAGCCAAGAGTGCCTACAACTGAAAGCAGTAGAATTGCATCTAGCATCCATGTGTAATCTAAGCCCCCTCTTGATATAGATGTGGAGTGGACACAACCATTCTAAGGTCCACATGATGGAGGAATGGAAGAATGTGGTGCTATATGGGAAAAATATAGCTAATGTAATTTATGGACTATAGTTAACAACAATATTGTAATGTTTTTGTAGCAAAAGCAAAGTTGGTACTATATTAATGCCAAAGTTGAAAAAAGAATATGGGGCTTAATTTTGTGAGAAATGAATAAGATAAAGTATTTTTTTCTCTTCTTCATTTTTTTCATTAACCAGGAGACATTTACTCTGTCATTTAACTAATCTGTGTTCCTCAGTGTATCTTTTTGAATACTAGAGGAACAACTGAGTTAGTAGTTGAAATTAGATTAGATAAAAGTGTCAGGAAAGAACTTTTTAGGAATAATGTTTCTGTAGATTGTTGAACTTTCTTTTTCTGTTATTTTATTTTTATTGAATTTGAAATAAAGTTCTTTAAAAAATCCTACAACCAGCTAAATAGTGTACAATAAGTGTCCTCCCATGGCTCCTGTCCCCCATTCCTTGATCCCTTTCTCTGAGGCAACCACATTAATACTGTTCCTTGTATATTAATCAAGAGACATTCTGTATACATACCTTATTTTTAACCTTAATTTTTTATTTTCCAGCTCATACAGCATTGTTTTTTCCACTTTTAAAAATTGTTATAAGATAGATATGGTTAAATTCACCCTTTTTAGTGCAATTTTGATAGTTTTGACAAAAGCGTACATCTGGTAACCACCACCCCAAATGAGATATAGAAGAGGTCCACCAACCTCCAAAGTTCTACCATACCCTTTTGTAGTCAACTCCTCCCATCTCAGCTACTGACATGATTTCTATTCCTATAATTTTGCCTCTTCTAGAATGTCATATAAAAGGAGTCATATTGTATGCAGTCTTTTGAGTCTGATTTCTTTCACGTTATCACAGTGTGTTTGCAATTTTTCTATGTTAGTGCATGAGTAGTTGTTCCTTCTTATGGATGTATCACAGTTTACCCTTTTCCCAATTGAGGGATATTAGGATTGTTTCCTTTTTTTTTTTTTTTCCAATTTAAAATAAAGCTTCTGTAAACATCTGTGTATAGGCTTTGGTTTGAACACTAGTTTTCATTTCACTTGGGTAAATATCTAGGAGTGAGGTGGTTTAGCTTTATCAGAAACTATTTTCCAGAGTAGCTGACCACTGCATTTCTACTAGCAATTTATTGAAGTTCCAGTTGCTCTATATTCTCAGCAACATTTGGTATCGTCAAGTTTTAATTTTTATAGTTTAGCCATTTTAATATGTGTAGAGATATTGTTTGTGGTTTTAACATGCACTTCTCTAATGATTAATGATGTTGAGCATATGTTCAGCTATTTATTGCCATCCATGAATTTTTTTGATATAATGCTTTTCAATTTTTTGCCTGTTTAAAATTGTTGGGTTGTTTGTTCTCTTATGGAGTTTTAAGAGTTTTGAGGCTCCTGTCTTTTCTTAGATTTGTGGTTAGTTGGTTTAACTGTGATCTCAGATATCTGATGGGTCCAAGCAAAGTCATGAGTTTGCATATTATCTGGCACCAAGGACAGTACGTCTTCAGCTGTGTAAGAGCACCGTCTCTATTCCAGCACTGGTTCTTTGCTCCACTTATGGCTGTGGTGTGTGTCACACTGCGGGTGCTTAAAGGATACCTTGGGGTCCTGAGCCACTTCTCAAGCCCAGCAAACCCCTGTATGCAGCCACACTTATATTTGAAACATGCAAATCTAAAACTTTTCTTCCTACAGCTGGCCTGTATTTGTAGATCTGAAAGTCCTAACAATCTCTATACCTGAATTTTTATCTTCAATTTGTTGACTTTCTTCTAAATATCATGTAACACCACAGTTCCTCTTCTCAGATCAATGTGCATCCCTTGCTCTCCAGGTTTGAGCTTTGTCTATCTTCTTTACCACTTTTCTAGGCCTCAGTTTCCTCATCTGTAAGACGGGGAATAATTATAGTACCTACCTCACAGGGGGATTGTGTGGGGTAAATAAGTTGATATTGGACAGTACCTTACCTGTAGTAAGCGCTATCTAAGTGTTTGGTGTTAATATGGTTGTTGTTGGAGTTATAGATGTTCTGTCTGTATCTGCCAAGGATAAAATGCGGCATTGCCAAGAGAAGCAAGCAGCCTGAAGCAAATGCTCCTGGGTGCTTTCACCACTGTTACACCTTGTCCTTCTCCTCTCCAATCCAATCTTTCTCCAGAGGAGAGTTGTTAAAGACAGAGGGCTCCTTGGGAGAAAGAGAAGGAAGATGACAGGGAACATGGTCTCTGTGGGGCTACAACCTCACTTCAGACCATGGTCCCATCTTTAGGAACAGACTGCTGGTTTGACAGCTGACTCAACCTGAACAGAAGTCACAAAGGCAGCCCCCCCAGAACTCGAAATCCATATTGCAGGTGGCAATGATGCTGATTTCTGTTCTTTGGTAAGCGGGCTCTCAGTACCTGAAAGGGTGGGAAGCCTTCAGCCCTTTAGACATCAGTTTTCTCCCCCAAACACCTTGCCTTTGCTTAGCCAAAGCCATGTCCTCAGCCTATAGAGACAACTGTCATAGTTGTATGCAGGTGATCAAATCTGGAGATGCTCTAGGGCTCTGCTCTGTTATTGACCACCCCAAAGTTGGATGCTTCATGCTAACATCCCATGCCTTCTCTTTTTTATCATCTATTTTTTAAACACTCTCAAACTTTGAGAGAAGTTGCAAGTTACAGCACTAATTTTTTCCACCGAACCATTTGAGAATCAGTTCTCAAAAATGTACTTCTGAAAGATAATCTGGTGTGATTTCCAATAAACAAGGATATTCTCTTATATAAGCACAAATCAAACACTCAAAATTAGCAAATTAACATTGATACATTACTACCATCTTATCCTCAGACCTTGTTCAAATTTCTCCAGTTCTCCAAATAATAAGTATTTATAGCAAGGAGGACCCCAGTTCAAAATTTTATGTTGTATTTAGTTGGCATGTCTCTGAAGTTTTCTTCCATCTGGAAGTATTTATCAGTCTTCCTTTGACTTTCCTAGCCTTAGTGCTTTTAAAGATTACAGGCTGTTGTTTAGTAGAATGTCCCTTAATTTAGGTTTGTCTGATGTTCCCACAGAAGTGGTGCTGCTTTCATTTGACTGGTGGTAAATCAAAATCCCTTGATTTCAGCAACATCTACCAGGCTTATCCATGATGAATTATACCTTTGTTCTTCTTAATTAGCAAACATCTTGTGGCTAGGTACTTTGAAATTATGTAAATAGCCTCATTAATCTTTCCATCTGTTCATTCATTCATATATGTATAGACTCATAGTTTTGGTCATGGTTAGGCTCATGTGTCAGCTTGGCCAGGTAATGGTGCCCAGTTGTTTGGTCAAGTAAGCCTTGGGCTAGCTGTAATACAAGGGCAATTCATGGACTTTATTTGTTTATTTTTTAAATAGAATTTTTTTTAAGATTTATTTATTTTTTTCTCTCCCCTTCCCCCTCCCTCCCTGCCCAGTTGTCTGCTCTCTGTGTCCATTCACTGTGTGTTCTTCTGTGTCTGCTTGTATTCTTGTCAGCGGCACCGGGAACCTGTGTCTCTTTCTGTTGTGTCATCTTGCTGCGTTAGCTCTCCATGTATGCATTGCCACTTTTGGGCAGGCTGCACTTTTTTCACACTGGGCGGCTCTCCTTACGGGGCGCACTCCTTGTGCGTGAGGCCCCCCTATGCAGGGAACAGCCCTGCATGGCACAGCATTCCTTGCCCACATCAGCACTGAGCGTGGGCCAGCTCATCACATGGGTCAGGAGGCCCTGGGTTTCAACCTTGGACCTCCCATGTGGTAGGTGGATGCTCTATCCATTGAGCCAAATCCACTTCCCTGTTCATGGACTTTAATGAATTGATTGCACAGATGGAAAGAGCCCTGATTCCTTCTAGGGAGCCTCTTTTATTTGTAAATTTGCGATATCAGCTCAAGTCAAAGTAGGCAGGAGGTTGCAATGTCATTCTCTTACTGGTCCTCTTTCTGTCACTACCCCTTCACTTGCTCTCCTGCAGGGCTTTGGCACCCCTGAGGAAACGCTGCCCTGCCTTTGTGCACAAGCCCTTTCTCAGGGAGTGGGCCTTCCGTCACTCCTAAGCTGAAGATCCATGTCAGTTACCACAGCACGGTTTGTGCAGCTCTGTACCTTTTCTTTCCTTTCTTTCTCTCTCCCTCCCTTCCTTCTTCCCTTCCTTGACTTTTTAAAAGCTTGCTTATCTATTTTGCTTCAAATTAATCCCAAATGTTGCTTTATCAAACCATTTGTTGTTGCAGTTGCTGTTGATTACAGATGTACATCATTTTCCCCCCAGCCTTTTTAAAGGGCCAATCACTATGGTAACCATATTACAGAAAATTGCTTTGTCTCCTTAAAATACTCTTCAGAAAAAGGTCATTTTGTATTAACATTTTCCAACTAAAACTGGCAATGAAAGCGGTGTTAAGCATATTGTCACCACACACTGTTCCCCTGTGTGTGTATGTTTCAGCCACGTAATTTCAGGAAACTATCAAAACAGGCCTGAATATTAAGAGTAGAAAGAGTTTTAATGTTACAACATTGGTGTATTTGTTTTGGAAAGTGAAAAAAATACATATTTCTTTGGGTTTCTGTGGTTAAAGGGCAAGCTTTTTGGGTCTTGGCTCTTTATTATTACACATTGCCATTTCCTGGTCCTAGGGCAGTTTTGAGATGGAGACAGGCACTCCTGCTCTTATCAGACCCTGAGTTTCCCTGAAGCAGACTTGAAAGATGATTCCAAAGAGCAGGGTGGTTGCCCAGGGCCCCAGCTTGACAGAGCTGCCTCAGTGGGCAAGGACAGACAGACACCTAACTTTGGGCATCATAATAGAGTCCCTGGTGGAGTCAGACAATAGAAGGAGAATTTGTTTTTGTTGTTTTCCATTTCCACAATTCTCATAACAACCCAGTAAGTTAGGTGCTATCATTAGTCACATGAGGAAATTGGGCTCAGAGAAGTAGGTGGCCCAAAATACATGGTGAGTAAGACACAGCGATGGGGTTTGAATCCAGTACATTCTGGCTCCAGTGTTCTTGATTTATCAGCTTTGTATATTGTTTATTGCTTCCTACTGCGGAAGATAAAGGCTTACCTGTTTATATCCTCCAAGTCTCATAATGCTTTTCAACCCATCTTCCCACCTACATCACTAATTGCAACATCAGTGCTTGCTTGTATGTGTGCAAGCTCTCTAACACACACAATGATTCTAGACTTGTGTGCAAGGACTTCAACCTGTATCTCTTTGGAACAAGGATATTCTCCAACTCAACTATGTTGCCATTATCTCTCCCATCAAATTTAACATGGATACAATGATATTTCATATACAGTCCATATGCCAATTTATCCAATTGTTCCCCAAAGAGCTTTTCTTTCAGTCTAGATACAATTAAGGATCACACATTACTTTTGTTTAGCATGTCTATCTAATCTCCTTTAATACAGAACATTACCCAGTACCTTTTTATTTTTCTTAAGTCATCCACATTCTGGAGTTCAGTGAATTGGTTTGTATAATGTCCATAATATGGATTGTGCAATTGTTTCCTCGTAAGTATCTTCAAGTTAAACATTATGGCAAGTCTACCACATAACCGACATTGTGTACTTTTTGTTTCATCACTTTAGAGGGCATGTGACAATTTGTTAAATGTGATCATTTGGTTAAGATGGTGTTTTCCTGACTTCTCCAGTGTAAAGTATATTTTACCTTTTGAAATTGGTAAGAAATCAGCGGGGCTGTGTGAACATCATGTTCCCTAATAACCTTTCACCCAATGACTTTTGCTTATATCATTTTCAGTTGCAGAATGGTGATGTGTTATCGTTCTTTTCACATTTATTAACTGACTTTTTTTTTTTGTAAAGAAGCACTTTCTTTCTATCACTTTTTAGAACAATTCACTATAGACTCAATGGCTCTTTTTAATTCAACATATTATAATCCATTACCCTCATTATTCTTTTTGATGATCAAATTGTTCCAAGTTTGGCCTCTTCAATCAGGTTCTTGTATCTTTTTGACATGTTCTATTAGTCTTTTAGTGCTTCTTTGCTTCCTGACATAAAAGATGGTCCAAACTCTCTTTGTACTTTGCCTGCCCCAAACCTGGAATAAGCTGATTTTTTTAAGGAGTTTTGGTTACTTTAGTGGAGAGTAGCATTTACAAACAAAGATCTGGGTATTAGGAGTGCTAATTGCTACTGGGGTCTCATTGCTTCTGGCCCTTTTAGTAGACAGAGGTAGACATTATATATATACACTAATACCTCTAACTCAGATCCATGCCCACAACCCACTTCCCTTTTCCCTTCTTTTATGCTGAATACCTTGGTTCTCCCAAATTCAATGGATTTACCTATTTGCTCCATGTTGTCTCTCCTACAAATGAGTTTCAGAATCACTACACCCATACCCCTACCAAAAACAAACTTGTTAAGGAAAATTCAAGGTTTCTTTGCAATATTTTTGCCCATAAAACATATTCCACAAAGTGTGTAGTCAAAGAACTGCATTCAAAATTTACTTGTATTATATTGTCCTTTCTGTGTTGTTGTTTTATCAATTTGATATGCTGTTTACATAAATTGGACACTGGACAGGCGAGACTAGTGGCAGTTTATTAGTTACAAATATTCTGCCCAAAGGAGTAAGATCCTGCCAAGATAGTGTGTGGTTAAGCTTTTGAATTGTTGATGATGTAAGTGAAATGTGGCAGGCCAGTGTAGTTTTAATTTGCTTTTATGAATGAACTTGAGTATCTTTCCATAAGTTAAGGGTCTTTTGTATATTCTTTCTGTGAACTGTTTATGTGTTCTGTACATTTTTTTTCTGTAGGTTTTTAAAATCTTTTCTCCCTCTATTTTTAAAATTTTTATTTATTTATTTATTTATTTCTCTCCCCTCCCCCCCAGTCCGGTTGTCTGTTCTCTGTGTCTATTTGCTGCGTCTTCTTTTCCGCTTCTGTTGTTGTCAGCGGCACGGGAATCTGTGTTTCTTTTTGTTGCGTCATCTTGTTGTGTCATCTTGTTGTGTCAGCTCTCCGTGTGGGCAGCGCCATTCCTGGGTAGGCTGCACTTTCTTTCACACTGGGTGGCTCTCCTTACGGGGCGCACTCCTTGCGCATGGGGCTCCCCTACATGGGGGCCACCCCTGCGTGGCAGGGCACTCCTTGCGCACATCAGCACTGCTCATGGGCCAGCTCCACACAGGTCAAGGAGGCCCGGGGTTTGAATCACGGACCTCTCATGTGGTAGACGGACGACCTAATCACTGGACCAAGTCTGTTGCCCCTCCCCCTCTATTTTTAAGAGCATTTATTTATTAGAGATTGGCTCTTTATCCATGAGGGTCATTACACCTATATTCTGCCAGTTTGTCTTTGCCATATGACTTTGTTTATGGAGTTTTAAATTTTTATTTTTCAAAAGTTTAAAAAAATTTTGTACAGTCAAATTCAAAATTAAAATACTGGCTTTAATTTCATATGGATTATAAATCATAATTTTAAAACTTTCTTCACATTATTTACATTCAAATTATAAAGGAATTTGTCCACGTTTTCTTCTAGAACCTTTTCTATTTAGATCACTGATCATTTTGTTGTTTATTCTGGTATATGATATGAGGTACAGATTCATTTCTTTTTCTCCAAATGGCTATCCAATTATCACAACATCTTTTATCTTAAAAAGTCAATTTTTGTCCTCAATAATCTGAGATGTTACTTTTACTGTATAGTGTATTTCAATATACTTGAGTCTATTTCTAGACTTTCAGTTCTGTTCTATATGTTGGTCTATTCATTTGCCAATACCACAGTTTTAATTATTGAGGTTTACCAGTATGTTTTAAAAACTGGTAGGGTTAATCTTCCCTCATGTTTCTCCTTTTAGGATTTTTCTAGCTTTTATTACATGTTCAATTTTTCATTTAAATTTTAGAATCGAAGTCCAGAATATGAACTTGTTGGGAGTATTGTTTCAGTTTTGTTAAACTTATATATTATCTTGAGGAGGATTGATGTTTTTATGATGTTGACTTATTCTATGCCAGAACAAGAGATGTCTTTTCATTTGTTAAAGATTTTTATGTGCTTTTTAAGAGTGGTTTGAAGTTCTTTTCATATGGGACTACATCTTCTTAACTTAATTCTTTTTTTTTTCAAGATTTATTTTATTTATTTATCTCCCCTTCCCCCCCTCCACTCCAGTTTTCTGTTCTCTGTGTCCATTTGCTGCGTGTTCTTTTTGTCTGCTTCTGTTGTTGTCAGCGGCACAGGAATCTGTGTTTCTTTTTGTTGCATCATCTTGCTGCGTCAACTCTCCGTGCGTGCGGTGCCATTCTTGGGCAGGCTGAACTTCTTTCGCGCTGGGCAGCTCTCCTTACAGGGCATACTCCTTGCGCATGGGGCTCCCCTACAAGGGGGGCACCCCTGTGTGGCACTGCACTCCTTGTGCGCATCAGCACTGTGCATGGGCCAGCTCCACACGGGTCAAGGAGGCCTGGGGTTTGAACCTGGGACCTCCCATGTGGTAGATGGACACCCTATCCACTGGGCCAAGTCTGCTTCTCTTAACTTAATTCTTAAATATCTTTTTCTTTTTGTTGCTTTAAAATTATGAATTTATCTTCCATTGTACTATTTATTGCTTGTGTGTTTGATTTTTTATTGATTTTTGTAGAATATATACATATATACACACATATATATATATGAAGTATGGGGAGGGCTACATATTGGATATTTTCATTGTTTCTATTATTTTCACTATTAAATCTCTTGGGTTTCTGGGTATATTATTACATCATCCCCAAATAAATTATAGTTCTTTCAAGATATTTATTGCTTTGTTTTTCCTTATCTAATTATATCCATTATATCTCCCATATAATGTAAAATAGTAGTGCAGATAGTGGGCATCTTTGCCTTGTTCCAGACCTTAGTGGAGAAATATGCCTACAGTTTCCCTATTAAGAAAGATGACAACTTAAAACCTGATACATAAACTTCTGTTCAACCAAAATGGCAGCATAAACTACTTTAGGGTGTTGTTCCTCCACAGAATCATAGAACCACTAGCAAAAACTGGCACACCCATCTTCCTCAAAACTTGGAAATGTGTCAAATCAAGAAAATGCATCTTTAAAATGGCAGGAGAGGCTTGTGGTGGCCTTGCTGAGTTCTACCCTACCCTTCCTGGCACAATGTGGAGCTGGATGGCACTCCCATAGTGAGTCCTGGCCCTGTTCTAGAGGGAGCAGAGTAAACCCTATATGTGACTATATGTTGGTGCCAGTCTATCTGGTGGCAGCCTGAAAGACTGAACCAGGGCACTCATGTTTAGTGTCCATAGGGAGTTAAAGCAGTGTAAGAAACAATTAAATCAAAGCAGCCAAGGGCAAAGGATTACTAGCTTTAAGACATGCACTAGAGCACCTTGGGTAGGAGGAGAAAATCTATTTGTAGAAAGTAGAGGGAGCATTTGAATTCCTGTAAACAGGGAAATTCCTAAGGTCATGAACAAGTACAAGCCAAGGACAATATGTAGGCTCAGAAAGACAGAGAGGAACCTAAACTTCACATTTGCCTTGGATTGATCTTGATAGAAGAACAATAAAGAATATAAGAACATCAATTAAGAGATTTTTTTTTAAAAGGGACCAAATCATATACTGGAATTGAAGACTACAGCAACTGAAATGAATTTTCCCTGGAGTTTACAACAGCAGATGGGCTAGCAGAAGAAAGAATCAATGAGCTAGAAGACAAGACAACTGAAATGATTCACACTGAGGATCAAAAAGAAAACAGAATGAAAAAAAGTGAACAGAACCTAAGAGACCTATGCCACACCATCAAGCATACCATATATATGCATTATAGGGGTCCCAGAAGGAGAAAGGAGAAGGGGGCAGAAGGAATATTCAAAGAAATAATGGCAGAAAACTTGACAAATTTAACCAAACATATGAAAATATATATTCAAGAATCCAGGAAATCCCAAACAGGATAAACTCAAATAGAGCCATGCCCAGACACATAACAGTCAAACTGTCCAATGCCAAGGATAAGGAGAAAACTGTAAGATTAAAGCAACATGCTATGTAAAAGGGAGCCCAATAAGATTAAATGCTGATTTCTCACCAGAAGCCCTGGAGACGGGAAGGTAGTGGACAAAATATTAAAGTGCAGAAAGAAAAAAGTTGCCAACTGAGAATTTTATATCTGGTGAACTAGTCTTTCAAAAATGAGGTTGAGAATAAAAAATTCCCAGAGAACAAAAGCTGAGGGAGTTTGTCGCCACTAGACTTGCTCTACAAGCAACACTAAAGGAAGTTCTTCAGACTGAAAGGAAATGATGTTAGTCAGTGGATTGAAACAGCATAAAGAAATAAAGGCCTCCAGTAAAGGTCTATATGAGTAAATATAAATGAAAATATGATTGTATCATTTTTTGTTTTGTTTGTTTTTTGTTTTTTAGGAGACAGCAGGAAATGAACCCGGGACCTCATGCATTGGAATCAGACACTCAAACTGCTGAGCCACACCCATTTCCCTGTATTGTATTTTTAGGAATGTAACTCCACTTTTTACTTCTTACAATATCTAAAATGCAAATGTATAAAAAGTAATGATACATCTATGTTCCGAAACACAATGAATAAAGATATAGTTTGTAACAAGTACAACAAAAAGGTGGAAGTGGAGGGATAAAGAAACTGCTTTGTGTATGCTATTGAAGTTAAGTTGATGTCAAATCAAAAGTGATTGTTATGGATACAGGATGTAAAATTTTAGTCCCATGGTAACCACAAAAAAAAAATCTGAAAAATATATACAGAAGGAAATAAGGGACTCAAAATGGTACCCCACAAAAAATCAAATATATATTAAAGTAGGCATTAATAGAATAATTGAGGGACAGAAAAGGTATAAGATTTACAAAGACTAAATAGACAAATGACAGGAGAAAATCCTCCATTATCAATAGTTAATTTAAATGTAAATGGATTAGATTCTTCAGTCAAAAGACAGAGATTGGCAAAATGGATAATAGAGCATGACTCAACTCTATGCTACTTACAAGAGACTCAGCTTAAACAAACAAACAAAAAAAACCTTCAAGTAGGTTAGAAGTGAAAGGATGGAAAAAAGTATACCATACAAATAGGAACCAAAAGAGATGGGACAGCTATACTAATATCAGATAATATAGACTATTAGCTAAGTAAAAAACTATTATGAGGTACAACAAAGGTCAATATTTACTGATAAAGGGGTCAATTCAACAAGACTTAACATTTATAAATATAAATGCACCTAACAACAGAGCTCCAAAATATTTGGAGCAGATAATGATAGATTTGAGGGGAGAAATAGATGGTTTTACATTAATAGTAGGATACTTCAATACACCACTTTCAAGAATGGACAGAACATCTAGACAGGAGACCAATAAGAAAACAGAAGACTTGAACAAAACAAATAAATCAATTAGACCTAACAGACATATGCAGAAAACCTTGCCCAATAGCAGCAGAAAACATGTTCTTCTCTAGTACATGTGTCATTCTCTAGGATAGATCATATGTTAGGTCATAAAGCAAGTCTCAATAAGTTAAAAAATATTGAACTCACACAATGTACCTTCTTTGATCATAATGGAATGAAGCTAAGATATTAATAACAGAGGGAAAGCTAGAAAATTTGCAAATACATGGAAATTAAGCAACACAGTTTCAAATAACCAATAAGGAAGAAATTACAAGGAAAATTAGGAAATATCTTGATGCAAATAAAAACAAAACAAAACATACCAAAATTTATGAGATCTAGCAAAGGCAGTTCTGAGAGAGAGAGAAATTTATAGCTCTAAATGCTAACAAAAAAGATCTCAAATCAGAGATCTACCATCACAACAGAAGGATATAGAAAAAGAAGAACAAATTAAACCCAGAGTGAGCATAAGAAAGGAAATAACAATGATTAGAGCAAGGGTAAATGAAACAGAGAATTAAAAAAACAATAGAACCAACAAAACCAAAAGCTGGTTCTTTGAAGGGATCAATAAAATTTAAAAACCTTTAAATAGAAGCACAGGGACAGGAGGCAAATAACTAAAATCAGAAATGAAAGGGGGCACATATTTACTGACCCCAAAGAAATAAAAAGGATACTATGAACAACTCTATGCCAAAACATTAGAGAACCTCTAGGAAGTGGTCAAATTCCTAGAAGCACACACTACATATGTATACTGACTCTAGAAGAAATAGATCTCAACAGAAAAATAACAAGTAAATAGGTTGAATCAATAATAAAAAACCTACCAAAATAGAAAAATCCAGGACCAGATGACTTCATAGGTGAATTCTACCAAACTTTCCAAGAAGAATCAATACCAATTCTGCTCAAACTCTTCTAAAAAATTGAACAGGAAGGAACACTACTTAACTCATTCTTTGAGACCAACATCACCCTAACACCAAATGCAAATAAAGATTCCACATGAAAAGAAAAGTACAGACCAATTTCTCTTATGAATATTGAAGCAAAAACCCTCAAAAAATACTTGCAAATCAATCCAACAGCACAGTAAAAGAATTATACACGATGATCAAGTGGGTTTTATCCTAGGTATACAAGGATGGTTCAACATAAGAAAATCAATTAATATAATACACCACATTAACCAAACGAAGGTACTATCTCTTTAATTGATTTTTTAAAAAAATTGTCTTTCACATTTTCTTTTTTGTTTTCTGAATGGTTAGTCTTTTATGGAATCCTCTTGTATCATAAAATCAGCATCTATGCTTACGCCTCTGGGGTTGCTAATTAAATCTTTAAAAATGTTTCTTTTATTCCCTTTATTATTTCTATTTCCTCTTAGTTAATTCCTTTCTAATATCCCTTTTTCTGTCTCTGTATATTATGTTAGGGACTTTCATGAAATTTTTGGAGATTCTTGATACTAAATCTATATTTGGATACTCTGTTTACTTGGATGAGGCTTGCTGGCTGGTGGGTGATTGGATGTGGACCTTACTGTTTTGTTGGGAGACCTCTAAAAATCTGTTGTCTTTTTTCTTTGGCATGTCAGTTTTCCCAGAGATAGCTGTCATCCAGGGTCTTGGTAATGGTAAAAGCCTGGCTGCTGGTATGCTGAAAATTAATCAGGGGTAGGAATCTGGAGGCTCACTGTTCGGTATGTAGACGTCTACTTAGTCTCTCTTCTTTCAACATGGTGTCTCACCTCCACACTCTGCTATTCCTCTTATACTCCTTCCAAAGCATTATTGACTCAACTTCTTTAGAAACTAAACTTTCTGCCTTCTTCTAGAGTGGAGGTATCAATTTGCTGGCTGTAGAGATTAGAGAAAGGTATCTGGGAATCTAAATGCTTCTCATGAGAATTTCAACAAACCCTAGCCTCAACACCCCTTCACAGCATCTTACGAGACAGGTGTCTCCAATTTTTGAGCCTGTCTGTGGTTCAGTGGTATGACTCAGGGAGCTTCTCATTGCCTTTCTTCATCTTGTAGGCATTTATGTTTCACAACTATCTATTTTTCTATGTCAATTGCCATCATCTATCTACTTACCATCTTCCAAAAATGCACTGATAACTCCTCTTTTCTGCTGTTAACTCCTTGTTCATTCCGTTTGTCTTTGTAGTTTACATCTTTTCTCTTCTGTTATGACTGACTTAATGTAGTGGTTGCAGAGAGAGAGGGATGTTTTAAACTGCTATGTTTAAGTGAAGCTGCTTTCTGGGCTACTGTCAACCAATTTTTTTCCCCCCTTTTCTCCCAACCTTGCCTTTTTCTTTTTGGCCAGCTAACTAAATTGTTTAAATTTGAGAGGTTGTCATTTGTTGTTACAAAAATATTTCCTGTCTGGAAAATTTGGACCTTTCTAGGTGAAAACAAAAATGAATTAATAGAATTATTTCTAGAGGGGCATCTGTGTGTGTGAAGTGACAGGGGGATGAGGGAAATGGTGAGACAGAATGATAGAGGGAAGAGTGCAAATAGAGGAAGACCTGATAAACAAGTTTTTAAAAATGCCCAAAGTAAAGTTATCCCTGGGGAAGCTAATTCACACTGATGTGTGCATGCCACTGATAGCAAGTTATGCCCGTGACATTATGACACTGTCTCTCAGGAAAGGCAGAGTGGTGTGAGAGACTTAGAGTATGCTCATTTAATTGGAAAGTCAGCTGAACTATGAGGCAGCTGAGGCTGAGGATGCACCCTTTCTCTGCACAATGGCATTGGTTGAAGGTTGTATATAAGGTGGCCTTATTAAAGTGACAAGGCAATTTAATTCTTTTGTGCACAATGATTCTACTTCATTGATTTACAATGGGAAGGATATAATTTTGCTAGTGTTGGCAAAAAGCTCAAATGTCAGCCTTTTCAAATTGCCATACTTGCCTTGTTCAGGATGAATAATGAATAAGTCACCTTTTGTCTACAGTTAAATATTCTTGAATAAATACAAAGAACATAAAAGACATAAATGATTGCCTGATTTATATTTAAAATAAAGATCAACATTATGATAAATGGTTGAAAATGCTGCATGTGAAGCAATATGACTCTGCGTTAATTACATTATCAATTAGGGAACAGCCCAGGTTAAACTGTGGTTGGATGTATACGCCTACTTACCTGGGAAGCCCATCAAGCACCAGGCAGTCCTAGGTTCTTCAGAGGAGGAAGAACTTGGTTCCCAAGGGACTGATCCTAGCTTCTTGGGTTCCTCCATGTCCTGCAGACCCAAAGCCAGTGAAGGTCAGGGAGAGCCATGAACCTCAGACCTCCTCAACAGAAGGGACGGAGGAGCCTTTTAATAGAGCGCACTGCATAAATGGGTAATTGTTTATCACCTTTGAAAGGGAGTTTTAAAGAAACATAGAAGAATATGAAATGAGATTCATCTGAAAAACATCAGAGAATCCTTGGTTAAGTAATGCTGGCATATAAATAAACTTGAATTCTATGTAGCTATTGGAAATGAAGAGAGGAGGAGCATAATATTTAATGACAAGCAAATATATTTATGCTACTCTCAAATGAATAAGCAAGTTGCCTTTCAATATGAACGACAAGATTCTTTTTTAATGTGTGTATGTATGTGTACATGTATGTATATGTGCATAGAAAAAAGATTGAAAGAAAATATATGACAATGCTGTAGTGCTTACCTGAGTGATTTTTCTTTTCCTGTATATTTGCATTTCTCCTTTTTTTTTTTTGCGATGAATGTATTTTTGCAATGAGAAATAACATGATGCAATATATTTTTTAAAAATCTTGAAATCCAAAAACTACTGTGTGAAATCTACCTGGCTATTGATTGGTATTGCCAGGATCATATTCAACAGTGATACATTCAAGCACTTGACATTTTGTCTTTGACCACGGAGGAGTCCCTCTTCTTCCCAGTGTCTCCACCTAGAGACAGCACAGAAGGGGTTGGACCATTCACAGGAAGGGTTCTCAATGGCAAGACAGGAGATCTGTCTTCTAGTCTTAATGCTGCCATTGAAAAACTGTGTGTCCCTAGACAAATCACTTCACTTTTCTGGGCTCCAGTTTCCTCATGCGTCAATGAAAGGCATGGGTTAGATCAGTAGTTTTTAATGGAGGGGTGTTTTGGAAGTTTGGGGGGCATTTTTGATTGTCCCATTGATTGTGGGGCAGGCTGTACTGGAATTTAGTGTGTTGAGTTCAGAGATACTTGATCTCTGATAATGCCCAGAGGAGATTTGTCTTGCATCCCAATGATGATTGAATATCCTGTTAGACATTCATACAGGTGAAAGAACAGTTTGCAATTATTTGAGCTTAAAAACTAGCCCCATTTTACTTATACACACAAGTAATTTTTTTTCATTTTCAATATACACTAATTTTTAAAAGATCCAACTAAAATGGAAATTGAGGATATATTGTACTTCATTTTGTTTGGAATTTACCAAGAGTTGTTCATCATTGCAGAAAATCAATTTGCCAATAGCAAAGCTGCTTTCAACCCAATTGCGTCAAAGTGCATTTTTAAGTATTAAATTCATGGTGATCTACATGTAGTTTTTTTAGGTGACTTCATGATGTCTTGTAGTGTATTTGTGCCTGGGCATTTAAATATTAAGAACATGTTATTTCATTACAAATTACTTTTATTTATCATTTATATTACAGTTACAATATTACATATTGTTTGAAATTATGGATGTAGAAAGATGATAAAATCTATAACTTACATTTCAAGAGAGTAAAGGGACTGTTAGAAAAGATTTGTCATAAAAAGGGGCATTTGGTCAATTGATTGAGAGTCACTGCTAGCTGATGTTCCACATCTAAAGTATTACAATTCTACAATTCAATTTTAGAAAAATTTGAGGCATCAATATATTTGCCCTCAGTTTTGCTAGGAGGCAACGTGTATTTGAATTTCTTCTCTCCCAATCTGCAGTGAAGAAAGGAGGCAGAGGAGACCCAAAGAGCTCTGGAGTCCCCCTGCTTCTCTCTACTCTGCTCTCAGCACACTTGCTCCAAGCCACCACAATTACTTTCCTGGATAATTTCAATAGTCTCCTGACTGTCTTCTCCATTTCTGCTCTTGCTTTCTCCAATCTGTTCTCCACATGGCAGCCAAAAACATCTTTTTCACGTGCAAAATTGATCATATTCCTCCTCAGTCTTAAGACCTTCAATAATATCCCATTAATTGTAGGATAAAGATCAATGTGGACCTCAGAGTTCTGATGTCCTGGATTAGGTTGGATTCCACTGTTCTACATTTTTTAGCTGCTTTTAGTTTTCCTTCACAGCATGGATCAAAGTTTACAGTTACATGTACCTACTTGTGATTACTTGGTTAATGTTGCTCCACCTGCCCTCTCTGCCAGATGCCGTGTCCCCCATTTTGCTTCCACTATATCCCATATATTCAGCCCAGGGCCCCATGGAACATGGTAGGTTCTGATTTATGTGTGAATGGAGTGAAAATACTATTTTTCATTTTTCTTTCAGTCAATAGTAATAGCTCCCACTTAGGGTCTTGAGGTCATTCCTGCTGTGCCAACCTCACTTATTCTTTCCTTCTGTTTAAACAAATTTCCCCAGTAGGGACTGTGGCTTCCTTGCTCCCGTCCTCCCATCTATACATCATCTTGACAGATCAGTCAAAAACATAAAATATCTGTTTTCTACTTTATAAAACTTTCTTTCCTTTCTGTTCTGAAAATTTTACTTTTACCCTTACATGTATGTAAGAAGGAAATGAGGTATGTGTGTGTATGTGTGGGTGCACTGAGGAGGTGGAAGTGTGAAGGTGTGAAGGACTCACTAAAATTCAGAGATGGGCTAGAGGGGAATATAGCGCTATCCCCTCTTGCCAGGCCTACAGTGGAAGCATTAGACCTGCAAAAGAAGGGGTGAACTGGGAACATCACAAAAGGAAAATTGACAGGACTTGGTGATGAGAAGAGGTTGAAGGGCAGAGAGGAATAAGCAGAAAGGGGAGAGGGGCAGTTGGGAAGATTGTGTTAATTGGAATCCTTTCAAGTCCTGACTTTTCACTGCCTTTTATTTCTTTTCTTTTCTTTTTCTTTGCTTTTAAGAAAAGATTTTCCTAATATAAACACTGAGCAAAATGAAAGCCAAACAAGAAATTGATGTGTGTTATAGGTCGTGTTTCTATGCCTTTCTTTTTAAAGCCCTGGAATGGAGTCATGGCCAAAAGATGGGGAAGATCCTCACCCAGTGACACGTAGGTCTTACAAATCAGGAATAAGAGAGTAGAAGGGAGGCACCATTTAGTGAAAATATTTTTAGTATTTCTTAAGGAATGTTAAGGTTACCATTTATGTTGTACATTTATAGAATTTCAGCATACCATGTTACCAGAATTCATAAAATGACTTCCTCTTTTTCACTTGCCTTTGTCTTTCAGTCTTCTAGCTTATTGTTTTGGTACATCATGTCTCCGGCAGGGCTTAAGGAGACTTGAATGTGCAAAGGTAATATAGGGCACGTGTTTCTTAAACAACAATAGATGTGTTTGGGCTAAGACTGACATTTGTACTTACATCAAAACTCCTGGGGAAACAGAAGTGGCTCAACCAATTGGGCCCAGGGTTCTACCATATAGGAGGCCCAGGGTTCGCTGCCCAGGGCCTCCTGGTGAGGACAAGCTGGCCCACGTGGAGTGCCGACCCACGTGGAAATGCTGCCCTGTGCAGGAGTGCCACCCTATGGGGAAATACCTCCCAGTGTGGGAAAGCCACCCTGCGCAGGGGTGCCGGCCGATGTGGAGAGCTGGCACAGCAAGATGACACAACAAGAGACACAGAGGAGAGAAAATAAGAAGATGTAGCAGAACAGGGAGTTGAGGTGGCGCAAGAGAGTAATCGCCTCTCTCCCATTTTGGAAAGTCCCAGGATCGGTTCCTGGAGCTACCTAAGGAGAGTACAAGTAGACACAGAAGAACACACAGCAGATGGACACAGAGAACAGACAATGGAGGGAATGGAGTTGGGGGTGGCAAGAAATAAATAAAATAAATCTTGGGAAACAAAACAAAACACTTATATGCCACTTGGAATATTTGTTTCCACTGGAGCCTAAACAGGGCCCTGATTCTCTACATGGGACCTGGAAGACAATGGCTACTTCATTTTGTTGAAAGAGTTCTGGGTGGAATGAGGGAAGACATTGAGTGCCTGGGGCAGCAAAGAGCCTTCTCCACCAGTAAAGAGGACAGAGTTCCAGGGGACTGCTCTGGACCTCCTCATGGAGCCTGTGGTATGGAAGAGGACTTGACCTGTGGAAGCTTTGTGTTGTGGTGTCTTGGAGTTGTGTACCGCAGAAAAACATGTTCTTACTTAATTCCTGTGCGTGTGAACCCTTGTAAATAGGACCTTTTGATAAAGTCACTTCAGGTAAGGTGTGGCCCAGGATAGGTCTTAAGCTATTATTGAAGGTCTTATAAGGAAAATCACAGAGAGAGAAAAAAGGCACAGAGGTAACAGCCAAAAGCTGAAAGAGAAGCCGCCACATGCATTACCACGTGACAGAGGAGCCCAGGACCGAGGACCACTTGCAGCCAGCCTCAGAACACCTGTCTTAGGGAGGAAAGCATAGTCTTGATGAAGACTTGATTTGGACTTCTAGTCTCAAAACTGTGAGCCAATAAACTCTCACTGTTTAATCCAACCCATTACATAGTATTTGCTTTAGTCATGAGGAAACTAAAGCAGGTTTCAGTACCAGGAGAGTGGAGTGCTGCTCTTGCAAATACCAAAAAATGTGAAAATGGCTTTGGAATTGAGTAATGGATAAAGACTGGAAAAAATGTGAAGTGCTTGATAGAAAAAGCTTAGATTTCTTTGAAGAGACTATTTATAGAAATATGAGTGCTAAAGGTAACTTCCTATGAGGACTTAGAAGAAAATGATAAATATGTGATTGAAAACCAGAGGAAAGTCAATCCATGTTTTACAGTGGCAGAGAAACTTGATGAAATTGCGTTCTGATCTTGGGTGAAAGGCAGAACCTGAAAGTGATGAACTTGGATATTTAGCTGAGGAGATTTCCAAGCTAAGTGTGGAATATGCAGCCTAATTTCTCCTTGAAGCTTATAGTAAAATGTAAAAGAAAATGGATAAACTGAGAATTAAACCCTTAAGCACAAAGAAATCAGAATTGATGGTTTGGAAGATTCTGAACCTATCCAATGTGCTCTGAGACTAGGGCCACAAGTGACTATCAGGGACACTGTTGAGTGTCTGGAAAGTGAGCCCCTGGAGAATAGTGCTCCATGTGTGAGTTTAACTGAACATGGATTCAGACAGCTATTTAGCAGAAGTCAAGATATGTAGGAAGGATCTGTGGAAAGTCCTATCTGAAGGGCTAGATCTCTGTGAGCTTCAAGCAAAGCTGAAAATATTTTTTGTGCAATTTGTATGAGCAGAACCACTGCCAACCTAGACTGAAAGGAACAGAGAGGGGATGAATTGAAGGTAGAATGACTTCAAGGGCAGAACCATGGAAGCTGAGGTCTGGACCAAAGAAATCTTGGGCCAAGACAGTGGGCTCATCCTTGTGTTTGGAGGGGCAGGTCATCTGCCACCATGCCTGGAGGGGGCGGGTCTTGCCCCGGTGGCTCAGGAAGAGTGCTACCACCCCAATGCTCCAAGATGGGGTGGCCTGTGTCCCACGGCATTATGTAGAGCCTGGCTGCCACCTCAGTGCTTGGAGAGGGTGGGACCTGTATCCTGGCATTCATGGAGAGCCTGGCTGTCCCCATTCCTTCCCCCCCAGTGCCTGGAAAGGGTAGAGCTTTCACACCATTGTTTGGGTGGAGCAGCATGGCTCCTGCACAAGTGCTTTGAATGGGTGGGGCTGCCACCCCATCAGGTCCAGAGGACAAACCATCAATCCATAGATGATTCTGGATTCATCACCTGAAATCAAATGGAGTGTGACCTACAGGGCTTCAAAGTTGTTTGGGATCTGTGGCCCCTGTTTTCCTTCCAATTTCTCCCCTCTGGGATGGGAAAGTCTATACTATGCCTCTCCCTCCACTGAATAATGAAAGTAGTAACTTGTTCTCTAGATTTCACCAGTCCACACAGACAGAAGGGAATTTTGTCCCAGGACAGACCATACCTATAATTGATTTTGATGAGACTTTTTACTTAGCATTGTTTCTGAAATGACTTAAGGCTTTTGGGATGTTGTGATGGAATGAATGTATTTTGCTTGTGAAAAGAATATATCCTTTTGAGGTCCAAAGTGCAAACCATGGTAGTTTGGAGCTATGTACCCCAGAAAACCAGGCTTGTAATTTAATCCATTCCTGTGAGTGTGAACCCTCATAAATAGGGTCTTTTGATGATGTTACTTCAGATAAATTGTGGGCCAGATGGGTCTTAACTGTAACTGAAATTCTTAGAGGGAAGGTCACACACAGAATAAAAAGGCACAGAGAAAACAGCCAGAAGCTTAAAGTCAGTTGGAACACAGAAGAGGAGGCAGAGGCAGGAGAAGCTGCCATGGGCATTACCATCCCTGGCAACCATGTCCCAGAAAGCTAGTCTTCAGAGAGACTACATTGCCTTGATGCCATCTTTACTTTTTTAAAGATTTATTTTATTTATTCTCCCCCCACCCCCTGCCTTGCTGCCTTTGCTCATTGTTTGCTCTCTGTGTCCATTTGTTGCACATTCTTCTGTGCATACTTATGTTCTTCTCTTTAGGAGGCACTGGAACCCGATACTGAGACCTCTGAGGTGGGAGAGAGGCACTCAATCGCTTGAGACACCTCACTTCCCTGGTTTGTTGTGTCTCTTATTGTCTTTCCTCTGTGTTTATTTTTTGTTGCACCATCTTATTGTGTCAGCTCGTGGCACAGGTCAGCTCTCTACAGCGTGGGCCAGCTGTCTGTGGTGCAGGCCAGCTCACCTTCAGCAGGAGGCCCCAGGGACCGAACCTGGGGCCCCCCATGTGGTAGATGGTAGCCAATCACTTGAGTCACATCTGCTTCCCTTGATGTCATCTTGATTTGGACTTCTAGCCTTGAAACTGTGAGCCAATAAATTCCCATTGTTTAAGTCAACCCATAGCATGATATTTGCTTTTGCCACAAGGAAACTAAAATACCATGTGATTAAGGTCAGGGCTTCACAGACCTGGGGGGGCGATGTGCTCAGTTCGGCAGATGTGAGTTGTCTTTTCTAATAACTACCTAGACAGGCTTTCCAGACCTTGGGAAGGAGCCCCTCAACTCTCAGGACAAGACTGATGAAGCAGAATGGCTCAGTGCTGTGGCTGGTGGTGGCTGTGTGTGGGTGCCAGGCAGCTGGCATGGAACATGGGCAGTTCCACTGGGGACATGGCTGTTGCTTTGTAGGTTAGCTGGGGAATGTGTTTCAGAATAAATTTTATTTAACCTTGTGCTTTTTAAACCATAGAATGTCGACTAAACCATCTCAGAATCACCTCTGGTGCTGGTTGAAAATGCAGATTCTTATTTCCCACCACAAGATCTGGATTAGAATATCTGGGTGTGGAGTCTGGGAATCTGCCAGCTGGTTTCTTGTGCATGCTGAAATTCTAGTACTTCTAAAACAGCCTATCACTTTATGTGGTTTAAGGCAGCCACAGTTGGTTTATGTGTCTGTTAGTGCTTTCTAAATTTATTGCTAAATTATTGAGTCTTTTTCCATTTCTTTCTGAGCTTTTGTACTGTTAGATTTTAAAATCGAATCTAATCACATCTGAACATTCTTCAAGCTCTTCAGTAGAACAGCACTTTATGCATCCCAAATGCTGCAATGCATTCTTGTGGTAAAATATCATCATTGTCCTCACAGAAATTCAGTGAGACAGGCCCAGGATAAGCATTGCTTTTGTTCAGCCAGTGTAGGAGCTGGGTAGTTAGATAAGGTAACCTGAATGTCATCTCACATGAAATCTTTTGGCATGACTGAACCAAGCAGCATTTCTTGATTTGTACCTCAGAGTCTTAAACACTATAATCTTAGTTGAGTGTTAATATGTAATATTAACCACCCTGGAGCCCAGTTTCCAATTTATTTGTCATGAGGAAGCCCACACAATAGCAGGCCTGCAATGGCCAAAGAGGCACCAACCCCTACAGCCAAAAGATATCACAGAAGGGTCTCCTTCCCCACAGCAGAAGGAGAATGGCAAAGTAGGACCCAGATAGGAGCATACACCCCCACAGCACCCCACCCCCCATCCAATAGACACATTTTCTAGCTGAGGCCCAGTTCTTTTTTTCTTTTTTTTAATTTTTAATTTTTTAATTTTAATTTTTTATTTATTTATTTTATTGACTTTGTAATAATATTACATTAAAAATATATATATATGAGGTCCCATTGAACCCTACCACCCCCACCCCACCTCTCCCCCCCCCAGCAACACTCCCTCCCATCATCATGACACATCCATTGCATTTGAGGCCCAGTTCTTTGCTGCATATTAGAGGAAACCCATAGGGCAGAAGATGGAGGCAGCTGGCTCAGAGTGCTGGGCTAGAGCACAGAGCTGCATCAAGCACAGGTAGGCAGGACCAGTGCTGAGGAAACTAATGAAGCCCAGAAGCCAGCACGTTGCACAATATCAGAGAGAGGGAAGTCTTCTTACTAAGGCAGAAAGATGAGCAGGTGAATAATTAGAAATTTATAGGAGAAAGGGCATGGAATGAGTAAGGGACTCCTGACAGAGGCCATGCGAGGCAGAAACAGAACGGAGCACAAAAAAGCGAAGCCAGGATTACTGCAGAAGAGAAATTGCTTCCTTGGGCAAGACTAAGGGCTTTTAGTAGTTGCACTGAAACCGGGTGAGGAGAAATTGACCCTGATTCTATAACCAACTGTACATGGTCTAGAATGTGTTTATGTAGTTCCCATTCCAAAAGGGGGAGTTGGGCACAAATTCTTTAGATTTTTCTTCAAGTTCTAAAGCCCTTCAGTTACATCTATAGGGAGATACCTGGATACCTTTCTTGCTACAATCCTTCCCTCATTATATTATCATATTTAAGACTATGATGTCTGAAGTAGGCACAACCAGGGAAGTAGTTTATTTATTTTTATATTTTTAAAGATTTATTTTATTTATTTCTCTTCTCTTTCCTCCCCACCCCCATTGTCTGCTCTCTGTGTCCATTTGCTGTGTGTTCTTCTGCGTCTGCTTGCACTATCTGGAGGCACTGGGAAACTCTGTCTCTTTGAAGTTGCATCATCTTGCTGCATCAGATCTCTGTGTGTGCAGCGCCACTCCTGGGCGGGCTGTGCTTTTTTTTCACGTGGGGCAGCTCTCCTTGTGGGGCACACTCCTTGTGAGTGGGGCACCCCTACATGGGGGCACCCCTGCATGGCAGGGCACTCCTTGCGCTGTGCATGGGCCAGCTCACCACATGGGTCAGGAGGCCCTGGGGATCAAACTGTGGACCCTCCATATGGTAGACAGATGCTCTATCAGTTGAGCCACAACTGCTTCAGGGAAGTAGTTTAGTATTCCTCACCCTGAGTTTAAGTCATTGAGCTCTTGTGGTAGATCACACTGCACTGAGCTTTCAGAAGGACCAGAGAGTCCTAGCCAGTTTCCAGCACTGGGCCATTAGGTGTGCGTGGCCAATAGGGCCAAAGATGTGGATTTAGAAACAAAGCTGCACTTATCTCAGGTATGGGACTGTTCTTTGAAAGGCCTCCCAAAGGCTGTTGAATCTTTTACTTATAAAATAATGCTGACCCAACTCCTAAGAAGGCTTACAATGGTGACTAATAGCTTTTCTTTGGTGTGTGACAGGGTTGGGTACTGTGGTGACAAGGCTTTATAAATGTAAATGAACAACACCAACTTTCCTCAGAGAGTTATTGGAAGAAACAATGGAGACAATTGCCTTGCTGAGGAACGCTTGCAGCAGGCTACTGGATGCTGATGACATGCCTTGGAGGAAGGACTTTTCTGAGCCTTATTCATCTTGTGTGTGGCTTGGTTGGCAAAGTTTCCACTGGCAACCGCCCAGAGACTTAAGCCCCACTGCCTTCTGCGGCTTTTTTTCTGGAAGGATAAAGAAATTACAGGTGTTTGTAGACAAACGGAGCAGATGTTCTTGGAAGGACATTTTCTGGCACCTAGGATTTGCATGAGTTATGAAAGGATGATTGGATCAGGGCAGAGGTTCTCAGACTTGAGCTTGCCTCAGAATCATCTGGAGGGGCTGCTAATACACAGACGGCTGAGCCCTACCCCCAGGGTTTCTGGTTTGGTAAGTCGAAGATAGGTCCCAGGAATTTGCATTTTCAACAACTTCCCAGGTAATGCTGCTGTTGCTGGTTCTGGCTGATGGAATTATTTTGGATTGAGTTGAGGTTCACTTTAGAAGAAGGTTCGAAATAGGTATTTTCCTGCATAAGAGAGGGAAAAAAATTCAGCGTCATTTTTGCTATTAATTGTTGAATGTTAACCATGACAAATACACTTCAAAATTTTTTTTTTCACATCCTCAAAATAACTGTCTAAGGTAGATTTCATGATTCACATTTGCCGATGATCGAACTGAGCTCCGGAGAGTTTAGGTAAATTACCGGATAGCACAGCACATGGCTGTTAAGGTGACAGAGATGGGTTGGAAACTCAGACCTGTTTGACTCCTCCCAAACTCAGGACTGTCCTCCTTGGCATATGTCTCCATGGCCAAAGCTGTGCCTAGGGGCTCATTGACATCAAGTGTGTGAAAATGGCCAAGCAGGATAATTCTAGGTGGGGCTTTTCTTTTTGGGTGGTGCTGCTTGATATTTGTGGAAGGATGGTTACTTGAAATAGTAGAAAATTGTAACATCAGATGTGGTTCATAGTAGGTCGTGAGTTGAGTGGCTCCTAGATGTTAGAAGGGTGTGTGTGTGTGTGTGTTTGCGTGTGCATTTTGTGTAATCCTATGTGGCTTGGTTCAGCTGGGTATAGTTTCTTGTGCAGCAAAGAACATATCCTACTATGCTGAAAATTTCTCCAGTGTATCAATTGCTTTGGAACAAATCTGTGTCTTCTTAAAGAAATGATGGAGCAGAACTGATTGTGACTTCCAGCTGGAGTGTTTAATTTCTAGAGTGCCACCCTCTCGAGTTCTCTTTCCCACTGTTGCTGCTGATGGCCAGGATTGTCCAGGTTATGGTTCCTCTGTTAGCTTGGGTCCTGGAGTTGGAACCACATGGGGCTGAGGCTCCAGTCAAAGACCTGTGGACACATAATATAAGTGAGGAATAAGCCTTTGTTATTTTATTTACAAAATGGCTCTGTAAATTCCAGTGGCCTTTGAGATTTTCAAGGCTGTTACTGTGGTATCACCTTGCCTTTCTTCAATGATACCTGTGCGAACAATCCATGGGATTAGGCAGAGGATTATCTAGTAATTCAATGTTTATTTCTCTTCTAAAATTTTCCTACAAATTTAGATCCTTCTATGTGGCCTTAGTCCATTAATCCTTTGAGGGCAAAAACCAAAGCCCTCTATGTCAATCAACAAAAAAGACTTACGGAGAATTTATAAATTCTTAAGGACATTCCTGGGCACCTTGAACTTTTTTTTTTTTTTTAAGGTGGTATAAGGGATTGCACCTGGGACCTCATACATAGGAAGCAGGTGCCCAACCACTGAGCAACCCCCGCTTCCTGCACCTTGGAATTTATTGAAGTAGATAAGATCTGGAACTTACCCTCAGATACAATAATGTAAGACTAATAAGCAGTATATGAGTAAGTGCTCCTTTTTGGGTAAAATTTTCACAAGATTAAAATGGGAATGATGTGTTGCTTCCAGAGTTTTTGCAAGGCTTAAGTTAAATGATGCATATATATGTATGTGTATATGTATATATGTATGTGTTTGTGTGTATAAGTGTCTGGAACGCAGTAGGGATTTGATACATGTTTATTCCAACTCTCTTCTCTATAGTTCAGAGAAAGAGAGAGAATGCAGAAGATTAAGAGGGCTGGAGACTTCAAGAAGTGTTTCTTGAGTCGGTAGGACTTAAGAAATGCATTATGATTTGTAGAGAGGGGTGAGTACAAGGGAACGGGATGCGTGAAGACACGCTGGAGTGTGACTGGTTTGTGGGTCAGGGCATGAGACTCACTTGACCTTTTCCCATGAGGAACTTTTCAGTTGATAATCCCATAAATGCTTTTGGAAGAGCATACTGCTGGAGAAGACATGCATCAAAATAAAGGTAGCTTGGTCTACATCAGGCAGGGGAAGCTTCAAAGACAATACTTCAAAGAAAATGTTTATTGTTGGATTAGTCTTCATTACCTATTTGACCTACTGGTTCTTTCTTATTTCTAGATTTGGAATTTGTTGTTTTCTTTCCTTCCTTATGAACCGCACACTTGCCTGGCCTGGGTTCATCTGCTCAGCCCTCTGACAGCAAAGGTCAAAGGCTTCTTCCTGCCCTGGTGCCTGGTCTTCCAAGTTCCCAGGATCCACAGGCCTCTGGGGAAGAGCTCTCCTCGGATTCTTTCCTGCCTGGGATAAGCTATTGATCCAGTAACAGAGAGGAGACTGTGTGGCTGGACAGCAGGGTGGGAAATGTGGGAAACCACATTTGGAATAATTTGAGATTCAGGAAGAGGCATCAGGGAACATATTTAGACTGTTGAATTGTTTCCATCCTGTATTGGATCTCTCAGAAGCTCCCTGTGTCCAGTATAAGTATACGGAGAGAATTAACACATTCTACAGGTACTACAGCAACATGGAGATTTGTCAACATAGTTAAAAAATAAGAACTTTAGTGATGGTAAAGACTCTTTAAGGCAGTGCTTTTTAAAATTTTGGCTTATATATTCCCTAAAAGAATTTTGACCTCTCACTCATTTTTCAAGTACACATCTAAAAGTTTTATCTTAATTTCCAATGTTTACAAAGAATATAATTGCTGACATATTGTAAATATTGATAGTGGAAAATAAAACCATTATAATGCTCTTTTAAATATGTCTCAAGTAATATAAATGCCATAGCCATTTGTTACTTACCACCATCCATTTACAAAGATTTATATATAAGTTCTTCTTTAATAGACAGAAGTTTGACAATGTTCCTTGTTTCATTCCACTAAACTCTTCATATCTTATGTTAATGTAATAGATGATTTATTTCTCTGCAATTAAATTACTAACATTAAATTTTCTATGCATCGTCATCAAATGAGTTAGCATTATAATTTTAATAGTAGGCAATATGCCAAAGTATTTACTAACATAAAAAGTAAAATTTTATTGTAAATGTATTGGACATTAATGAGGTGATATAGATGTTTGTGGTGACTTGGTAAAAGGCTTCACTGACAACAATATTTGGGTTCATGCCCTGGAGGTTTTTCTTTCTTGGGACAATGTCCCATTGCACGCATGAGGGTGGGTGAGAAATAGGCCTCTCTTTTATAAGGAAAGGAGCTTGGAGATTGTGGAATGAGAAAGGCAAGAGGGAAACTGGAGGACTTGAGTGCCACATGGACCACAGGAGCAGGCTCAGACAGGCCAGGTTTTGGAAAGAGGACCTGGAAACGGGTTTTCTTAAAATCTGTGCCCGTGTATCTCTGGGACATTCCATGTCTCCCCAGAGGTATGTGTACCCCGGTGGAAGAGCATTCCTTGGTGACACTATTTCTCAAAGTGTGGCCACAGATTGCATTGTAGCCTGCTGAACAGAATCTGCATTTTTGACAGTAGGCTCTAAGGTTATTCTCAAGCATTCGAAAATTTCTGCATCGGTGGTGCTAAGGCAGTGGTTCCCAGCCTCGACTGCACGTTGTAAGTGTGGGGATGTCTTGGGCTGGGTCTGATTTAACTGGTCTGGAGTGTGTTCTGGAGGTCCACTGTTTTAAAAGCTCACCAGGATATTTGAGGGCAGCTATGGCTATGAAGTTCTGGTCAAACTTTATGTGTATCTGAATCTCCTGGGGATCTTGTTAAGAGGCAGGTTCTGATTCAGGGGAGGAGACTGTGGTTCCACGTGACTAACCAGTTCCTAGGTGGTGTCTGAGCTGCTGGCCAGTGCACCTCTCCTGAGTGCCCCATGTCTGAGGACTTGGCGCTGAGAGGCACGGGGGCCTACAGGGAACAGTCACGGGGTGGTATTTCTATTTTCTCATTTGGGTTACAGGGCCAGTTCATTGTAATTTTTGCCCAGGAGGAGATGTGAATGGTAACCTGAAGACCTGATTACCAGAGAGTTGAAATGACTTTTTCAAGGCTTTAACCCAAACCAGAGTGCTGGCCTTGTATACCCCAGAAGTCCCTGAGTGCTGGATCGGGAGCATGGAGAGAGAGAAACAGAAATCTAAATGTACTTGGTTCATGTGGCCAACATTTGAAGAGCAAGGCCGATGCTCTGTGGTGCTGAAATGGAAACACATTATCTGAAATGCAGCAAGGGAGGCTAAGGAAAAGGCTTTTGGTGATTGATAGCTAACTATTCGTTCAGTCCTGGCTTTGATGCTGTCACCTGTGTTTATTTAAAGACAAAACATGGGAATGGTCATAGCTCAGTGGTTGAACGCCTGCTTCCCATGTGCAAGGTCCTGGGTTCAACCCCTGGTACTTCCTAAACACAAAAACAAACAAAAAACCAACCAAAAAAAAAAAAAACCCCAAAAAACAAAAAAATAAAGACCAAAACACATGCAAGCTAAAGAGGGTACTACTTTAAACAAAACAAGGTACACACTTAGAAAAAACACAAAAACGAATTTTAAAAACCAGAGCCAGTTGTTTGGAGAAGACTCTGCTCTGAATCCTAACTTTTCTTGTCAGAAAATAGGTTCCTGTTGGAAAATACAGTTCAAGGGAAAGCTCGCTGATGTCAGTGCTGTCATAGATGTGGGTGAAGGGTTACCTTTAGGAACACAGAGGTTAAGTAACTTGCCCCAGTTACTAAATAGCAGTGTTGGACTTCAAACTGACTCCAGAGTCCTTGCCCTTGACCATGACATTGTCGGCAAAGAAATAACAAATGGAGGAATAACAATAAAAGTGCTGAATGATTACATCTTCAGGATGGATATTTGGATCCTTGGTAGTCTCATCTACTGGGATGCTTCTTAGCCATAATGCCGTGTTGCTTGGCGGCCCAATCATAGGATCACAGACGCTTTGCTGTAAGGCTCTAGAAGGGAATTAAGCCTTGGGAGAGAACCAATCACAACTCTTTTTTCAAAAGTCTGGATTCCCTTTTCTGTGTCCTTCATGATGGCCTTGAACCCCCCCTCCTCCATCAGACCTCTCTCCCCAGACCCCCGTCTTGGGGAGCTTGTGGCATGTTGCCCTATCTTACAGGATAGCTCTGGGTGATTTGGTCAGCATTGGTTATATTCAGTCTGGCGTTTTTCTTTAGTGTCATGCTTGACATTGGGTTTGTAACCAGCATGCATGTTCCTTGAAAACAGGGACTGATGTGGGATTCCCTATTACTTCCTCCAAAGTGGTGACTACAGTAGCATTTGGCGAAGACTGGTGAATGCCTCGCATCATGCTTATGGTTGTTGAAGGAAGGTACCCCATGGGCTTCTAGTAGCCACCGGCCCCAGGGGTGTGGCAGAACCCCTTTGGCAGGTCCAGGAATCTGCAGGTGGTGGGTTGCTGGAGCCTTGAGACCAGCTTGCTGACTTGAGCGAGGGCCTCTTGATGCTTACTGGCTGGGACTCTGCTTATTCACTGCCTGACTCCCCCATTGCCAGGAGCACACTGAGGGATAATATTTCATGTGAAAAGTACTGCTCTAGGGAAAAAAATGTTCAAAATTCTAATCTCTAAGCGGGTCGGGATAAAAAATTATGGTTTATTCACCTTTTTATCCCCAGCACCAACCAATGTCTAGAAGAATGTAAGTGAAAAAAAAAGAATTGGTAAATCTTTGATTTACTCATAAAGGAACAGAGGTCACATCAATCTAGGGCTTCTGACAAAAAAAGCATAGGATCCTTTCACTATACCATGAATTACATTAATAAATATTATTGTATTCCCTCTTGACTTTTTGAGGAGCAGAACAAAATATACTCTCAGTTCTTAATCCATTAACAGACTTATTTCCCAACATTACCAAAATAATATGCTTTTAAGACTAAGCAGTGTAAATAATTAGGGAATGATAAAAATCTAGAAAAGGTAAGGATAAATATTGTCCAAGTACTGCCAGCACTGTGGGGCCTCTTTTGTAGGAGAGCTACTTAGTTTTTACTAACTTAAAGAGTCAAGGGACTTCTTCTCATGATTGGACTTAGATCCCTAAATTTAAGTACTTGGAATGGATTTTGTACAATTTAACAAAAGTAGTATGCATTCTACATTTCTCATTCTTTCCTATGTTTGTTTGATTTCTTCTTTCTCTTTTTCTGTTGCTTCTTAATGCTTTTTAGAATAATATCAAGAATAACTGCCATCCACAAACCCTCTGCTTATTCCTGCTCCTTCAAGAGAGGAAGAATTACCTTGCCCCTCAGAAATGGATGTTCATGTACTCTAGACATGTTCCTTCTTTCCCTTGAATCTATCAGTGTCCACTGAGTAAAAGTAGTTGTTTGCTTTTTGAATGCATGTTAGATGACCTCTTTCAGCTCAACAACAACCATTTCCTGAGTGGCACTAGAGCATGCTCCACAAAGATCACTGAGAATGGGTGATGCTTTCCCTGAAAGCAAAAACGTGATTTCGTCAATATTGCTTGGGTCTTCGCCTCCAAATAATAAATTGTGTTACTGAAAAATAGACACTTAGGGAGTCCTATTTTTTTGTGATTAAATTCACGATGTGGAATAACAAGAAGGGTAGACATGTGAGAGAGGTCTTCAAGGAAGACTGGTCAAGACAACAATCATCAGTTTTGCCAACCATTTAATAAAAAAACCCAAAGGTAGCTTGTGATTGGTTCTCTACTGATCTCAGAATAAATCGACACTAGAGTAATGAATAAATTTAAAACTCTGCAGGAAAGCAATCCGGGATGTTTAGGATCTGGCCCAGCATTCCTTTTCCATCTCTAGAGTATTGAGGATTACTCACTCTGAATTTTTCTACCTCTTGAATATGCAAATAAAAACTGCAATATTAGAGCACTGAATTTGTACCAGAAAAATTCATTATTTTAGAATTTCAGAGTTACAGGTGACGCCCATTCTGTGAGAGATGTTGCAAAGTGCAGATTTTGAACCATAGGCATTTTGTATGCAGGCATATGAAGATGATGCTGAGGATTACTGGCTGAAGGACAGGTACTTTAGATCACTTTCCCCATACCATTTCTCAAAACCATTGGGCTTACGACTGAAGCCCCCCACTGATGAGGGAAGCCAACTGGGACCTGAGGACCGTGTTCAGACTGTGGAACAGAAGGCATGTCCCCGCCTAAACTGTGGAAGGGTTGTGAAGAGTGAGGCTAGAATCTGGCCAGGGGCCTCCTGGGGGGGATGAGACGGCAGTAAAAAGACGATCATTCTCTTTGTTTCTGTAGGTTACATCAATCCTGTTAAAAAACAAAAGACCCAAACCCATCACAGATACAAACAATACTTTCTGCTTCTGTGCCTCCTTTCGTTCCCAAATGTCAAGCTATTTCACAAACACAGTTTCATCTTGGCACCATCTCTGGGAGGACAGGTATTTGGCAGGAATGATTGTTTCTTTCACAGATGGAAAATTTGGGACATAAAGAAGTTAGGATACATTCCTCTCATTTCTATGGCAGAATCAAAATTGGAAACAGGGCATCCAGAATCTTGGTGGACATAATCTGTCAACGACATTTCCTTGGGGAGAAACTGAATAGGGCTGTGATGAGTCATAGAGAATACAAAGATGAGATGAAGGAGAAAATTAGAGAAGAGACAGAGGACAAAGAACTGATTGCAGCATTAGCAGTATGGGATTTTAAAAATTTAGTTCCTTATTAGTAGCTGTTATGGAAAGGACCAAGAGTTTGCAATAAGCCCTGCTGCATAACAGCAGCAGCAAACTGCAAGCATTTTCCACCCACCAGTTCATTTAATCCTCACAATAATCCTATGAGCTAGGGACTGCAGTTGTCGCCATTTTCTAAGAAGGACATTGAGGCACACAGAGGATATCCTGGTCACATAGGTCAGGATCTGAATCTAAGCTGTCTCCAAAGTCCACCCTTTAAGTCAGTCGGCTACACTGCTTTTGATTCCTAGGAGGTGGAAATGCATCTCTGGGTGTGCCTGGCTGGGTTCTGAATTCCCTTCTTGGACGGGCTGCGGTCTCAGGCTCTGACCCGAGCCGGGGTTCTAGGTCCTGTGGCTGCCCTGAGAGGGGGGGTGGGCTGCAGGGAGCCCAGCAATGGGAAACGGAGGACGATGTCTAGCAGGAAAGGTTTACTTGACAAACCAGGAAGACATTCTGGGTAAAACCCTAAACCCAGACACAGTTGGGCAGAGGAGAAAGCTGGGTCCCTGGAGCACCGTCAGCTATGGGAGGGAACGTGGGTTGAGGGGAGATGATGCCCCAAGTCCCTGGGCTTAGGAGCCCTTCCGAGGTAAGGCTCCAGCTATCAAGGCTGACCGTCAGGGCTGCCTGTCAGGGCTGCCCGGCATACCTCAGCGCCATCCCTGGGAGAGGGTCCTGGTCAGGGGACTGGGGTGGTGCAGTGCCCTGGGCAGTGCTCTTTTCTCACTCTCCCAAGAAATAATGTAGCTTCCATTCTCATCCACTCTTTCTTTCTTTTCATTTCTTTTCTGTAAAAACTGGGTGGCTGGAATAAGGGTAGACTTCACATCAAAGCATAATTGGGAAGGGACAAAGGCACATCGCCTTCTGTTAGTTTGGTGATAGTGGCTGTGCGGTTGTCCGTGCCCTTCAGCCAGAGGTCTTCCGGAGCTTACCTGTAGCTGGAGGGCTCTGGGTTATTCCTTGTTGCAGCAAGGGAGAATGCACCCCTTGGGACATTATGGGGCATCTCACTAACAGGGATGAGACAGGATTTGGGATTGGGTTAGATGATATTGGGAGGATTTCAAGAAATCCTCTGGAAAGGATGTTGTCAGGATGCAGGGATAATTCTATGATTGAGTGTCATTCTTATCTAGAAGGAGAGAAGACAAGACCAAGACCAAAGCTGTAATTTGTAAAGAAACAGTTGTCACTCATATAAGCTAGGATAGGTGAGTGGTTGGTAGTTTTTGTGCTATGGACAGTGGTCCTGTGTTCACATATTGTGAAAGAGTGGCCTTACTTTTGTCTTAAACCATCGTGGACACAGAGTGGTCTCGTCTAATAATGATTCTGTGAAATTCTTCATTTCAGTAAGAGAGCACCACAGCCTAGCTGCATGTGCCAGGACAACTGTCAGGGACTGCTTTACTCTTTCTTTCTAAGAGTTTATGGGATTGTATATAAAGATAAGTATTATTTAGCATTAAATTATAGATATGTCTCTTTGCCTTATTCTTATTGTCTTTCTCCTTAAATTACCTGCAGAGGGAGATTTAGCATGGAACTAATGATGCTTAAAACTTCAGGTCCCCTCCAAAGCCCTATGCCAGACTTTGTATTTGTAATTTTGTATTCTTTTTAAAAAGGAAGGGCTCTGCAAATTATATGTTTCAGGCCCCACCCCCTGGTTATGTCCCAGCAACATCTGCGGAAGGTCTGGTATAGAGTTCTGTTGCAATCTCTGCATCTGAAGAAGTGGATCACTTTCATTAACTCATTTCACTTCTCTGAACCTCAATTTATCAACCTATATATGGGAGCGGCGTACTGAATATGGCTTTCTCCAATAATCCTTTCAGTTCTAGAGTCCAAGACAAGCCATTCGAGATCTGAAGGGTTTTACTGCTTCTGATAATTGAGCAAGAAGGTGGTCAGTACTAGTACTGACTGTCCCTAGGAGAAAATTCCAGGCTAATGGGCTAGAAAGAGAGCTCTTTGCTAATATTTTCCACTTGACAGTCAAGGAACAAATGTGGCCCCGAGGGGCAAAATTACTTGCTCTAAACTGAATTGCCTAACTTGTCACTGGCAACACTAAATAACTCTGTAACTTATGACTGCTGAATACTAGTCCAGAGCCAATGTCCTTTCCAGAAACATAGATTCATTGAAACCACACTGCAAAGGAAGCAGGCTGGGATTACTTCCTGTGACAAGGAAGCCTCCATTTCTGTGGCATAAAAGCACATAGCTTGCTAGCCTGGAAACAATGGTTTATGATTATCATCTCGTGGAACACAACTAAAAATTGCTACATTTTTCTTAAGTCGGCTGCAGTAGAATCCTTTGTGCAGTTCATGTGCCATAACCCTGAAGTCATCCTATGAAAGTGAACGAGCAGTCATGAGAAAGGAAAAGTTCCAGTTAGGTTTACACACAACCCCTGCAAGTGCATTTTTCTGGGCCTTTTGGGACTTTCCTAATTTTCCATACATGGCTCTGATATTTGGAGGTGCAATGGTCTTTAACTGGGGGTCATTAAAACAGTAATAGAAAACCAGCTCCTCTACACAAAAACCTGCACGTGTATGTTGATGGCATCTTTGATTATAATTGCCAAAAATTAGAAGCAGCCAAGATATTCTCCAGTAGGTGAATGGGTAAACAATCTGTGGCACAGCCATACAAGGGATACTATTCAGCAATAGAAAGGAATGAGCTATCAAGTCATCAAAAAACATGGAGGAACCTTAAATGCCTATTGCTAAGTGAAAGAAGCTAGTCTGAAAAGGCTAAGTAATGTGTGATTCCAACGATAGGATATTCTAAAAAGGCAAAACTAGAGAGATAGTAACAAGATTAGTTGTTGCCAGGGATTCAGGGGATGGGCAGGGGAGTGAGGAGGGATGAAAAGGTGGATCATAGGGCATCAGAATGATTCTGTATGACACTGTAATGGTGGATACATTTGTCAAAACCTATAGGACTGTACAGCACAAAGAGTGAAGCTTAGGGGGCGGCTGTGGCTCAGCTGATAGAGCATCCCCTACTGCATAGGAGGTCCAGGCTTCGGTACCCGTGTGGTGAGCTGGCCCACATACAGTGCTGCTGTGTGCAAGGAGTTCTGTGCCATGCAGGGGTGCCCCTGCATAGGGGTGCCCCACATGCAAGGAGTGTGCCCCGCAAGGAGAGCCACCCTGTGCAAAAAAAGTGCAGCCCACCCAGGAGTGGCACCGCACACACGGAGAGCTGATGGAGCAAGATGATGCAACAAAAAGAGACACAGATTCCTGGTGCCGCATGACAAGAATGCAAGAGGACACAGAAGAACACACGGCAAATGGACACAGAGAGCAGACAACATGGGAGAAAGGGAGAGAAATAAATAAAATAAATCTTAAAAAAAAAAGAATGAAGCCTTAGGTAAATACTGGACTTCAGTTAGTAACAATGTGTCAATATTGATTCATCATTTGTAACAAATGCACCACACTTATACAAGATATTAATAATATAGGAAACCATGTTGGGTGGGGGTGGCCAGAATGCAAGGCAACTACTTTCTGTGTAATTTTTCTGTAAACCCAAAACTGCTCTAAAAATATAAAATCTACTAAAAAGAAAAACAACAGTTCCCAGGCATGCCAATAGGACCTCAATTGCCCTTTTCTTACATGAAACAGTGAATCTTTCATCAAGCTAAATGTCTTTTTTAAAAACATCTGATTTATTCAGATTAAATGAAAAAGAAAATCAATAGAAGAATATTATTGTATCTAAGGAAAAAATAGCTTTGTCCACTGTCAAGCGTTTCTGGTTTGTAAGGTTGCATTTAGAAAGCAATGAAATCCCTTCCTTTGCCACAATGGATTTAATGAAAATGAAGATTAAAGGTAGAATCTCAAGCATTCTTTGTGTCCCTCCCAACCTTTGAAGTGTCCTTTCTGACCTTTTGTACACTCAGTCCTTCCTTTCCTACTAAAAAAACAAAAACAAAAACAAAAACAAAACGAACAAAAAAGCCCTTGTCCAAATGCCTATCAAAAGTGACTACATCAAATCTAAATGCCTCCTACCTCAATTGTCTGCTAAGCTGTGTTCAGCAGCTCTGTCAAGGAAAAGCAAAGCTCAGGACACAACGTTTTAAAGCCTTATTTGAAAACATAGGGGAAAATTGCTCCTGAATTCAGTTGATTTAATAAATTAGCAAAAGAAAAACAGACACACAAAACAAAAATCTGCTCCACTTGCCTAAGCTTTTATTCTTGGTCTCCAGGGAAAAATTGCTGGAAAAAACTCACTTTTTCACAACTCCCTCCAATGTTTTAAATAGAGAATTAAATAGATCTACAAAAGAAGCCTTGTCTTCCACCCTTTTTCTGGCCCCACTAAATTTTAAGGGCTCTTAGGGCAGCATTTATTTATAGCACTCTATCGTAGATTGCAAAAAGGCCACAATTCTTTTCCTCCCTCTATCCTGCTCCTGCCATCAAGAATTGGAATCTATTTCTCCATCCCTTGAATCTGAACTGAACTTTGTGATTTTCTTAGGCTAACAGAATGGAGTGGGGCAGTTATTGTACCATTTTGAGACTAGTTCTCAAGAGGCCTTGCCTTTCTCTCTTCACCCCTTGGAACCCTCTGCTATCATGTGATAAACCCAAGCTAGTCTGCTGGAGGATGAGAGACATATGACCCAGTTGCCTCCATTACCTCAACTAAGAGTCAACCAGCCTTCAGAAGCAGTTACCTAGCAGAGGACTGGTTGACCAAGAATGTGTGAAAAGAGCCCAGTGAGGAAAAGCTGTTACACTCAGCTGAGCCTAGCTCAAATTGCTGAATCATATGTTAAATACATAGTTGGTCTTTAAGCCACTAAGTTTTGGGGTGGTTTGTTATACAACAAAACTGTTACATATTGCCATCTGTTTTTTCCTGATTTAACCAAGTATAATGATGAACTTCCAGTTAAAATATTGAAATACAACTGTACTGATTGGTAAATAGTTATTTTTCCAAGCCACTCCTCTGCCACCACAACCATGTGGTACCTTCTGGCCCTCTCTGTGGTCTAGCAGCTGAAGGATTACTAAGTGGCATATGAAGAACTCTCTGAAGCCCAGTTTGAGCGCAAGGGCTTATTTGCTTTGTTTTGTTTTCTGATTCATCAGAGCCTGTGCATCAGGGTTGGTAAATATTTTGAGTATCACCCCTGCCATTAGTGAAAATTGGGCTAGGATGACTCCCACATAGCAGACTGTGCAGTGCCTGTGCTGGCAAGTATTGTGGCAGGCTTTCTGAAGACAGCAGGTACCTGCTCTTCATTCTCTCTCCCAGGACTCCATCACTTCTCATTCTCAGGGCACTCTGACCCACAAAACAAGACGGCAGATACGCTGAGTATATCACAGTGGCCTGCTTGCCCGATGCCTAGTTCTCTTTGGGATGAGGCTGCTGGGCTGGAGTTAGGGTAACACACATCCTGGCACACGCAAGCCAGTCCCGGCTCATGCCTGCTGCCCTGGTGTCATTATTTATAGCACCCCATATGTTCAAGTGTCTCAGTTTGGAAGATAAAGTACTTAGTCTCCGTATTTCTGGAAGAAGGTGTATGGAAGGTCTGAGTTGAAATAATGATTATTTAAGTGCATGTGTAGAGTCAATCTACTTCTCCTTCCTGAGCCTCCAGAGTTCTCACCTGAGGATAGTACTTCCTTTACCTTATCGATAGGGTGCCCGCTTCAGGTAGGAGGCACCCCATTCATGTGACTGAATGAATGACTACAGAGGGGAGTCTGACCTTGAAGGTACGGTCAGATCTTAATGCATCTCTTTTGGTAGGTAAGAAAAGTGAGAGTAGTCTGCTGACTCCTTTGATTAGAATGGATTTGCACAGAGAATTTGTTTAAATTGTTTGATTGTCCTTCATTCAGTTTTCACTAGGATGCTGACACTAATCTGGCCCATGTTATTTTGGAACAGCTTTTGCATGTGAGCTCTATGCTCTTCTTTAACTCTTGCTTTGAGGCCCTTTTTAGAAAAGCAGATCTTCTCTGTGATGCTCAGACACTTTCCACAATGCACATCTGTTTCAGGCAATCACTTTCTGTAGCCCTATTTTGAGCCACACTTTTTCTTTTCTTTTTTTCATCTTCTTTTCCTTTTCTCTTCCTTCTTTTTTTGTTGCTTTAGAATGTTCCTCCCACTGGCAGCTACTCTTTTTATTTTTTCTTACATCATGAAGGGACTTTGTGCTTCTGCCATTTAACTCTCACTAAAAGCTTTGCCTTTCCATTTAAAAACCTTCAGCAATATTTATTTCCTTGCTTTGATGTGGATACACAAAAGCAATTCTGGCACTTTCTTTCTAAGCCCTGAGCATGTGTGTGTGTGTTTGTGTGTGATGAAAATGAACTCAGCATCAACATGTTGTTCCAGCTATTTCTACACTAGCTAAATATTAATTCATGGTTTTTCTTATTGGAAGCCTGGCTTGATTCAAGGGTACTTTCGACTTTTGGGACAATTCTTTTTCTTCTTTTAGGTACCGGGGGCCAGGGGTTGAACCCAGGACCTTGTATGTGGGAAACCAGTGCTCAACCACGGAGCCACATCAGCTTCCCTGAGTTGGTTTTTCATTTGTTTTGCTCATTGTTTGTTTTTAGGAGGCACTGGGAACCAAACCTGGGACCTCCCATGTGGGAGGTGGGCGTTCCACTGCTCAAGCCACATCTGCTCCCTTGGGGCAATATTTTGATTTCTGAAGGAGAAAAGATATTTTCATTTTAGAGTGTTGCATTTTTCTATCCTTGATGGAATACAAATATACAGCTTTCATTAAAAGATCTCTTCTTCCTCTTCTCTCTAACTTGCTTTCCTTAGCTTTCTGATCTATGTGATTCATCTCTCACATATATCCCGTATTCTCCCTTCCCCTGCCAATACTTTTTAAAAATATATATATATTCTCTTTATTAGAGAAGTTGTAGATTTACAGAAAAATCATGCAGAAAATACAGAGTTCTTGTATACCACCCTATTATTAACACCTTACATGGTGGTGATGGGAACACAACATTGTGAACACAATGAACAGAACTGAATTATATATTTAATGTGGTTAAAAGGGGAAATTTTAGGTTGTATATGTGTTATTAGAATACAATTAAAAAATCTATAGGACTGCACAATACAGTGAACCCTAATGTAAACTATGGACTATATTTAATAGTATAATTATAATGATATTCTTTCATCAGTTATAACAATGATACCACACCAATGTTTTCATATATCTGATCTTTCTCATTGCCTCTTTTTTTCTGAATCCCTTCCTTTTCTCTTCTATATTTTGTCATCTCCATACATTATCTAGGTTTTTTTCTTTATTTTTTTTTCTTAAAGAAAACACCTAAAGTTGTTCTTGATTTTCTAACTGATGGTTTTCAGATCTTTAAAATATGTTATTCTGCTGGATGGAGACTTTTAAATATCAGATATGACAAACAAGACCAGTTATATCCAAGGTGAGGCTGCTATAGCATACCTATGCTTTCAGTATTTCTGGGAGATGGTGAAATATCACTGATAATAGTGGATCACATACATTTTACCGACCTGTTTCTTCTACTGTGGAAGATTCTAGAATGAGAACCTGTGCTAAAATTGCTCTAGTTGAAATAGATGAGAAAATACATAAAAGGTTAAATAACATGCCTAGGAATCCACCCCTGGGGAAGAGAAGTATATGTATGCCATCGGAGTTCCCTGTAGTTGAAGTTTCACTGCCGAGGATGCTTTGTCTCATTGATGTAGTAAAGGATCCACTACCCAAAACCAGGATTCAATACCAGTTCAATCTGCTTCCAAAACTTCTGCCCTCTTCCATTATCATCTGGGATACCACATGATACCAAATACCACAAATAAAACACACTGGGGTATAGATCTATGTGCAGGAAATCTGTGAACATATTTGGAATGGCTGTTCTTAGCCCTAGACCTCTTGCTTGAATCTCTCTTGAGATTCCTCACTGCTCGCTCTCTTCCATTGTACCCAACTGCTTTCTTCCTCCTGGTCATGACTTGGGCTCCCCCAACCTGACCTGCCTCCATCCCAACAGGACTCACTGAATACTCTTTGTACCCTGTCTCCCATCCTGGCTTGGCCCTCAGGATCTCCTGTCCAGGACATCACCCTTTTGGGTCCTGCATTGACTATGTATGTAGCAGGGTTGGACATAGACATGGACTGAGCAAGCCCCTAAATTCTGGTAAGACTTGATCAGTCACATCCAGGGCAGAATGGTGGGAAAGTATTTGAGGTCACAAGACCTCATCTCAGTGCCCCCCCTGCTCATAATAAAATGTACTATCACTTAGAGCTCTGGTTTGCACAAGCAAACTAGACTTAAACTAATAAAGGGATTGTACATAATTAGAAATCCAGTTAGTGTAGGTTTTAGCATGTGGTTCAATGATGTCATCAAAAACTCAGTTTTTTGGTCTCCCATGGCTTTGCCTTTGGCGGTGTAGATCACATCCTAGGCTGGTTCCTTTCATGCAGCCAATGGGCATGTGTGCTTCCTTTTTTGTATTGCAGGGAGACAGAGCACTTCTGTCTCAGCCTTCTTAGAAAGATCATGAGGGTCACTGTCACATCCCTGACACTGGGTCAGACAGTGGTGTGCTGGGTGGAATGTGCCTACTGATTTAAGTTAACCAGCACTTGGTCCTGGAGCTAGTGAGGGATCAGCTCTCACAAAGTACAGTGCAGTTTGTTGGTGGACTGGGAGCTGAATAAAAATCCTGTATTCTTTGGAAGGGAGAAGTGGGGGAAATGGTTGCTTGGTAGGCAACCAACAACATCAGCCATTATTTTATTTCCTTTATATGTAACTTAACGGGCTTTAGCAGAGTATGACATATAGGTTTGTGCTAACAAGTTTTAATCTACACCCTGGGGTTGTAAATTAACACCTCACGTGCTCTAATCAAGAATGTTTGAAAGATGTAATTGGGCATCCACACACCTGAGGAGTCCTCCAGGGTCATCCCTTGGTGTGTTAAATAGCATAAGGTATGTTAAAAATAAATTGTCACTGGTGAGATGAGTGGTGTTCAGAATATGCAGATTGGTTAGGAATATTTTTCAGTTGTTGCTGAGCAGGAACAGGGTTTACGGGTCTGGTGAGCCCAGCAGCCAAGATGCCTTGGGGTGGGTTCTCGGTCTGGAGCTCTGTATTTCAGTAGAGACCTGTGCTACCTGATTCAATGAGAAGGTTAGCTGATGCCTGAACTAGATGATTGTCTCATGCATGGAGGGAGCTTCTCACGCAAACGCTGGGATTGTCTGAAAGACAGGAAGCCTACAAGAGCAAATGGTGTGGCAGTGTGCCTGCCTGCCAATAATTGTCTCTGTGTGTAACTTATAACCAGATGACCAGGCTGTAGGAGAGGAACCTAGTGCCCTCTCCCACCTCCAATCCCTGGAGGTCACCGAGCTCTACCAAAAGAAACCTACTAAGTGTAAAACAACATTGGCTTACTTAGTTCCCAACAAACCTAACAGGCAATATAAAGGTTCCTGGGATAAGAGTAAAAAGTGAAGTAATCATTTAAGATTAATCTGGCTGTGGACCAGGGGGAGAAAACCAGAGTTAGGGGATAATTTCCCAAGTCTAAACTTGAATAGACTGTGGAGCAAAATACCTCATGAATCCCAGAATTGTCACTTCCAAGCAGTATAACTTAACAAATCACTTAACTCCTTTAAGCCTAAATCCTTATCTGTAAAATGGGGATAATAGCACCTATTTCATAGGGTTGTTGCATATTTAACGAGTTAAGACTGTAAAGCACTTATAGCTAAACATATGGAAAGCACCCTATAAAAATTGGTATTATTATTCTATGAATAATTGACCTTTCCTCTAGCTTTCCTGTGATGCCTTAACAGCCCCCCTCCACTCTGACCAATAAGTGGCAGCAGTAACCAGTAAGATGAGGAAGTGTTAGGTATTATTTTTATTTGGAGGGAATTAAGCTCTAAATCTAAAGAACCATGTTCCCTGTACCCATCTCTGGTAGGTTGAAATATGTGCCCTGAAAAATACATGTTCTTCATCTTAATTCCATTCCTACTGGTGTGAAGGCACTGGGAATAGGACCTTTTGAAGATGATATTTTAGTTAAGGTGTGGCCAACTGAATCAGGATGGGGCTTAATCCTGTGACTGGAGGCCATGGAGAGGAGCCAGAAGCCAGAAGTCAACAGGAACCTAGAAGAGGAAGGAGAGGACACAGCCATGTGATAGGAAAGCAAGGGGACCCCAAGGGCACTAGACCACCACCAAACACTGGGAGGAAGCAAGCCTTCCAGCCTCTGGAACTGAGAGCCAAAAAAATTTCCATTGTTTAGAGTCACCCACCGTGTGGTTTTGTCATAGCAGCCAGGAAACTCAGACATAATCCTTATGCTCTTGGGTGTGAACTGGAGGCAGGAGGAGCATGTGGGGGAACATAGGTCAGCTCTGCCAGGTCATGGAGGTGCTGATCGAGAGGCCTCTATTGCCCAATAGAGCACAGGGAGGGAGACGTAGGAGCTCTCACCATCTCCCAAGGCAGAGTGGCTCTTACCTTGACTAGGTTCCTTGAGTTTCTTCTGCTCTTTAAGTCCTCAGCATCATGTTATGAAAGAAGCACTATCTTAGGCCAACCTCGTTGAAATGCTGAGGGAGGATGACCAACCTTCGGACATGTGCCTTGCTTTGGAGATAGTCCAAGGGAAGAGGTTCAATTAATACCCTGGGTAAAATCTGACTGCTCTGTGGCTGATTAATACCATATTTCCCTAGTCCTAAAGTTATGTACACATTCTCCATATTAAAGTAATGCTTGACCTGAAACCAGTAAACAGGCAGGAGGGAGCCTTTAACTCACAGCAGGAAAGCTGCTCAGGATTTGTGTGGAGATGGGTTTAGTGGGCAGACATTTCTTTCCTGAGAATTAAGTGGCCATTTATTTGTTTGTTATATGTACTCATTCTCTAGATTGTTTGGCCGTATTTTATGGGGATAAGGTTGAATAAAGACTGAACCAGTGACGTTTCTTGGGATGGCTCTCCCATGAGGCTGCAAGTAGACACTGTTGGCCTTTGTTCTTTACCTAAAGGGTACAGGACAGCTGTACCCATTCCCAAGTATGTTCTGAAGTCTATACTGTCCATCACTGGGGCAACAGCGCTAGGCTAAGTTCAAGAAGTTCTTGTTAAAATCCAGAATTTAAAAATGGAAATTTTCTAAATGATGTAATTTGTACTCTGATATGAATCTGGCTCACTTTCTCTTATATAGAAATAAATAAGAAATATATATGTAGAAATAGGGATTAAAGTAGCTCAGACAGATGTGGATTTGAAATTTTGGATGCATGTTTCTTTTAGCTTATGAACCAAATCATAAGGCCAGATTATCTATCTTTTCATAATTGAAAGGGAGAAAAAAGGAGCGTAAGGGAGAGGGAGGAATACACAATCAAATCATAGACTTAAAGTGGCTAGATTATAAATGTGAATCATAGAGTGGACTAAGTTAAGAGCTGGACAATGAATTAAAACCTAAAAGTGATTTTGTTCTGGTATAATTTTTAGAATTGCCTCCTGAGCAGTGGATGATTTACACGTTTAATGACAGTTTCACCTGCTTCTTAAGAGGCCTGGTGACTGTTGACTGTCTCCTATGATACCATTAGACTTACAGAAAGTATATTGCAAAGGTAGCTTACAGACTCTCAGGAAATAGTGATATTTGTTATGTCATGTTCCAATAGCGACATTAACGCATGTTGCTGCTCGTCAGCAAGAATGAATGGAGACACTCAGGGGAAGGATTCACAGGGACTTGTATTGCTTGTGATAACATAGTTATACTCTTGCAAAGCTTTGATTTTCAGGGGACTTGACTTTACTTGCAGGGTTGAGGTAAGGGCAAAGAGTAACCGGACATTCTGAATCTCTGGGTCCTCAAAGATCAGTTTTGCCTTTCTGGAACTCCAAATTATATGGCTATTGGCTATAAGTGATGGGGGATAGGATAAGGTATTTTCTTGTGGGGTGGTGCTTCTGTTTCTTCACTTCTGAATTCTGGAATCTTGAGGAAGTATTAAGATGAATTGATTTTACACATGTATAGTAGAGAAGGAGAGAGGAAGACAATTGGGTATAGCTGAAAGAAGTTCTGAGTGGCTTGAAAATGTAAATGATAACTTAAAGTTAAAAGATTCTTCTATTTTTTTCTTATAGGTAAATAAGCCGTATGATACATGGATACATGGTCTTCTTCCCTAATTATATTACTTTTTATCATTTGGACTTAATCAAAACTTGTCATGACACTTAATATTTTATCTTTATTAGATTATAGGTGATCCATAAAGTCTAACAGCATTTTAATTAAAATATTTTTATCGAACACCTATTACGTGTCTGGCACTATAGATCCAAAGACAAATAATGAACTCCCTTTTCTTGAGGAGTTCACAGTTTTACAAAGAGGTCAAGCAAATTGCCCCAGCTCATACCACAAGCAAATGGCATATTTTTCTGGTCTAAAACCCAGTTGCTTTTTAAAATATTTTCTTACTTTCTTGATACACACAATTTCTTGGGGAAAAAAGTTTCATCCCATTTTCAATGTTCCCTTTGTATTGATTTTGAGCATAAAGTTCTTGAGCATGGAATGTATTTCCAGTCTATTTTGTGCATCCTTTTGCCCAATGAAGTCAAGATGTGTTAAAGGTAAGAGCACACTTTCTTATTTAAACCTTCAGTGCATGTATCTTGGGGATTTTTCTGAACTGAGCTCCCTTGATGAGAGACTGTAAACTTTGGTGTCTTGGTTCGTCATAGCCCTAATTCCAGGTGAGTGATGTAACATGCCTTTAGCTTGGGTGAAGAGATGAGTCTGAGGGATGAGACTGCAGAGGTGGCAACTCATTTTAAGCTCCTAGGATTTCACCTGTTGTGTGTATGTAGGATGGTTCAGTGTTGGTCAGTTATCCAGATAATTCTGTGTGCTTCTTATCCAACCCCATCCCCCAAACTTACGGATGCTTAACCAGGGTTAGTGAATTAGACAAGCAGATTCCCAATGCCCTACCACAGGAGATTTTGACTCTATGTTTGATGGGACCCCTCCCCATCTCGCTCCCCATATGATGTTTCCATTACATGACCTGGAACTCTACCAGACCTTAAACCCAGAAACTGGGAACAAACAGCGCCAACTGCTTATCGGGGCAGGAATTCTCAGTGGCAGGGCTCCCTTCCCCCGGAGTGGATAAATAAATACTTGCCACTCTGGCAGCACAGGGTCTCTCCCCTCCCAGGAGAAGTGGAGGGTGCAGAGCGGCCATCCACCCACCCAGACCTGAGCAATTTGGCCTCCCTGGCAGACACCCATGATGGGATTTCTTCCCCAGCTCTTTTGGGCCCTTTGTGCTGTGTAAGTATAAAGTGGTCGTCTGCTGAACGTTTTTGCGGCGTCTGAAGTTGTACTCACCCAGGACACCCAGTGGGCACCAGGGTAGTCACCTGAGAAAAAATGCAGCCCACTGCATATCAACCATTTCTTCATCATTTTTCCCTCTCTATGTAAAAGCGATTTATTTGAAGACGGGAAGGAAGATTTACTGACTCTGAAGGAGAAGGGAGAAACCCCCAGGGTATATTGACCTTTGAATTCAAGGACTCAAAATTGTAATGGCCAACTGGGAAAAGTGTTCCCTTTACTTTTTTTGTTTGATTGTTTAATGCAAATGTTCCTTACCAAATAAAACATTGAAGATGATGAATTCTTCATCCATGATTCCTGACTGTGCTATAGAAATAAGCAAATAAAGGAACTCCCCAGCTGGCTAATAGGTAGTGAGGACATCCTTTGCGTTTTGCTTGGCTGATGTGATCTGATCTTGCTTGAGGTTTCTAAGTGAATAGGCCGTTGGCTGGGGGGACCCAGAACACCAATTTATTATACAGTAGGCTGCATTTGCATAATATCAAGTGAAGGTTTCTTTGGCAACCCCACAAGCTTAGCCATTATTGCTCAAATTTTAATGAAAAGAGAAGTGCTGTGCATATGGAGAAAGCCATTTTAACAACAACTACCTGTATCATTTAAACATTTACCCCCAGACTGTTCTCATAAGTACTTGACTCCTTGCAAACTTATTGCCTTTTTGGGAAATGAAAACAAACAAACTACCCAAACATACACCCAAACAAGGCAGCTGGAGGACAGTCCATTGGGCAAGCCAGCCATTCTAGCAGCTAGGACACTGACCCGTTGCTTAAAGCTGCAGATTTTCCTCACTTTACAATTGTGAAGCTGAAAAAATATTCTGGGGTGAAGGAAAAATTCTCCTCCTTGGTCCGTAAGTCAAACCCGGTAGCACCGTTTTAACAGCTGAGTTAAACCCCCTGATAATGGCAACCCTGACAGCCTCTTTACTCCGGCAGTGTGAACGCGTCGCTCTAATTCCTGCGTGAACTTTGTCCGTGGGTGTGTGTTTTTGGAGTGTGCTGGGGTGACATTCAGCCTCTACATTCATTTTTATGATAATTCCAAGTAAATTGTGGTGCAATAAACTCTTCAAGCCTGTCTTTCTCGTGAAAGCCATGAATCAATCAGCTGCGGGCTTTTTTGGGGGCTTTTCAATGTATAGTGATCATTTAGATTTGACGTGCATTGTGAGACCTTAGCTTGGCTCCTCTCTCTGGTCTGTCATTAATTCCAGCCTTTACTATTCTGAAGTACAGTGAAGGATGACTGAGAAATCATTGCCCCTCTTCAGCTCTGTTATTGCACAAAATAGCAGCGCAATAATTTTTTGTCAATGTTTTACTCTAAAAGCTTTCTACGTCAGTTTTGAAAAGGAAGCAATAAAGCCCATTCAATGGTATGAATAAAAATCCTTTGAGGTTTAGGCACAGAGCTTCTTTTCTTCAGCTGGTAATCAAATTGGAGCTAAAATGAAATTGAGTTTTCTTATGAAAATAGCCTTTGTTGCTGGGAAGGCTGGTAATTCATAAACAATAACCTGCTCTTTTGTGTGGATAATAATATATTCATGTTCTTTCAATAGGGTAAAAGCCAGACCTAGTGCATTATGGTACAGTAAAAATAGCAGAAGGAGCTGGCTAGAATAATCTTGAAGAAGAAATGTAGCATTCGGTGACTTCAGCTTTCAGCATCCCTCTGAAATGGGACTTTGCTTTTATTTGTGCGCTGGTTTTAGTTGTTGATTTGTTGCTGCCATACAATATTTGGTTAATTGTGGATGGTCTCAAGCTGTGCTCATCACTGCAAAGGCTGCTGCCAGCTGCTGGAAGCACAGCCCGCTGCTCCAGGATGTACGTTATTCGCAGGAGCAGTCTCAGCGCTGAGGATGCCTGCAGAGTTCACCAGCCTGGGGACAGTGCTTGCGCCCGGACTGCAGGACACAGGGAGGTAGGCTGCCCCCGGCGCCCCTCACGCCTGAGGGAGAAAGAGGGCATCCTGGGCTCGACAGGGAGTGGGACAAAGTGTTGGGGGGACAACTTGCTGTGAATTTTCTGCTGAGTGTCAGGGTGTGGGGGGAGTGAATGGGAGGGAACCAGACATGGGTGCCCTGAGGGAAACCACGTCTGCTTGTCTGAACGGTGGATACTTGCCACCAGGATCTCAGGTTTACCCCAAGGGCAGCCCTGCCCCTGAGCCCATGCGTGCCCTGTTGGAGGGAGCCCAGTGGTCATATCTGATGACCACTGGGGCCACTTCTGCCCTTGCGGCAGTGCGGGGGGTCCTTGACGACCTGCTGGGGCCGGACACGGTGTGGCCCAGAGGCAGAAGGGTTGTTTTCCCTGGTGAGATCTGGGCTTGCTGAACTCGCCTTGGAAGTTCCCTGTGCATTAGTAACGTTCCACTGGAATTTAGGTTGGGATTGGAATTGCCGACCGTCGCTACGTGTGCAAACAGCAACTTTTGTTCTCTACCTTAAGTTGGTAAAAAGTTATGTCTTGGTGATGACAAAAATGTGTGCCGTCTCTACCTTTATGATGAGTTGTGAAAATAGCCAGGATGTTGCTGGACCCAAATTAGGGACCAGAGTCAGAAAGATAAAGGGTGACTTTCCTTTTGAGGTCATTTTAGGGTAGTGCTATAAGAATAATTAAGCATTAACAAGTCTATTGAGATTTTAAACATAAGAAATGATGATTCCTTTGAATAGAATACTCTAGTTGTTCTTTTGGAAATAATTTTAGTTTGCTGTTTTATGTTGAATATAGTTCAAGGAGGAAGGAAGGAAAGGAAGGGAGGGAGGAAAGGGAAAGGAAAGAAAGAGAAGAAAAGAAAACCCCTGCTTGAATGCTGAGGGATGTAGAGGCTGGGAAGGGGAGAGGGTTAGCCCAGGTCAGAATCTGGTCACTGTCATTGGCTTTCAGTCGTTCTGGTGGACAACAGTCCTTTTCCAGCCGCTCGGTTATCTTTTTTGTGAGGGTATTATGGAATAATGGGTACTTTTCTGGTTCAGTTGTAGGGCTCTGCAAACTCCGTTTTTGGTTCAGACCTGAAGAATAGAGAAATTGAAATGAAAACCATGGTGTTCAATTTTAAGCTACTAAACTTTGACAGTTTCCAGAGGAGTTGAATCAATAAATGTTGAGCCTACCACATGAAAACTAAAAGAAAACAGAAAATGAGAGAAGAGCATGAGTGTTTATTTGCACACAGATATGGCAGGGATGTGTTCTAGGTTTAACCCTGGTTATTAGGTATTTTTGTGTTGTTTTGGAATTTTAACAATGAAATTACATGCTTAACAAAAGGAATTTTTAAAAGGCACAGAGGAAGTTGACAGTCGTGGTAATATATGTCATTATCCAATTAGTTTACACAAGTGTATGTTGTATGCTTTACTTAACATACCTCTATGCATTTTCAACTCTAGCAAATATTACTTCATTAAAGTCTTTTAAAATGAGGATTCTAATTATATATATTTTATTCTGCTGCTGTTAGTATTCTGTGCTTTTCATTATCATGAGTGCCTTAATAAATTCCGATTTCAAAATCAATTTCATGTTCATTTTGGGGGAGAAATCCAGGATTCTTTTGCCTTTTATTATATACTTTGTCAAAAAAAAAAAAAAAAAAAAACAACACCCGACAAGTTCCTTCTTACTTTCTCTCACTAGCAGAGCTGCTTTGCAGGATGGCTTTATTCTTATGCTAAAGTTGACTTGACAAGAAAGAAAAGATTGCTAATTGTCAGAGAATTAGCTTTCAACTTCATGTAAAGGAAACTATAAAGAAAAGTTCATAGTGTATTTTTTACTGTGGAATAAATCATGTAAATAGACTTTATTCAATATGCAAACCATTGATCAGTTAGCACAACATATTAAAAGTAAAATTGTCTTTATTTGAACTATTTGGTGGAGTTGATGAAAAGTTCTCCTTTTAATAGTACCTGTTTTAACGTGGAGTGGCTTTGTGTTTTTCCCCCTGAGGGTGTTCAAGTGAGTTGACCTAGAGGTGTGTATGTAGAACCTTGTGATAGAAGTGAGTGGCAAAGCAAGGGAAATCAGTTAAGGCTTTCTGGTTGTGTTGGGTGGTTACTGCCTTCAGCAATCCCCAGAGATAAGCCCAATCAATGGGGTGTTCCGAAAGGAAAACTTAGATGTGTTAGGACTCTGATTTCATGCCTGATTTTCTCTCTTGCTATTAAAAAAAAAACAAAAGCAAGTTATAGTTCTCAATTTTGGATGGCCAAGTGATTTTTTCCCCTGCATTTTTCAGGTTACATTCCACTCTTCGTGAATTGATTTTGTGAAATAAACTTACACATACACTTTTTTATTTTTATTTTTTGGGTACCAGGGGCTGGGGATTGAACCTGGGACCTCCCATGTGGAAGGTGGGTACTCAACCACTAGAGCCACATCTGCTCCCTACACATACCCTTTTGGGTCACAAGGCAGCAGAGAACACTGTTGGCCCCAGAGCACCAGACAGGTGGGTGGTGGACATCCTACCCAAATAACACTGCAGACTGCAAGTCAAAGACGTGGTGTCACCATGTGAATCTTCTACCAAAAGAGATGACCACAGTCTTTGGAATTTTTAATGATAAGGAAATGAATGAGAATGGCTCTCCTTGGATAAGTAGGGTCACTTTCCACTCCCAGTCCACACCCTGAGCCCACCTGCTCTTACCGTTGCTCCGATTTTAAACCTTGGATGGGTGATGAGACAAGGTTCTGTTCCTTCCTATGTAAGGATGTCTGTGACTACCTGGCACTCTAGACATGAGTGTCAAGCTCTCTGGGGAGAAAGAACTGCTCTTCTTTCTTCTGAAAGCTGCAAGTTCTGGAGTGGACCTGGGTGAGGGAAGCTACTGCAAGCGAATTTTCTCAGGGATGCAGGGTGAGGTAGGAGGTGCAAACATTCTGACAAGGCAGGGAATGGGATTTGGGGGTGGAGTGGTGGTGATATAGAGATATTTCAGATAAGGCATGGAAATCTGTTGTGGTTGGGGATCCCGGCTCTAGATACTGCCAATTCCTCCAGAACCTCCTCAGCTTGGTTCGAGACTTGTAGGTTGACAATGAGGCTTTTAATCCAAATCTAAAGGCCACTATCACCTATCTTGTGCTCGGCAGCCGCCTGCTGCGTGGTGACCAAGAGTGGAGAGTAAGCGTCTCTGATTTATTTGAAGAGAGCTAGGCTTCGCCTTCCCTCGCTGAGAGCCTCTGCCTTCCCTAACATCACAACCCCAGAGCCAGGGTCGGGCTGGGCTCTAACCACAGAGCACGCAGTGAGGCAGGCTGTGCACCCAGAGACCTGGGCATGAAAGTGCTTAGTGGACCATCTACCGTGGCATCAAAGGGTTTGAGGAAGTGCGTCCCCTAGTTTGAACAATCGTAATTTACTGGACAGTGGCAATTTCTGGCAGAATGAAATTGACTAGCTTAGTTTAATGAATTTTTAAAAACCATAGAATATACTAACAATCGTGGGAGAGGGAGGGATAAAGAGATAGGGGTGAAAATCCACAGAAAGAAACACTGGCATGTTCCATTGTGACTTGTTTTCACCTTACCAATGTTGCCTAACATTAGTCAGGCAAATAAAAATTAGAAGGCAAATAAAATGAATTTATATTAAGGTGAATGTAAATGAAATCTAACAACCTCTATTTATTTTTACAGACTCTCTAGCTCCCCATTAACTTCATTTAAACCTTTTTAATCCTTGATTAGCAAGTGATTTGAGGTGTTATTGGCTGACTAGATTTTCTACAAGGTAAGGAAGTATATTAAATATGTAATAGGTGTGTTTAGATGCATATATATTTTTATTTTTTAGGGACTCAGGATGGAAATTAAAAATACTGAGTTGATCATCTAAAAAGTGCTAGAAATATGGGTTATAAAATAGACCATTAAAAAACCCAACAACCTCTAGCAGCCAATGTCAACAATTACAAGGGACATTATGCATACAATTACTTGTCAAAAATTGCATCATAATGTTTCCATTTTCTTTTCCTTTCTTTTCTTTTTCTGTTTTAATCCTGCTCTACTTGACCTTCTCCTTTCTGAAACTTTGGTGGCTTAGGTTAAATGCTTTTCTACTGCGCTATGCAAATTGCATCTCCAAAGTTCAAAGATCTAGTACAAAGCCTGTCACTACTTTGAAGATTTCCTTTTTCCTTGTGCTATTGAAAATTAAGAGCTTATTTACAGATGATTGCTTCTTGTACACTGCCAACACATAAGATTTGCAAATCTCACTTTATATTGTATTCTCATTCCAAGTACACATTTCATAAACCTAATAGCTGAATCTTCCTCCAACTATTTCTTAAAAACACAGGTTACTAAGAGACAGACCTGAAAAATCCAACTACATATTTTAACTCAGTTTTAGTTCTGTCTTCGTGTACATTATTAAGAATGCCACCCTCTTGGGATGTTTTATCTCAACTGTGAAAAAACAATGATTCTAGAGATCTTGGAAAATATTGGCTAAATTCTTCGAAATGTCTTTTCTTTTCAAAAATTAAAATAATGTTTTAGGATATGATTGTTATATCAACATTCTTGGCTCCAGGGAGTAAATATTCAGTAGAGGGATTTTTAAAAACTGTACTAGAAATACCTGGTATGTGTTTTCAAAATGGAGAATATTTCCTGTGGAGTGATTTTGATATCCTTTGGAGTTAATGTTTAGGGACTTATTAGTATACTTATGCCTGTAGACAACAGTTGGATTTATTATTAGTTAATGTTCATTCTTTTTTTAATACTACTCTTAATTTTAAAGAACGTTTATATAATGAGGTATGTTTTCTAACAAGACTCATCTATCCAATTTTACTTAAATAATTGAAGTTGAGTTCTGCTACAGAGGGTTTCTTTTTTGGCTATCATTCTTAAATTTGTAGCAAAAATTTTGAAATAATAAATTTAAAGGAAAATTAGCTAAATAAGGAAAGCACAGCAGTGCCCACAATATACTGTGCTGAGAATTATGCGGCTGCCTGGTTGCATGATTGTCTCTTCACCCTGGGTCATTTTTAATTTTTTCCTATCTGGTTGCATCATCATCTTTTTGGTGCATTGCTTCGCCATGCGGGGGCCTGCATGCCACGCGGAGGCCTGCACCACACTGCTCAGGTCAGGGATGCCTTTTTTCTTCTTCTTCTTTTTTATTTTTCACCAGGAGGTCCCGGAGAGCAAACCTGGGTCCTTCATATGGTAAACGGGAGTTCAATTGCATGAACCACAGCTGCTTCCCACCCTCGGGCATTTTAGTTCTTTAAAAGTGGTTTGCTATGTTTAGTTTCTGTGTATAATTGTGTTTCCTCCCTTCATTTGGATTTTGTGGGTTATTTGGAACTATCCAACTCTGCCCATTCCCCACACTAGATTCTTCTCTGTCCCTCTGTCCTTCAGTTGAACATAAAGTTCTTTGAGCTGATGGCTGGGGTCTATTTACTTCTTCCCTTCTTGCCTTCACGGCACTGTGAGTCACAGCAGCAAGCACACCAACAAGCAAGCACCCACACTCCAAAACAGGCAGAGTTGAATTCTCATCACTACTGTTTGCGGACTCTAGAGCAAGATGACAAATGGAGGCCCCCATACCATGTGTCTAAATATTTACAAGTTATGCGTTGAACTAACCAACTTAGGTTCTGTCCTCCTTCATTGGCAAATGTGCCTCCATGGTCCCCTGAATACTTGGGTTGAATTTAGAATTCTTGGTCTTCTGGGGTTTCCTTGTGGGCACCTGGGACATTGGAGCGAATGGGCTACAGAGCCTCGGCCAGCCGCCCCCTAATCCTGCACTGCATGTTAAGGTATACCCCCATGAAGAGCTCCTTTTAGCCTTCTTTGGGGAAAAGGTCCTTGCAGGCCCAGGAAAGGGGCTCATGTTCATCTCATCTGCTCAGGGAGTCCTGGAGTCCTGTTGCCTGTGACGTGGTTTTGTGGGCACAGTCTGAGGGGCATGTCCCTTGTCCATTGTGGTGGGGTGTGTCCAGAGAAGGGCCAGGGCAGGACCCTCTCAGCTGGGGGGGGCGGGGCACAGAGCAGGTGCTCTTCTTGCCCACCTTTGAAGACAGGGTGATCAGTAGTCTCCTAGTTTGGGCAATTCTCCAGACAATGGTCAGTATTGTAATGACTATGATTGCATATCTGTTGGGCAATATGTTTTCAATCTCAAGGTTTGTTTATTCAGCCCATGACAAGTTCTGCTCCCATTAAAGTTTATTTGCACTTAAAATGCTGTTTATTTGACTTAGCAAATAATTGGACGTGGTTGACCCTCAACTAGGTGCTGGAATTTAAGCATAATACTACCGATAAAGTGTGGACATCCCTCTAGGTAGCAGCAGGAACAAAATGATAGGGAAAAATTGGGTGTTTTGCCTAGATACATACTCTGACTCTACCCCCTTGAGTAAGCTGCTCAACCTTTCGGTGCCTCAGTTTCACTCATCTGTGAAACTAAGGTGATCATAGTATCTAACTCATGGGGTTGTGGTGAGGCATAAATGAGCTATTGTTTTTAAAGTGCTTAGATTTATAATTAGCACATGGTAAGTTCTTAACAAATGTTGGCTTATTCTTGCTATAGCTCAATGATTCTAACTTGTCCTTCTTGACATTTTAATATCTTTGAATTCAGGAAGTCTCTATCAATTGTAATAGCTCATATTTGATGGCAGATGGTAATTAATCTGATCGATGCTTTAACAATTTATGAATTCCTTAATTTGAGGGTTTGTTGAATTCCTAAGAAGTGAAGGGTATCTGATTATTGTTGATAATCTGCCTTCTAGAATCCACTTCCCAGACACTCTGAGGTAGGCAGGAAGCATAGAATGAATGCTTAGATTTATGATAGGCACATCTTTGAAATTGACAGGTAGAACAACCAGAATATTGAAGTAATAAGCCATATAATAATCAACATCACCAGAACATTTGATGCCCAGGAAGACACATAATTGCCAAAGAAGTGTGCTTCTATTTTGAAAGGGACAAAGCATTTTGTCTTGTAACCTGGCACAAACTATATAAAAAGGGGATAATTTGCTTGAAATCTTTCAGGCTTTCTTTGGAGGGAGATCAGTTATATTCCAGATCTAGCATTAAATACAAAAGCAAAAATCCCACTCAGAATCCAAGTTCTTTCCATTGTTTTTTAAAAAAAATTTATTTATTTCTCTCCCCTTCTCCAGCCTCTCCCCGGTAGTTGTCTGCTCTCTGTGTCCATTTGCTGTGTGTTCTTCTGTGTCTGCTTATATTCTTGTCAGCGGCACTGGGAATCGGAATCTGTGTCTCTTTTTGTTGCATCATCTTGCTGTATCAGCTCTTCCTGTGTGAGGTGCCACTCCTGGGCAGGCTGCACTTTTTTCACACTGGGTGGCTCTCCTTACAGGGTGCATTCCTTGCTCATAGGGCTCCCCTATGTGGCACGGCACTCCTTGCGTGCATCAGCACTGCACGTGGGCCAGCTCACCACACAGATCAGGAGACCCTGGGTTTGAACCCCGGACCTCCCATGTGGTAGGTGGATGCTCTATCCATTGAGCCAAATTTGCTTCCCTCCATTGGGTTTGTAAAAGGCATCTTGTCCCAGTTTGCTACCAAGCCAGACTTCTAGTTTGGTACTTCTACCTCATTCTATTTTAATATGTAGTGCTCTAAAGTGCTACTAATTTTACTTACCCATACTCTAAACACGTAAGGCAGTGCTTTCAAGGATTTTCATTCTTTTCATCTCAGATCAGAACATACAGCTCCTCATTTCACAACGCTGTCTGCTCCCGCTGCTCTGGCACTGCCAGAGACTCAGGCACCATCCTCCCAGGCATCCACATTCTGTTATTGAGGAGCCTTGAAAGTGTTGAAAAAAGGGTCTTCAGGAAGAAATAACAGAAAGGTGCTTTGTGACTAGTATCTGAGAAAAGAGAATCGCGCTACTTTATTAATTCTGGGCAAGTTTCTGCGTGGTGGACTATATTCTTGGCTGACTCCAGGGGCATTTCTTCGTTGGGACATAATGAGATTTGAAAGTTGGAGGTTGAGGAGACCCCGGCTCCTTCGATGTTGCACAGTGATGACTGCAGGGTTATGAGAAAGGCTCTATCTCCTTGAACACTCCCCTAGTGTGGCAGATTGCTCCATTTGGACTTCTCTGACTTGTCCTTCTTTACATTTAAACACTTTTTAAAAAGTGTAAAGATCATCTGAATAGAGAAGAAAACACTCAAGGAGCATGTACACAACACGAAACTCTTGAGAAGGGGTGATCTAGACCAGTGGTCTCTAAACTTCCTTGATTAAGTTGCCCATTTGCATACACTCCCAAAGTGCGTATACTTACTCTTTATAGCACACAGCTACTTAGGTACTGCTGTACTAACACCGTGCCCATTAACCAGGCAGGGCGCCACCAGGAACGCACGGCCTCCTGAAGCTGTCGTCTTAGGTGGAGGAACCCAGCCTTTGCCAAACCACACCTGATTCAATAAATATCCCATTCCTCGCTTTCCTGGAACACTCCAGTTTTCTACAAGTATCTTCCATTGGCCAAAGTCAATCAGAAGCTAGAAGGTCAGGGAACTGGAGTGATATAGTTCATAGCTGATGGCTTTCTTGGGCATAGACTAGAATGGAGAAGGTTGGAGAGTGGACCTGGAGGAACAAGCATAGAATATCTAGCATCAGACTTATTAAAAAGCAACCCTCAAAATATATATTTTTTTAAAATAGGAAATAAAATTAATGCAAACAGAATAGATTTAGACCTTTATAAAACTTGTCTCTGATGTCAGCCTAGCAAGAGAGAGAAAGAACCACAACACTTCAGTCTCCTCTTGGTTGTGTACCTCAGGAAATCCTGAGATGGGAGAGAATGGAAAACTCATACTGAGAGGGCTTGGAAATGTTCTGGAAATTTACATTGTGCCAGCAGAGTTCCTGCAATCCAAATGTCTCCTATTTAGATGGTGAGCAGTATTGCTGTGAATGTGTCCTGATGAGTCAGAAAAGGTCTTATCTGTGTGACTACGTTTTGATGTGGGAGAAGTCCACTTTCCTTTAGCCCGAAGAAAAAATTTCCTCTCATCTTTTCGCTGAGAACTGAAATTCTTAGAGTTTCCACACTTAGAGTTTCACTCCTTTAGCATGGCACTGACTCTAGGCATCAGTGCTATTAGATGTTGTATACTTGTGTGAATATTATGTCAAATCATTGCATGAGAGCTGTTTTTGTATAAGGGGGAAGTGAGGTGGTGGTGAGTGGATGCAAAAGATCTTGCCATTGAAGGAGGGAAAAAGAAGGCTAAAGAAGGCAACCACTGGCCTATAGATGTGCTTATTTAAATTAGAAAAGCTTGCCCTCTTGGGGGCAGATGTAGCCCTGGGGTCTGATTTGCAAGCCTAGTGAGGGCTGTGCCCTGTCCCCTGTGCCTCCTCTTGGTTGGGTGCCTTTGTGCAATATCCACAGAGCACGACTCTGCACGGTCCCCTGAAGCAGAAGATTCTGAATGCAAAGTTTGTCTACCTCACAGTTTTGTTCCCATTTTTTCCCTAGTCTTTAGGACTAGGAAATTGTTTCATTCCCTAATCTTTATATTATTATACCTATAAATCACATACATGCATTGCACCACATATACTGACATAAGCATATATGTAATCGACTATGCTTGTCTTCTAAGAAAACTAGCTGGGATTTATTGTGATTGTGTTGTCAGACATTTCACTTGCATCAGGTCTCACTGCCGTTAACAAGCCACGCGCTTCTCATATGGTCCATCTGTCTGCTCTGAAACGTCCCTTGGAAAGGAGAGACAGGGACTCGGACCCGGGCAGACCCGCCTTTCTGCCTGGGGGCCTGTGACCCGCTCGTCAGCAGCTCGCCTTGTCTGGGATGGGTGCCAGCCTGACGTGACAGTCTGACTCCAGGACAGAACGCAGTCACTTTACTTTTGTGCCCTCCCCACTCCAAGGGTGAGCTATCATCACCTGCAGGCTGAACACTACCGTGAGCCTCATTGTTTTTGCCAAAGGCTCCCTCACTTTAGCATGTGTAAAATATGGAGTTTATATTTATGGCTCAATGTCTGTGATTGGAGCTCTTGAGCGATTTTTATACGAGTGAAGAATTCCTGGCTTTCCTTTCTCATAAGATGCAGCTGTGAAGCAAGAGAGGGAGAGGGTGCTGGAGTTGGGGTCAGCAGCCGCTGGCCAGACACGGGGTTGCAAAGTTCTGTGAACTGCGGAGTGGCAGATCTCAGTCGTGAAGTGTTGCTGCAAGCAGGACCTCTGATTCTCCTGAGCTCCCAGGCTGTGAGGTGGCCCCAGATGAACGGCACCATTGTGATGGTTAGCCTTGCTTGCGCTGCCACCAGGGCCAACCCCCTTTGTTTTCTGTTAAGGTAATAGACACTTTCCTCTTTGTGCTGTGTTCTTTCAACCAAAGACGTTAAAAAGCTGAGCTGGCCTTTGAGATCCAAGGTTGTGGCTCCATCTGCCAATGAAGGAAGAACACAGATCACTGGCACCAAAGTCTAGTCATTCTTTCTTTTGTTTTGAGACTATAGGCTTGGCTTAAGCTTTATTTAAAGCGTCTGTAATACAGGGATGCTGAGAAAAGGAACTCTGAAAAGTGAGGGAAAGTAGTGGAGTAAAGGGGTAAGACAAAATGAAATTTGACAGAAAAGGGAAAATGATTCTTGTGCCCTGGCCATGGCTTCTCAGGCAGTGAGGAAAGAGGTGGAGATTCCATCTGACAGAGGCAGTTGGCCTGCGGCAGAGCTGCGGTGGACTTCCGGCCATTTCCTGGGTGCAATGCATGCCGTGGAATGCTTGGAAATCCTGGGAGGCTAAACACAGAGCAAATGCATGCAAAGGCTCAATGCCTGCTCAGAAAAAGAAATAACGCCTGGGGGAAGGAGAACTTGTAGAAGCAAACGATGTTATTTTGTTTGTTTTTAAAGAATAATGCTATTTGGCTAGTTTTTATTATTGTTTTCTACAGTTTTTTTCCTTTGTTTTTAAAGGATCTTTAGATTACATCAACGTTATGTTGAAGACATAGGGAATTCCCACATACCCTACCTCCTTCCCCTCCCATACTTTCTTCCATTAACATTTCATTAGTGTGGTACATTTGTTACAACACATGCTGAAGCATTGCTACTAAGCATGGTCTATAGTTTATATTATGTTGTACACTTTGCATGTACAATTTTATAGGTTTTAACAAAATATATAACAGCTTGTATCATCACTACACTATCAAGCAGAACAATTCCAATGTCCCCAAAATGCCCCGTGTTGCACTGATACTTCCTCTCCCTCCCCTCAGAACCTCTGGTGACCACTGTCTTTATATCAGTGTTCCAAATTCTTCCATTACTAGAATAGTAATGTTTACTTCAGTCCATAGTTGCATTCCCCCTTATGTTTGTCTGTTCCTCTATCTTGAGGATTTGGGGATGATGATACACAACTCTGCTTCCAATTGAGAGAGGTCTTAGATATCATGGGGCAGACAGATGGAACTGTTTTGCTTGCTCTTGTAGATGTACTCTACCCATTAAATATATGTCCCAGAGACTTAAATCTTCCAGCTGTTCATATGCCAGGTGAGCCCTGAATCTCAGCAGAGTTGTAGCCAACACCTACCCTCCCGTTCATCGTTCATCGGACTCACCCAGGAAAATTAACAAAAGGATGATGATGGACTATGCAAATGGGTTTTTGAGACTGCAGGACAGGACAGGTGGCAGTGCTGGAGGTAGGTTGCTTTGAATCAATATGCAGTTTGACATCTTACTGTTGGATGCATGTATCAAAGTCCCTTTCTAAAGATGATTCAACGTTGTAACATATCTTTTGGCAAAGATGATTGCCCAATATCTCATGTATTCTCAGCCTTCTTAGGACTGGAGATGTAGAGGTAGGGATGGAGGAACTGTACTTCCTGGTGATGAAAAATTAGTTACGTGGGGAATCATACAGAGTGCAGGGATCATGGTATTATATATGTAACTGAAAGCATTAAAGATCTTCTAAGAGTTTGCTTTATTCAAATCAATTCTAAAATATATTGTATATTGAACACATTCCAGGGACACTGCTAAGTATGTGAAAAGGTAACTCAGATGTCAGCATGGGTTTCTCTTCCCCTTAAGATCTGGATAATGTTACTGCACTCACCTCCACCCTATTTCTCAGGCTTTCTGCATGTGTGTTCCCAGCCACCTCTGGGAGGGCCCCCTCAAAGTTCCATTTTGGCTACTTTTAGGGGCTTTCTAACATTGTCCCAGGTTTGGTCCACATTGACCTAGCAGTAGAAATAGCTCTTTTCCACAAATGCTGTGAAGCAAAGCACCCAAGAGGCATTCAGGGGTGGAGAGAGGGAGTTACATTGCAGTTTAAAATCCTGAGCGTCCAGTGTTAGGAGGAGGGGATCCCCAAAGCCCCCCACTGTTTCCACCCCTCGGGCTCTGGCCTGCCAACATGTGGCCAGGTTCTCCTTCTCCCCAATTTTGCTACATGCCCAACTCCAAATTCCCTTCTCATTAGCTCTCTTCTAGCCACAATATCAAAGTCAGCAAATACTAACCCATCAATTTTGCTCTTTAGATTCAAAGAACCTTCCATTTAATAGGGTGTACCTTCTTGGAAAACACTATGACTTTAAATAGCAGTTTTGTCCCTCTGCTATAGCTTTATTATTTAATGTAACCTTTACAAATGCCCTGTGAAGGAGATTTTCATTTCCTTATCATACGGAAAAAGAAACTGAGGCCAAGAAAATATGACACATCTACTAAATGGCAGAACCAGGATATGGTCAACAGGGAACCCTCATGTCCACACGACTTTATTTTATTAAGGGTTCTAATTTAGCCAGGTTTGGAACAATGGCTTTCCGTTGAATGAAAATGATTGGAAGTCACCATTAGTAACAAGTCCTGAAAACAGCACTGTGAAAACAAGCTTGAGGAAATGCTTGGGACCTCCCTTTACATGCAGAAACTAGCGCTTAGACAAAGGCAAGGTGTTTGGAATAGATTACTCTCTGCTACTACATTTCACACAGTCCCCTACCCTATGCACAATAGGTGCTTAACAAATATTTACCCGTGTGCTTGCTGTCTTACTGCTTTCTAAGAAAAAAAGTAAACAATCAGGATACATGAAACTAGAGATTTCAAGTACAAGAGATGAATGTCAGGAAGAGATATATACTATAGCCGAACTTGGGTATTTATTCTGGAAATAGTCATTTCGTACTTCTGGGTGAGTGACTATAAGTGCTGGTTATGCTGTTTTTGAGGAGAAATTTATCAAAGATTCTGTATCGTCAAAAGAATTTTCAATAGGGTGCATCCATTTTTTTCCCCCTGTATTATGATGTATACTTTTTATCTACCTCAGCAAGAAAAACTTAAAATGATGGCCCTGAGGAAAATTCTAGATTTTCAATGGATGAATAAGCCATGGAATTATTGAGCAATGGAAACAAATTGAAAGCAGGATTTGTTTTGAATCCACGAATTCACAGAATCTTCAATTTTATTTACAGTAGTAGAATTTGATTAAATGAATACATTCTAAAAATTGTCTTCCAGATTTGACATAGAAAATGAAAAAATAAACCAATTACCATCTTTTCTTAGGAAAAGAGCAAACGAGAGTGCTTAGAATCTAGTTGAGGGGAAAAATAGGATTATATGCACACAAATAAGTCACCTTCACTTCTTTTCTCTGCTGGAGCAGCTCTTTCTGAGGCAAAATTTCCTGTTATTGGTTAGTTTGATAGTCTAGGCAATCAGAAGATTTAAGGTGGTAAACTTGAAAGAAATTAGGGAGTAATTACTAATGATGGCGGAAAACTACAAAAACACCAAAACAATAATGACAACAACAACAACAACAGATTTCCCTCTAGCACCACTTTCCTCCTCTTTTCCTACCAATATAAACCATGTCTGAGCGGGTACTTTCACTCTGGAGATTGATTATTTATGAAAGGGGAAAGATGAGAGAATTTAGGTAACAGGATTTTTCCTTTGTGGATAGGTAAGTCTCTACTGCATATTAGGTGTTTGTGCTACAGAGAGGCATGAACCATCACCCCAGCTCTCCAAGTGTGAGCAAGTTTGGGACACAAACACAGAGAGATGAATAACAATGCTGATGAACTACTACAGGGTATCTGGCATCCATAAAAGGAAGCAATTCCCAAAGACTCAGACCTTCAGCTGATAGCCACAAAGTGAGCTGTTCAAATGACGTCCATGTTTCCAGACCCCAATGAACAAAAAGGAAATGGCAGATCTCTTTTCCTCTCTTTTTATCTTAAACCTCACCAGGAATAAATACAATAGGATATTTTGGTAGCAAGACCAAATGCGTTAGAAAAGCAAGAAGAAACTTTGGCTGCTAGTCAATTTTAGGGTGAGGGTATAGCTGTAATTCTCATTCTATTAATTGCCACAGATGACCAGATGGATCAGTGAAATATGCATCCCTTGCTAGTCATATATGTCCCTCCATGCAGCAGATGGTTATGAAGGAGATTTTCAGAACTTGCTCCATACAACATGACTGAAAAAATTTTGGATAATGATTTTAGCAGGCAAATCTGAAAGTCCCTAAGTCCTTTGAAATCACTCTATGAAAGAAATCACAGTGCATTGCAAGTTCCTCTTTGCTTGCTTATTTTCCCCCACATAACTGGAAATAGCAAGGGTAGGGATAAGGCCAGTCTTATTCAGGTAGTATTTTCCTTATTTGGCAAAAGCTCTGGGAGCATAGTAGGTGCTTAAAAATTTTGTTGAATGAAGGAATCATAGTGGTATTAACATATTTCTGAAGGAAGAATCCGGACTTAGTAGAGAGAACATCTGAGTCATTTTCTTAGCTCAACTACTTTGTGCCTGTGTGACCTTGGGTAAAACACTTTATATCATGGATTCCAGTTTCCTCATTTAAAAAACTGAATAACAACATCTGCTCTGCATATTTCATAGATCCACAAGAAAAGTGCTTTGAAACTTAAAAGCATCATGCAGAGGTAGCATAGCTGGTAGAAATAGTATGGGTTTGGGTTTCAAATAGACTGGGATTTGGACCCAGGTCCATTTATTTACTATGGCTTAGGAATTTTAAATAGCATATATGATAGTGCCTGTCCCATGGTGGATCCTCAAATGAGTCTTTCATGTACTTAATTTTTGCTAACCCTACAGAAATAAACTTGCACATGAAAGTAATAAGGGAGAAGGGTTAGAAGAGGAAGAAGGTAGAGAAAAATCCAAATAGTCATTATTCTGCCTGTCACAATGTGAATCATATTCTTGTTTGGCTGTTACTACCCAGTCACTCCAGCTGAGCACCGTTCCCATTTTGTTTTGTATAATATCATCTCAATGATCTAGAGCAATCCTATAGAACTTTCTGTGTTGCTGGACATGTCCTTTACCTATGCTACCAGTATGGTAGCCACTGGTTACATGGGACTATTGAGTACCTAAAATATGGTTAGTATGGCTAAGGAACTAAAATCTAAATTTTATCTCATTTTAATTAATTTAAATTTAAATAGCCACATGTGGCTAGTGGCTGCCATGTGGACAGGGCAGATTACTAAGGTCCAGTTCTCATCAAGTGTTCTGTGACTGATGTGTATTGTGGACTCAGTGTACTTGTCTCAGTCTCAATAGTGTAAGGTATGGAGGTATGTGTTGCAGGCTTTGGAAGAAATTGGAAATATGACAGGAGTCATGTACGAGTGTGATATGGGATCATCAGTTTCTGATGTTTCTCATTCTTCTTTTCTCTATTTCTCTCCAATCCCCAACAACTCCTTTCTCTAATTCCCAAGGAACCTGTGCAATGTGTGTCTATGATGCCCTGGCTGATCGTTGTCTTCTGATGGGCCCATGCCTCAAGTACTCCCTTGGTTAGTGCACCTTCTCTCCGGAAATTGGCCTGTTCTGGGACCTCTGGAGGCTCCTGTTGCCACCAGCATCCCTGTCTGACTGTGGCTACCTCAAGTCGATCATTAACAGAGCCCAGAAGTACCTCCCCATACTCTAAATTGGCTTTTCTTCCTTCTCTCATTCCCAACTACTTCTACAGAGCTTCTGACTTGCTGTGGGCACATTTGAAAAAGGAGTCTTACTATCCCAAGTGAAAGATGAGTAGTTAAAATGTCAAACTTTTTGATGAAGAGAAGTAAAGAACCAGTCAGAGGTGAGTACTATGGGGTAGAGGAGAATTCTGATGGCTATAGGATACATTATCTATGCAGCTGTGGAAGGAGACTTGACTGGAACGGAGAGATATGTGGTTTATCATGCCTTGTTTTGTATGTGTCTGTTTGTGTTTTTTAAAGAGCTATATTAGACTTTTCCAGGGAAACAGAACTGACAGGAGATATATACATGTACACATATATACACATATATATGTAAATATTTTGAGATTTGTTATAAGAATTGGCTCACGTGATCATGGGAATTGGTAAGTCCAAATTCCATAGGGCAGGCTGTAAGTCAGAAACTCCAGTGAAGGTGACAAGGTGATGAGGAATTCCCAGGAGAACCTGGCAGGCTGAAGCAGAGACAGAAATTCTTCTGACCACTGAAATCATCAGTTCCCCCTTTAAGACATTCAACTGGCTGAAAAAGACTCCTCTCATTGCTAAAAGCTACTCTTTTGTTGATTGTAGATGCAATCAGCAAAAGATGCAATCCGCTCACTAATTGATTTAAATCACAGTAAAAATCACACCAGTGCTTGCTTGACCAAACAACTGGACACCATAAACTATATAAGATGACACGTGAATTAACCATCACAATAGCTAATATTTATCTAGGGTTTAATGTGTGCTGGCCATTTTGCTAAACATTATCTCATTTAATCCTTGTAACAGACTGGTGGAGTAGGAACTTATGTCACCTCCCTTTTATGGATGAGGAGACTGAGGGAACTTTGTCAAAGTTCTGTCATTAGTAAGTATTGGAGTAACGTCTTATGCCCACAACTTAATCATGCTAGACTTGCCTCCCTGGAGGCTTTTCTAACTGAAGTAACTCTAAGGCACTCCCCAATTCCCAACTGTGCTCTAAAAACACACTTTTCTACAACCTGTATTTCCCTACCAGGGCATTTTGGAGAAAAATTTTGTTCAACCTGATTTTCTCTTGCTTTATCCTAACAAATTAAAGAAAAGCTTAAGAGAGGAGAAAAAACATCCTGTTCAATGTAACCTGTAGTAGAATATAAAAATTATTTAAATTATTGAAGAACAAAGTTGTTCATGATGACTGAGTACCTTTCCTCAAAGCACAATAAGAAGATATGTGAAATCGCTACACAGACCTTTCCTGTGAAGCTAAATGATGCCACGAGAAAGAATAATTTGTATATTCCTGCCAAGCTCTTGTAGCTGGTGGGTTTATATTCCACAACCTTCAATTTTCATCCAACTTTAATATCAGTTTTTGATATGCTACTGTTTCTGCTACAAATTTCCCTCCACCTTTAATAAAAGAACTTGTCTAAGCCTTCTCAGTACCTCTGTGGTAACAGTACTGGAGAAAATATGATAAAATTTACCCCAGCAGCAGGGCATAGAAATCAGCTAGCTTTTTCAAATAAAAATGGTAGGTTTTCTCTTCTCATTTATTACCGGCAAAATAACAGGGCAGATAATTAATGGAGTTACATAATCATTTTGGAAGGTAAAGTGGAAATCTACTCCAGACTAAGAACTAGCACACCCAAGTGTCCACTCCAACTGTTTTAAAACTGCAAGCTCTTAGGGCACAAAAGCAGTCACTCATTATGGAAAATGAACTACTCAACTCTCTTCTCACTGCCTGGCTCCTGAAGTTACTGGATCAAGAAATGCAGCTGTTGTGATGTGTAATTCTTTAAATGGCTATAGAAATGTTTTATGTTTTACAAGCACTTTTATTTTCTATATTAAAATATTTTTTATTTTAAAAAGATACTTAGATCACACAAAATGTTACATTAAAAAATATAGGAGGTTACCATATACCCTACTCCCCACACTATCCAGCCCCCACTTTACCCACACCAACAATTTCTTTCATTAGTATGGTACATTCATTACATTTGATGAATATATTTTGGAGCACTGCTACACAGCATGGATTATATTTTATGTTGTAGTTTACACTCTCTCCCAGTCCATTCAGTGGGTTATGGCACTGTAATGTCCTGCATCTGTCCCCGAAATATCATTCAGGACAACTCCAAGCCATGACAATGTCCCCATATCACACCTCCTTTTCCCTCTCCCTACCTTCAGAAGCTCCCATGGCCACTGTCTCCACATCAATGATGTAGTTTCTTCCATTGCTAGAGTCACAATAATTCTATAGTAGAATACCAGTAAGTCGACACTAATAGCACTTTTATAACAAACTGAACTAGGGAATGTTGAAGGAGAAGGAGTTGTTGGAGAAACTGAATCTTTTAGACAGGTCTACTTCCCTTTCCCTCCCCAGGGAATTACAGAACACAGGTCTGGTCTGCGCATCAGCTGAAAGAGAGAGGAGTGCAGTGGTATTAATTACAGGTTTTAGCCATTCCTGTAAGTATGACTGAGATCCATTCCTGTAAGAGTGACTGAGATAGCCTAAAAGAAAAGACTTTTAAAAATGTCCTTGTCTTTCAGGCTGTGTAGCCTTACCTGATTCTATTCAGGCTGGCAACTTCTTTATATGTCTGTTGATACATTTGTAATTAACTAAATTTTTGCTTAGATATTTGCACTTATATGTATGGAAAGGAATTTGCCCCCCCGCTCCCCACCTTTGGGCGTAAATTGGCTCCCTACAAGCTGGGGTGATCTATAAAATATTTAACAACCAGGAGACACCAATATGTCAGCAAGGATAATAGCAGTAAACATCCAGCTAAATCTTGCCCTTTCTGCCCACATGTTATTGAATCTAGTTAAGATTACAAGGAGTTTCATTTTTGTTTTTGGCTAGAAATCCATAGTATTTTCTGTCATGCAGTTAATTCCTAACTAACTTATTTTTTGGTGGTCCGAAAGCAAATGACCCTTTCCCCAGGCAAAGGTATGTGCAATACCCAGTTCTGCTTACAAATCCAGGGGTTCATCAACTTACTGAAGTTCTCATGTATCACAGAGGACTTTGCACGAAAGTGGTGATGTATGTAAACTAAATGCTATTCTCTTCCTCCCAGGTGTTAGAACCTATATTAGTGGAGTCAGAGACAGCAAACAGCTCTTCACCACTGCAAAGAGCTGCAAGGGAGTGGATGCTATTTCATTTTAAAATATTTTTGGCAACTTTTAATTTTGATATAGTTTCTGTCTTAAAGAAAAGTTGCAAGAACGGTCCAATGAAACATATACCCTTGTTTTAGTTTCCTTGGTTGCTCAGGCATATATCATGCAATGGGTTGGCTTAAACAATGGGAATTTATTAGCTCATAGGCTAAGAGAAAGTCTAATTCAAGGTGACATCAAGGCAATGATTTCTTCCTGAAGACTGGTGTTCCAGGACGGCTGCCTGCGATTCTTGGCCCTTGGCTCCTCTGTCATATGACAGTATAGATGGTGGCCTTGCCTGGCCTCTCAGTTCTCTGCTGGTTTCTGCTGAATGTCAGCTTCTTGTTTCCCGTGGCTTCTCTCTGTCTGTCTAATTTCACTGTGCTTATAAAAGGTTCCGGCAGTGGGATTAAGATCCAGCCTGATCGAGGTGGGCCTCACCTTAACCTGAGTAGCCTCATCAAAACTTCCTACTTGCAATGGGTTCACTCCCACAGGAATGGATTAAACTTAAGAACATGTTTTTCTGGAGTGCATACAGCTCCAAACCAACACAACCCTTTGCCTAGATTTACCAATCATTTTTATTTTGCCTCATCTGTTTATTATTTTCTCTATCTTTATCTACCTACCTAAAACACACACAGTTTTGAACAATTTGAGATTAAGTTGGACATAGCAAGCCCCTTTACCTGAGTCAGTATTTAAGAAGAACAAAACATTCTCTTACATAAATCAAATTTGCAAAATTGAAAAATTTAACTTTGACGCAATAGTGGTATCTAATCTGGTGGTTCTCCAAGTGAGGTCCCTGACCACTACCATCACCCATGAATTTGTTAGAAATGCAGATTCTTAGGCCCTGTCCTGGGCATACTGAATCAGAAACTCTGGGGATGGGGCCCAATAAATTGTTTTAACTTAAGCAAGGGTTTTAGAACCACTGATCTAATTAACAAAATTTCACTGTTATTAATTAAAACAATAATGTAATTTACAGCTATTTTTGCCCCAGCCCAGAATCCAGTCCAGGATCATACATTGCATTTAGTCATCACAGATCTTTAGTTTACTTTAACCTGGAACCATTCTTCAGCTTTTCTTTGTCTTTCTTGACATTGACATATTTGAAGAGGACAGGCCCAATATTTTGTAGAATGTCCCTCAATTTGTCTTTGTCTGATGCTTCCTTATACTTAGGCTAAGTTGTGCAATTTGGGTAGGGATATTACTGAGGTTATATCTCTCTCTATGGATCATATTAGGACACACCTGAAGTGAGTTGTTCCAGGATGGGAGATGTTAACTTTGGTCACATGGTTAAGTTGGTGTTAAGTTACTTTTACCCTAATTAAATTGTACTTTGTGGGAACATGTATTGTGCTACAGAAATATTTGTTTCTCACCCAACTTTTATCCACTAATTTTAGCATCTATTGGTTATTTTCTAATGTCATTATTTCATCTCTATTCATTATTTAGCTATTACAAATTATTTATATATTACAATAAAATAACATAACATATAATTTAACACCATATGATATAGACAGATATAGGCATTCTGCTATAAGGAAGAACTTTCTATTCTTCCCCATTTATTATTTATTTATATCTGTATGGTCTCTTTAATTCTTATTTTATCCAGTAAGTTATAAACCATTACCATCATTCATCTTGATGCTTAAATTGTCCTAGATTTGGCAATTGGGGGACTGGAGAAACTGCTTTATTTTTATATGGTCTTATTGCCACAAGACCTTTAGCAGCCAGGACTGAAGCTGATAATCTATAGTTCTGGTAACTATTCTTAGAAACCTGGGACTTGACATTGGGAAAGGACATTTTGATTCGTGGTACTGTGAGTGTTCTTGCAACAGATGGTCATTAGTGGTCTCCCAATTGCCGTATCTGATAGAAACTTTCCCAGTTCTCATGTTTCTTCATTCCTAGAGCACTCATCCCTGTTGACAAACACCCTCCTTAAAACTGCCGCCCTGTCTTCTGTGACACCAGTCTCCCCAGGTCTACTGCCCTCCAGCTACAGCTTCCCAGGTCTCGTCAGTGACTTCTCTGCACAGATGACCCTTGCATGTTGATGTTTCCTGGTGAGTTTGTCCCTTCTACTATTCTTATTTTACCTGCTTACTCTGTACTCCCTTATTTACCTCTATGTCTTTAGTTGCTGCCACTAGGTTAATATCTTCCAAATAGTTATCTTTAAGCCAGATTTCTCAAACTCCAGACTGAAATATCAAAATGGCTCACCCATTTGTCCCACAAGCACCTAACCTGAACTATATATCTTTCTCTCCCCAACTTAATGTTTGTCTTCTATTTACTATCTTAGTTAATTGCACCTCCATCCACCAGTTACCAAGCCAGAATCTTGGGGGTTATTCTAGATTCTTTCCTCTCCTTCAACTTCCATATGCTATTATGGACATACGACAATATCTAGGACAATATTAAAAGTCCTAGATTCTTTAATTCAGCCCTGGCTAGAAATTCTAATTCTAATTTTAAATTTGATGAAGATCATTAGAATGATGGCAAAGTTAGGATAATCATTGCATCTTGTTAGGCAGATAAGGAGTAGACTGGTAAATATTTACATTCAAGTTGTTTTATAAATTGAAGTTAAAACCATTATATATTCCATAGTTTATTATCATGAAATTGAGTTTCTAAATCTGTTTATTAAGAAGAGCAAAGAGCTTTGCTGCATTTATTGAAAGTTTGTTGTAATATTTCCAGATAACTGTTGGATTGCAACCTTGAGAAGTAAATGTTTGTTTTAGAAATCTATTTTTCTTAAAATGTTTACGGTAGAAAATAGAGCTAATTTAAATAGAAAATTATCTTTGTTATCAGAGGTGGATTTTACTGTGTCAGTTAACTCAATATCTCTGACTACACTAAGCTTTACTCTGTTACTTCTGTTTTGCTTACTTCACTAATTAGTTTTGTAGGATCAAGACTATTTGTCTTGATTTATCCTTAAGGATCTGTTTATAATAAACTTTGTGGCTCTTACAGAAGCATTTCTTTAAAGCCCATGCCAATTCAAGATTAGCTTTGTCCTATCAATTTCCTATCTCCTTAGTATTTTTCAGTCTTTTCACAACAGTTGTCTTTTCACAGCTGTCTTCTTCCCACAGCTCCTACTTTATTTTTTCCCTCTCTCGCTGAGGCAATTCCATTGGTCTCCTAATTGGTATCCCTGCACCTGGCTTGCCATATTCATCTTACCGCCGTCCAGCTTCTGTTCTGTGCTAGAGTGACCTTTATTAAAGGCAAATCTGTTTACTTACTCCTCTGTTGAAAACTTGTCTGTGTCTTCCCATACGTACAAATTAGGTAGCTGGGATGACACAAAGGACCCCCATGGGTCTTCCCAACCTCCTCTCCTTTGCTCTTTCAAATGCATGCCCTGATCTGTCCACCTTGAGCTACTTATTTTTCCCCAGTGTAATGTGCTTATTTCTTCTTTGGGTGCTGTCCATGCCCTCTCCTTTCCTCTTGTCCAGCTGGCAAATACTGTCCAATACAACCACTTCAAGGCCAAGCCAAGCTTTTCTTCCTTTGTGAACTAATTACTGATTCCTTCTGCCTCTCTCCCTCCCCCAAGTGTTCAGTTAATTTTTTTAACCTACCTCTAGTATGTCATGCTTCATACCAGATTGTAATTACTTATTCACTTTAACTTTTCCCTAGTAGATTATTAGCAAGTTGAGGTATTTATCTTTTAATCATCTTTAGATCTGTCCCCCTAGATGCTGACAAAAGATGTTCAATAAAGCTTTGCTGGATGAAACTTAATGAACCACTAGCATGATTGAAAGAAGTTAAGTAATAGAATTGGGCACAGAAAAGTGTCAGTTAAATGACAGCTGTTATTAGAAACCAACTACTTTAAACAGAGTTTAAAAGATCACTTAGATGCATTCTCCTTCCTTTCTGAAAGACCCCTGCTGTGATCAGCTCACAATAGGTTGGCTCAAAAGGAAGGCAATGCAGAACTTTATGAAATATAGGTCAGAGAGAGAGACACAAGAGAGGAGATAAAGATGGGACCAGGGGACTACCCAGCTTCTGGAACTGAGAGCCTCGACCCTAGTTTCCACTTCATATTTATTGGAAACTACCAAGCAGCTGTTTGCTATTAGAACTGCAACACCATCTGCAATAGGGAACAACTGCAACATCTAACAACTGCAAGATCTACAATAGAAGAGGTGTAACATTTACAATAAGGGACAGGTAAGCCAGCTTCCCACAACAGACCCCATATAAACTACCTCCAAAAGAAGAGAAGCTGTTTCTTGGTTTGTTCATTTGTATTTATGATTTAGACACTTATACACATTTAAATAGTTTATAATTACTACCACTACTAACACTGTTTCTTTTTGTTTTTTGGTTGTTGTTTTATCTGTTTGTTTATCATGGGTAATATGCTACAACACAAATTGAAATGTTCTTGTGAACCTTTAGGAAATCTCCACATGGAGTCATGTTAGAAATGAAGCCCATGCAAAATCTTCCCTGTATAGATGGAAGCAATGAAGAAGCAGGTTTTTGCCTCACTAATTATTAAAAGGAGCCATTGAAAGTGTCAAATTTGAAGTGAGTCTTGAAAAGAGATGCAATACTAGGAATGAAAATAAGACCAGACAGTACATTATAATAGGTGGTGCCAAGAACTGGATGGAGGTTAAGTGATTCCGAGCATGGCCTGCTTGAGAAGGCAATGAACTTCTGCCTGGAGCTTGAAGAGCAAGGGTAGAGGCAAGACAGGAGAAGAGGTCAGAATGGTTAGTAAAAGTCCATTCATGAAGGACCTTGTCTGTCATTTTAAGAAGTTTGGACATAATCTAAGAGCCATAAGAGCCATTGCTGGGAAAGAGATGAAGTTTTGTCTATAGATAGAAAATCTGGAGTACTGTGTGACCACTGGCTGGGTGAGCAGGGAGGTGGGGAGAGGAGGTGGCACATGGACGGCAGGAAATCAGGTTAGAAGGCTGCTGCAGAAATAGGCATGACAGAGTAGTGGCCTAACATGGGGGTTGCAGCTGGGAGGGAGAGAAGTGCTCATATTTGAGGAATATGTGGAGGGTGAGGGAGAGTCAAGGGTGACTCCCTCAGTCAAAGAAAGGATGAGCGAAACTCAAAGAGGACCTAGGAGAGGACTCCAGGGACACCAACACGGAAGCAGTGGATGGAAGGAGAAAAGGAGAAAAGGAGGAACCCCTGGAGAGTGGAAGGACCTTTAAATAATGCAATAGGTAAGGTAAGGTCTGCAAAAAGACCATTGGATTTAGAGACCAGGAAGCTATTGGTGACCCGAGCCGTACCTTTTCTGACAATTTTTCTAATATTTGTAGGATGGAGGCTAACAGCTTAGAATTCTCCCTTTGTCTTAAACACTTAGAAGTCACTGTTCCTTCATTTTCCAAATTCAGGCTCTTGCCTTAATGTCTATCCCATGATAACTATTGAGCAGACAGCGTGGAGATATGAGCTTAGCCCTGTATTGCCTTTCACTCCAGGGGGAGGTGAATCATGGTGGTGTAACTTTTCATGCTGATTCTCCCTGTTTTTTAGGAGCCCTTTTTTGTCTTTTTCAGGAATTGGACAATTGAATATTATAATTATTAAATGCCATTACCTTTTCTATTTTTTAAATTTTTATTAAAATTAATAGATCACATAGAATGTTACATTAAAAAAAATAAGAGGTTCCCAGATAAACCACACCCCACCTCCCACCCCCTCATTTTTGTAAATTGGAATTTTTTGAAGATACATACATCACACAAAAGGTTACATTATAAAAAACATACAAGATTCACGTATATGCCCCATCCCCCCACCCCACTCCTCCCACACCAACAACCTCCCCCATCATTGTGGCACACTCATCGCACTCGGTGAACATATTTTGGAGCACTGCTGCACCACGTGGATAATAGTTTACTCTGAAGTTCACACTCTTCCCCAGTTCATTCAGTGGGTTATGGCAGGATATATAATGTCCAGCATCTGACCCTGCTATATCATTTACGACAACTCAAAATCCCAAAAATTCCCCCTCATCACATCTCTTCTTCCCATTCCCTGTTCTCAGCAACTACTGTGGCCACTTTCTCCCTATTAGTAGTCACAAAAGTTTTATAGTACAATATCAGTAAGTCCACTTTAATCCATATTTTATTCCTCCATTCTGTGGACCCTGGGATGGTGTTGTCCACTCCACCTCTTTATTGAGAGTGGGCTTATATTCCACATGGATGATGGATGCAATTCTCCTGCTTACAGTTGTATGCACTCTCAGTCCCCGCCATTGCCTTTTTGTTTGATAAAATTCCAGATTTTAGCATGTCTCATTTTAAAGATAATTTTCCTTGTTCCCATTAATATTCTTTTCAAAATATATATTCTTGCAAACATATGGATACTTATTATCAATTAAAAACACATGCAAAGGTTAGATTTATTTGGGGATTCATTGGCATGGTTTATTGCTAACATTTAAATGTTTTATCTTCTTAGGTTCCATTGTTGGCCTTCTTTATTTCTTGCTTTACATGCCCCTGCCTTCAACTATAATTTAGCACTTAGTTCACCCCAAGTCTTTGGCACCAGACCGATCTCTCTGCTAAGCTTCAGACCCATATTTCCTACTACCTACTAGACGTACTCAGCTGAGTGTTCTAAAATTTGGGCAGTTAAGCTAGGCAAATCCATATCAACATTAATTTTTTTTTCTGTCCCCAGTTCATCCCTAGCCTATTTTCAGAAGATAATTAGAAGGCATCATGGTCCTCCGACTTGATGCCACTCAGCCATCTTTGTTCCCCTCTCCTTCTTCCCCTCTATCTGCCAGTCACCGTGCCCTGTGAATTTTTGTATTTTAAACTGAAGGAGGCCTTTTAACATTGGGCTTGTCATTGGGCTTGGGATCAGAGAGTCTTGGTTAGATCTGAGCCATTTACTACCTATGAGGTCTTGGGCAAGTTATATAATTTCTTTGAGTCTCGGCATCCTCATCTGTAAATTGGGAATAATAACAGCGACCACCTCATATGGTGGTAAAGCCGTTATAAAGTTTGAGGGGAGTGGTGCAGGGCAGGTGCTTGGCCCACTGCCTGGTGTCGGGTAGGAAATGAAACACTCGTTATGATCATTCTTCCTTTCAAACCTGTCCTTTGTCTTTTCTGCTCTTGCTTTAAGATGGTTCCTATGCGCTCTCATCTGGTGCTTTGCTATGTCTCCTCACTAGTTTTGTTGTTTCCCTACCTTGCTCCTTCCTCCACTGTTTTGAATCCATCTTCCTCCCTCCTCCCAGAGACACGACTTGAAAAAAAATCTGGCAATCCCTTCCCTACTCACAAATTCCTTTTTGGAAGATTAAGTCATTTTATTATCTGGCTCAAACTAACTAGCAACTTCTTCTGCTTTCCTTTTCATTCCCTGAACTTATACTCACACCCACTACGTAAACCGGCCGTAAAACTATCTGAACACTTACCTTTTCCAAAGTCCTTTCTTTCCTTTTCTACTGTGCATTGAAGAATTACTCAGTTCCTCCCTTGTCAGCGCTTGTCTTACAGTATGTAAGTAAATGGTGATTCTCCTACAAGTCAGTGAGCGTCTTGAGGACAAGAACCATATGTTAAGATATTAGTAGTTTACAATCTATCTAGCACTTAGCATAGGCCCTCTAAACACCTTATCCCATTTAATTCTCTCCACCACCTCATCAGGTGGTATTATTCCCATTGTACGGATGAGGAAATTGAATCACAGAGAAGTTAAGCAACTTTCTCAAGGTCATGTAAGCAGCAAGTGCTGGAGCCAGGAGACTGGGTCTGTTAATGTTCTGTCCCCTAACCCAGGTTGCCTTATTTATATTTGCATATTTAACATTTGGAGTAATGCCCAGTTGACAGGCATCTAGCAGATGTTCAGAAATTACTTTTTGAATGGACACATAAATTAATAAAAGAAAGGCTATTTCTAATGTTTCCCTGAGGTTGTTCTGACTTAGAACATTAGAGAAAAGGGGGTTATATTAAGGAAAAAGGCTTCAAAATTAATCAAATGGACATAGGTAGAATACTTCCTATTACCTTTACAGCTACTTTCCCAGTACCTCATCCCCTTTCCCCCAACTGGGTTAGCAAACTTTCCACTGTGAGTTTGAAAAGTTCCAGGTGTAGGGCTATCGTTGCTCTTATATTTTTGTAATCAGATATTTTCTACTTTTAAATAAAAATTATTTGCACTATGACTGCCTATGGGGTTGCAACACGGTGCCAGAAAGGATAGGTCCTAGAACATCAGAGTTGGTACCTGTAGCCTACTGTAATCCAACTGAAGCAGCAGGCCTCAGAGAAGGCTCTTCCCTAGAACTCCAGGACATGTTAACAAGTTACTTTTCCTACATTTTCCCCAAATCTTAAATGTAGAGGCAATATCGAAATATCATCACTATGATCAGGTGGATATTGTCCAAGGACCAACTCTTCCTTTTTTTTCTGTTCGACAGACACATTCAGTCTGCCTCTGGCATTTGTGCAGGCAAGCACTAAGCTAACCTGCTTTTGTGTTTGGAGAAAGCAGAAAGGAAGGGAAAGAGCATTTTCTAAGACAGTCATCTCAACCCTAATCATTGATGGGTTGCCAGATGGGCTGCTTGATTGCCTCTGTATTGGTGTGGGTTACAGAACTCATGGGAAAGACTTTAGGTGGCAGGGGCGGAGTCAGCTCTAGGAGCATCACAACCATAATGTTGATGTCTTGAGTGCCAGATGCTTTGTACATAATCAGTAGGTAAAGGCAGCCATTGGGAGCTTGTGAGCATGAGTGGACAACAGGTAAAGCTATTCATTAGGAAGAATAATCTGGCAGAAGTGTGGTAAGATGTTCTAGAAGGGAAAACATTTTGGAGAATGGTTACGGGCTGTGGAAATTCTTCAGTAAAGAAGCATTTGAACTTCACACAAGTGGGGCTCAAGGAAATGGGAAGAAGACTACATATGAGAGATGTGTGGTAAGATGTTCTAGAAGGGAAAACATTTTGGAGAATGGTTACAAGCTGTGGAAATTCTTCAGTAAAGAAGCATTTGGACTTCACACAAGTGGGACTCAAGGAAATGGGAAGAAGACTACATATGAGAGATCATGGAGAAGACCTTACATGATTTAGCAACTGTGATAGCTTCTTAGGGTGCTCTAACGAATTACCACAAACTGGGTGGCTTAAAACTACACAAATGTAATCTTTCTTGGTTCTGGGGGCTTAAAGTCTAAAGTTGAGGTGTTGACAGGGTATGCTCCCTCTGAAAGTTCTAGGGAAGAATGCTTCCTTACTTCTTAGTTTTTGGTGGTTGCTAGAAATTCTTGGCATTTCTTGTCTTGTAGCTGCATCATTCCCATTTCTGTGTCTGGCTTCACATGATCTTCTTCCCTGTTTGTGTCACCTCTGTGTCTTTGTATCTTCATATCTCCCTCTTCTTATAAGGATATCAGTCATTGGATTTAGGGCCTGTCCTATTCCAGTGTGACCTCATCTTAACTCGGTTTTATCTGCAAAGATGTTATTTCTGAATAAGGTCACATCTATAGATACTGAGGGTTAGGAAAACAACATATCTTTTTGGGGGGCACAATCCAACTGACTAGAGCCCAACCACACTCTGGCACCCCCCAATTCATATCATTCCCACATGCAAAATACATTAACCCCATCTCAACATCTCCAAAAGTCACAGCCCATTTCAGAATCAACTCCAAGTCCAAAATGTCATCTAAATATGATCAACACAAAAAACTCTTCTAAATCATCTACCTTAAGTATGGGTGAGACTAAGGGCATGATTCCTTTTCATTTGTGAACCTGTGAAACCTAGAAAACAGTTTATTTACTTTCAAAATGCAATGGTGGGACAGGCACAGGGTAGACATTCCTGTTCCAAAAGAGAGAAGGTGGAAGGAAAACAGGGGCCGTGGGTCCCAAGCAAGTCCAAACTAATAAAATATTGACAAGTGTTCATTTGTTGTTTCTGAGATTAGGTTACAAAAAGATCACGGCTTCCATTTTATGTTCTATTTCTCTTTCTCCTTTATTTTTTTGGACCTCTCACATGGGGAATGCCAGCTGACGTTTTGGACTGCCTTGTGGAGAGGCACACATGCTGAGGAAGTGACAGTGTCCTCCAGCCAATAGCTAGCAAGGAACACAGGCTTGTCAACAACCACAATGAGTGAACTTGGAAGCAGATACTTCAGCCCCATTTGAGCCTTGCGATGAACGTAGCTCTGGCCAATGCTTCACTGCAACCTCATGGGAGACCCTGGCTCATAATCACCCAGCTAAACTGCTCCCAAATTTCTGACCTATAAAAACTTTGAGATAATAAATGGTAGTTGTTTTAGGGTGCTAAGTTTTGGGGTGATTTGTTACACAGCAATAGATAACTCGTATACCTACTAGATCAGAAACTCTGAAACTGGAGGCCCCCAAATCTGTGTCTTTACAAGTTCTTCAGGTAACTCTGATGCCCACTATAGTCTGAAAGCTACTACTTTGGTTTTTTTCACCATACTGCCTGATTTCCTTTGATGTTTACCACCTCAAAACCCTGTGTTAATTGGTTTCAGTGATCTGTGCTCTCGCTCCTTCCCACACCTTCCTCCATTTCACTGGCTCCTTCCTTTTAAGGGTTGATTTCCCATGTGCTTTTTCCGGTATCTACATCATGCTCTTAAGATTCTCATTGCTTCAGCCATCATGTCTCTGAGGTGGCTTCCTGGAACCCCCTCTCCCAAATACTCCTAATGTCCTGATTGGGGGAGGGGGCTCAGGGTCAGTAAGGCAGATATTCAGAAAGGAACCTGGATCCAGAGGACAGAGAAGATGAGGTGGCAAGAGCATGTGGTGGCCTGGGGCTGGAGTTTAAGGCTATGGCTCGCTAGTTGGTAGGAGGCTTGGACACCAAGAGTCACTCAGTCGTGGGCTTTTAATCTTGGCTCAGGAGCTGACTGGTTCTGTGACCTTGGCCGGAGCCTCATTTCCCTCATTTTTAATATGACAATAATTATAGAACTGACTTCATAGGGGTGTTGTCAGGATTTAAAAAAATAGGTACGTAAAGCCAACAATTAGGAGAATATTTGGTATGAAATTAGCCTTCAGTAAGGTTGGTTGTAGTTAACAGTATATGTGGAATGGTACCTAAAACATTATGTATTTGGGAAACTTGCAAATTTAGCTCACTGAATCAACAATTTTAATAAACTATGTGAGAGATGGTTTCCAAAGAATGGCAAAGCCCACCTGCAGATTCCAAGTACCTCTTGCCTTAATGATCTAGCTCTGGAGGAGTCCTGATAGAGGGTCTTGTTTAGACCAACTTTCTGATTTGCAGCCCCAAAAATTCAGGTTTCATTGCGGGGGGCTCCTTTGAGCTGTTGCCACAAGCAGAGTCATAGTCTTCCATCGGCCCTGCTTCCCTGAGCTGAGCATCAGATTCGGGAGCGCCTGGGCATTGTTGGCAAAAGTCACAGGAACACTGAGTTCTGATCCTCCTCTTCCACACCTAATGGCTTACTCGGCCCCCTTAAGGCAGCCTTTCCCCACACTGAATGTGGTTTGTGTAATGTGTGCCCCCTAACGGCAATCCCTCTCTGTGGGAAATCAGCGAGAAGCCTCAAATTAACACAATTATAAGTCATTAAAGGCAATCCTGGCCCCCTCTTAATTCAGGGATTAGCATAATGAGCTAGTATTAATAGCCAATTATAAAAAAATTCTCCATTTATTCATATTTCTCTAAATTGTAGTTCCCCTGTAGGTGATAAGTCATTTTGAGAAAAAGAGTTCTCTCGACACAGAAATTTTGTTTTCATCTGTTCTTCCAATATTCAGTATACTTCCCGCCCAGGGAAAGGCACATTGCTGGATTTCTAGTTCTTTTCCTTTTCTTAGAGATTATACAGTTTTGTGTTTCTGAAGTTCTGACATTTAGCAATAGGTCACTGGGAAAGACACGTGTCTTAGCTTAGGCTTAGGTTATAAAAAAGGCATTTTCTGGTGCTAACTGCTCTTGGCACAGTGTTTGATTTGTGTGATTAATGGATTTTATGAAATGTTTGCTCCTTGCTCCTATGATTCCTTCTAATCCGGGGATGAGAGGACTAGCTGCTCCCCCATTTCATACTGACTTGGTGGCATCAGGCCAGTACATTGAGGGTTTTGGGAGAAAAGTACCATAAAAATACATTCAACCTGCTGGGCAACTCCATAAATTTTTATTTTCCTTTTACTTCTGTTTCTGTAGGGAGGAATCTATTAGGCATTCAAAGTCAAATTTGCAAGGCGTAATAGGCCTAGGGGTGGAAACTTTGTTTGGGAAGGAGTAAGAACCTAATGACCTTTTCCTTTGTCCTCTTTTCCTTTTGGAGCCAAAAGGGAGTGATAGGACCTGGTGAGGTGAATTCGCACCTAGGTAGCATATCTTCGATGGAGAGCTTTGGCTCTAGAAAGCCAAAGTGGAGAGGAAAGGGGTGATGGGGACTGAGGCAGTCTGAGGGTGGGAGGAACAAGGAAATGGTCTTCGAAGTTCCCTCTCATGTTTATCTGAGATTGGTGTCTGTAGACTTCCAGTCGTCTTTGAAGAAGACACAGAAATTAGCATACAGCAGAACTCAAAGAAAGGATCTCAGAATAAGGGAGCAGAGAGGTGATTCATGTTGTGGAGGCACCCCCAGACCAGAAGTGCTGAGAAAGTTCACAGCCCGTGTAGCCTACAAACAAACCTTATTGCATTAAGCAACTGAACTTTCGGCACTGTCTGTTACAACAGTTAGTCTACCTTCACCTACACACTCTTTGTAATTTTGCCCTCTTAAAACTGGGGTTCCCCTGGACTCCTCTTCACCTACACTCACTCCCTTGGAGATCCTTTTCAAACTGATGACTTGAAATACCATCTATCTGTTGATGACTCTCAAGCTTAGATCCCAGCTTGCACCAATTTCCTCAACTCCAGGCTCGCATAACCTGCCTCCTGACTAACAACTTGGCTTGGAAGTTGTCTTAGTTTCCTAGCGCTGCCATAATAAATTACCACAAACTGGGTGGCTTAAAAAAACAGAGATTTATTCTCTCACAGTTCTGGGGGCCAGAACTCCAAAGTCAAGGTGTTAGCAGGACATGCTCCTTCTGAAGCTCCTGCAGCTTCTAGTAGCCCCAGGCATTCCTTGTCTTGTGGCAACTAACTCTTATTTCTACTTCCATCTTCACAGTGTTTGTGTTTCTGTGTCCACATTTCCCTTTTATTATAAGGACACCAGTCATATTGGATCAGGGCCCACCCTGGTCTAGTATGACCTCATTTTAGCTAATTACATCTGCAAAGACCCTACTTCCCTGTAAGGTCACTTTCTGAGATTCCAAGTGGACATGAATTTTGGGGGGATACTATTCAATCTACCACAGATGTTCTTAGACTTCTCAAATGCCTCTTTTTCAAAACTGAATTGATTTTCCTGTCTTAGCTTGCTCCACCTGAGTTTTCCCTGTTTAAGTTAAAGGCAACTCTATACTTCTAATTGCTCAGGCCAAAAACCTCGGAATCATGCCGGACTCCTCTATTACTTGAAACCTCACATTTAATCCATGAAGAGTTCTTGTCTGCTTTACCTTCAGAACATATTCAGAATCTGACCACTTGTCACCTCTGCCATTGTGACCTTTCTGGTCTAAGTCACTCTCCTCCCCTGACTGAAATTGCCTTCTAACTGGTCTTTCTGTTTTCTTCCTTGTCTCTTCCTCTATAGTCTTTAAAAAAAAATTTCTCTCCCCTTCCCTCGTGTTGTCTGCTCTCTGTGTCCATTCGCTGTGCTTTCTTCTGTGTCCATTTGTATTATACCACGGCACTGAGAATCTGCATCTCTTTTTTGTTGTGTCATCTTGCTGTGTCAGCTCTCTGTGTGTGGGGCACCACTCTTGGGTGGGCTGTGCTTATTTTTTTTTCCATGTGGGGTGGCTCTCCTTGCGGAGCGCATTCTTTGCGTGTGGGGCACGCCTAGTGGAGGCGCCCCTGCGTGACATGGCACTCCTTGTGCATGGCAGCACTGCGTGTGGGTTAGCTCACCACATGGATCAGGAGGCCCTGGGGATTGAACCCTGGACCATCCATATGGTTATCAGGTGCTCTATCAGTTGAGCCATGTCTGCTTCCCAATATAGTCTTTTATTATCACTGAGGTTAGAGAAATCCATTTAAAATGAAACTCAGAGCATGACCCTCCTTTTCTCAAAACTCAGTGATTCTGTTCTTCCCACCCAAACCCCATCCACCCTCATTTCATCATAGCAAAAGCCATAGCCATTAAAATGGCCAACATGAACCAACATGATCTGGACCCCCTGCATTACCCCTCTGACCTCATCTCCTACTGTTTTCCCTAGTTCTCTCTTCTTCAGTCACATTGCTCCCTTTGCAGTTCCTTAGGCACCCCAGGAATGCTCCTGCCACAGGGCCTTTGCACTGGCTAATCCCTTTGCCTGGAGCACTCTTCTTCAGATATCTACATGAGTTGTTCCCTTGCCTCCTTCAAGTGTTTGCTCTATTGTCACGTCTCAATGAGGCCACCTTTGACCACTCTATTTAAGTGATACTTAGGCCCTCCTTATACTCCATAAATTCCTTACCCAGTAGCATTTTCCCGATAACATTTATCACCTTCTAACATACTATATAACTTCTTTAGTAATTGTGTTTATTATATGCCTGTCTCCCACACTAGGATGTAAATTCCATGAGGGCAGGGATGACTTTTTGTCTCTTTTGTTCACTGATATATCTGTCCTAAGCACTACAACTGCACCTGGCACTTAGAAGGAGCACAATAAATATTTGTTGGATAAATGAATGACTATGAAGAATTATTCAGTGTGCAGGCCTTGTATTTCAGTTCTCTAGAAAATTCTCAGTCTGGGGTAGGAGGGTCTAGCCTATCAGATCTTGAATCAGTTTCCCAAAACTCTGCTTGATGTTGTAAGTCAAGTGAAAATGACCTGGAGAGTGATAGATGGTGTTCTCAGGCTGTTAGGGAGCAGGCCTGAGTTTCACATGCACAGATGAAGTCAAGCGGTGAGGCCATCACAGAGGCCTCAGACTCAGTCGTTGGTCTTCTCATCGTTCTGTCTCCTTCTCTGTTGGGTCAGTGACGGGAAGCCCTGGTCAGGGATAGAGAGAGTGGCATTGCCTGCCATGCTCCTCGTTTTGGTCTCTCGAGCTTGGTGATGGCTGGCTGGACTCAGGCAGTCCCAGCTGAGTGGGAGAGGACCCGGCTCTGCTGGCTTCATTTTATTTAAAAGGCTTTCCTCAACCCTGTAGCCAAATGCTCAGGGGTTAGGAAATGCATCTCTGCATTTTAGCTTGGGCATGTATCACTGTTGAGCATGAAGCTCCCCTGTGAGGCCTTTGGACATTCCCTGCCCCAGCCCATGCCTGGTGTCAGCTCAATCACTCCTTTAGGATTCCCCCAAGATTCCTTTCACCTGACCTATTCCCTATTCCACCCACCCACAACCAACCACCACCTGCACCAGGTGCTTCTTCTCTGTGCTCCTAATCTTGTGCTTTCCCCCAACTTGGTTTTAGCATAGTCATCTACCTTCTTGCCTGTTTCTTTCACTTAGCCATGAGTTCACTGAGACAGCAGCTAGGTCTTTTTTTTTTTTTAAGATTTATTTTTTATTTATTTCTCTGCCCCCTGTTCCCAGTTTTCTGCTTTCTGTCTCCATTCGCTGTGTGTTCTTCTGTATTCCCTTGTATTCTTGTCAGCGGCACTGGGAATCTGTGTCCCTTTTGTGGTATCATCTTGCTGCATCAGCTCTCCGTGTGTGCGGTGCTGCCCTGGGCTGCACTTTTTTCGCTCTGGGTGACTCTCCTTATGGGGCACACTTCTTGCACTGGGGCTCCCCTATGCAGGGTCACTCCTGTGTGGCAGGGCACTCCTTGTGTGCATCAGCCCTGAGCATGGGCCAGCTCACCACGCAGGTCAGGAGGCTCTGGGTTTGAACCCTGGACCTCCCATGTGGTAGGTGGATGCTTTATCTGTTGAGCCAAATCTGCTTCCCACAACTAGGTTTTATTCCTCTCCCAAGTGCCTAGCAGTGCCTGGTACACAATTGGTGTTCAATAAGTGTTGGCTGAATGATGAAAGGATGAAATACTACCCAGAAATGTGAAAAGGTCTATGTCCTTACTGTCTGCTTGATACCAAGTATTTTTCTGTATTCAGGGATAGGCAAGGAGGCCCCCATTTAATGGAAAGCAGGCACTTAGAATAGGCTGGCTCTGATACAGATCTGCATGCCAGACTGTACCTAGAACTAGCCAGGATTTGGGTCTGGAAGTGCTCGTGGGATAAGGGCAGTTCTCCTGAGTGCACTCTGCTGGATGCCATGGGGCGATCGAGCCTGTGGACAACTACATCTGGCATTTGCAGTGTGCCAGGCTTTGGGCTAAGCATTCCACAGGAACCATATGATTTCATCCTCAGATGGCCCTATGAGGTAGGTATTATTATGATCCAAACTTACCATGAAAAGAAAATGAAGCACAGAGAGGAGAATTAACTTGCCTCAGGTCACACAACAATATCGCTCATGAAGTCAGGAAGCTAGAATATGAAAACTTTAGTGCTCTTAAATACCAAACATTTTTAGCCAGAATCCACAGGAAAAAATAATTTAAAATCATGACCTCATATATACATACATCCTATATATATACATATAACAAAAATAAAACTTCACAAAATGATATTTAGCCATTCCTTTCCATTAAAAAAAAAAAAAGCTAAACTAATTGCATGACTCCTTATTGGGTTATAATCTGTGGTATACTCTGCTACCCTGACTTGGAATGTTGCTAATCATCAAAGTGAGTATACTGGAGCCCTAACTTATGGTCCACGGACACACAGTATGCCTTAATAGGGGTTTCCCTGCCGGGTTAACCAAACCAGATGCAGAAATGGGAAAATATGAGAAATAATGAGCAAGGTTGGGAGATAAGGACTGCCTATGTGGGAAAAGGAGGTTTTATATATATGGCCTATAATGTGAAAATGTAATATTAGATATTTTTGGTAAATTAGCTGCATCTAATTTTAAAATATTGGCTAATATTCATTGAGTACTTAGATGAACCAGGTACAATTCTGAACCCTGCCTCATTTTTAACCCTTAACTAATTTAGCATATATTTCCTAGGAACAACATAATTTTCTTACATACGATGGTATAATTGTCAAAAGCTAGAAATTTAACTTGATTCAGTACTATTACCTATCCCAATCCATATTTAAATTTTCACAATTGTCCCAATAATGGCGTCTATTAGTATTCTTTTTTCCTGATTCAGATCATCCCCTTTGATCTGAAACATTTCATGCTTTGTCTTTTTTGATATTTTTAAAGAATGCAAGCCAACTATTTTGTAGACTGTCCCTCAATTTTGGGTTGTCTGATGTTTCCTCATACTGAGATTCAGATTGTACATTTTGGGTCACAATACTACTGAAATGACATTGTGTGCTCAGTGCATCATGTCAGGAGACATATGATATCCAGTGGTCCCAATATTGGTGATATTAGAATTGATCAATTGGTTAAGGTGGCATCTGCCAGATTTCCCCTCTGTAAAGTAACTATCTTTTCCTCCCAGGTCACCTCCAATCTTAAAATGACTTTGAAAAGCTTGTTATACTGATGAGCAATGGAGATGTTGGCAGGTTGAGGGCCGACAAGCCTCTCTCCTGTTGCCCTCTTTCTTTATCCTTAATTATGGAATAGTTGGGACCTGAATACAAGGTAGTAGGCAGATATTTTTGAGGTGAGCATCACCTTTTTTAGAGCTTACGTTGAGCTCTATGTATGCAAAGCACCATGTAAGAATTAAATCATCATTACAGGTCAGTGTGAGTCTAGATTCCACCTGTGACACATCCAATAAAAAGTAGCATGTTCCTGGCCATGCAGACTTGTTAGGCTGTGTGTGTGTGTGTAATGTGTGTGTGCTTGCATTTCCCTCCCAACTTCTTGCTTAATAATGATGATTACATATAGCCCCAGAAGTTAGTGATGTGGGAGACAGTAGTGGTTGGGACCAGATGCTCGGCGGTTTGCTTCCTTTCAACCCTTTTGCATGTTCCATCTTTGTGTTCTCTTTGTCTTCCCCTTATCTCCATTGCCCAATGCATTGCAGAGGGACCTCCAGAGTTTTATTAGGTAGAAATTCTCCCTTTTCCAGTCTCCCACCTGGCTTTCATATCTCTTTAATCCTTGGTATTCTGTTTGCATTGAATTTGTGTTTGGAGTCCACCAGACTAAATCAACATTCCTGTTTATTAAGAATATAAATTTGTCAATTTTGGTGGTTGGAGGTGGATAACTTTCTTATTGTACATATTCGTTATTTTAAGGGTAGCTATGAAAATGCGCCCCTGTCTGTGGAGGGTGACCTGCTGCAGGAGATTTAGAGACTCTTCATTTATTCCGTACACATCCCTGTCCTTTATTACAGTTTGAAGAAAGTGAATGCCCTGGTCCTCAAGCAGGGAGCTCTGGATTTCTGCTCCTGTGGCCTTCGCCCTGTTTGTGTGAGCTCCTTTCCTGGGCTTCAGCTCATGCCACAGCCCATGAAGGACTCAGCCCTGAAATCTGGCAATCCTTTGTGGACATTCTGACAGTTGGAAGCGATGATAGATGCTAACCCTAAATTTAAACCAAACCCAATGCGAGGACAGGGACCCAAATCTAAAAGGAGCAAAGGATAGAACATTTCTAGCTTGCTAAAATGAGCATAAACATTAGAATGAAAATAAGAACCCAGGGGAAACAATACAACACATGAAAGAAACTCATTAAAAATGAGTGAAAAATAGAATCTCAGCTGGGTAGGGACAAAAATAAAATGACTAGAAAAATATTCTGAGTAAATACTGCTGATCATCATAGGAAAGACACTGAATTGGAGATCACAGAAGCAGCAGTATGCATCTTAATCTTTTGAAAATGTAGAGCAGGTGCTGGAGAAGTTTATTCTGGGAGAGTGAGACATCATCCCTACTGTAGCTGAACTTCATGGATCTGTGAATTTTGATCCACAGGGTCTGGTTTATGTTGCTAGTGTTTAGTCTTGCTCTGAGCGGGTGGTAGCATTTTTTAAAGATAGTCCCTTCCTACGAACACATCTTCTGCCTAATTGCTGATAAATGGGTGAGAAAACTGGGTTGAAGCCCCCAGCCCATCATGAGTGGCAACATTTGATTGGATTTATCCATGGGAGAGGCAGGGTGGTATGTTAGTCATGAGCATGGACTTCATGCTCAGAGAGACATGAACCGAAACTCCAGGTTTCCCATTCACTGCAAATGTGACTTTTGTGTGAAATATTCAGCCTTGCTAGACTTCAGAATTCTAATCTACAAAGTGAAGATTATGCTTTATGGGAGAGATATTGTGACTGTTTGAGATTATTTTTGTGAATCCCCAAAAGAGAAAGATTATTTTTGTAAATGAATCTCTTCTTCTAGGTGTGCTACCCTTTGGTTATATTGGATAAGTTGAGGGGTCCTGGATTAAATTACCTGTTAAGATTAGGGCTTTGATTTGACCACATCAGTAAGGTGTGATTCAGGTTGAGTCCCCTTGGTGGCCAAGATAAATGGACACTCACTCAAGGAGATACAAGGGGAAAGAACCTTGTCATTTTGATCCTGCCCTGTGATGAAAAGGAGAAGGCTCAAACGGCTAAAGCCCTGGGGAGAGATGGTCCATTTGCCTGAAAGCTTACAGCTGACCTTGGGAAGAGAGCAGCTGAGAAGGCCTGGAAAGAAATGAGCCCTATGCCAGGAGAGAGAGGAAGCCCTGAGAGACAAGCCCTGCAGCGAGAGAGAGGAAACTCAGAGGGGAAGCCCGAACCCTTGGAGAGATCAACAACCACCTTGCTTCAACACGTAGCTACTGACTTTGGTGAAATGGCAACCTTGGTGTGGACTCTTCAGGACTTAGTAACTGTAAACTTTTACTCCAGATAAATACCATTTATAAAAGTCAACATATTTCTGGTACTTTGAATTAGCACCCATTGGCAGATTAATATAGTTATTAAGAGTATATGTGATAAATAATATAAATCATGTAGCTCATGTCTTGGAACATAGTCAGCTTCCAATACATGGTAGTTAATATTGTCATGATCACCATACCTTTTAGTTGATTAGGAGATGGGGAAGAAGTAAAAGAGCCAGAATTCCTGAACAATAGAAAATATGAGGCAAAGTGAACTTTGAGAGTCTCATAATTTTGGTATGGATACTTGGGGTCTGGATGCTTTATTAATTCCTCATTAGTGAAAAAAGTTTTGTGGTTGTGGTTGCTGTTATTGTTGAGGCTCTTGAATTTTCTCAGCATGTAATCCTATTAGTATCTGTAAATGTTAATATGAATTTCACTTTTTAAACATTGACATCCCTTATTTTAGTTTCAAGTATAATTGCATTGGCTAGAAGAGTAGCTTTTGGAAGTATAATAATCAACTGGGGACTTTGCTAAGGAGGTATAACCTACTTCAAGGAAATATAAATTGTTGCAGAGGACAGAACAAGATGGAAAGTTTTCCAATTTCTGTTTTATTTTTTGAGTTATTTTCTTTTATGCTTTTTTACTATTAATGTGATTGTTTTAAAATCCTGTTTACTTTTATCTTCTCTTGTTATTTAGAATGTATATATCTCTGCTTATTTTTACCTTTAATTTTTTTGAAACATCCTCTTATAAAATCTACATTTTTCTGATTAAAAGAATGTAATGTTACCTCTTGACTCCACTTACATCCGATGTCTACCTTTCCTGATTTACCTACCCTATTTCCTAACACATGATTATGTAATCTGTGCTTTGAGACTGAGATTACTGTTGTCAATTTATGAACCCTATTAAATCATGACCTTTTCACAGAAGCACTGAGGTTGAAGGAAGACATCTCACCAATAAAAAATTCATTTAAAAATAATCCATATTCCCTATTTCTACTTCTCACACCGTGGAGGGGCTACATTGACAACAACGATACTTCTTAAAAAAACAAACACCTTTCCTCTCTTACCTGCTTTCCTCTCTCTACCAGCTTCTCTAATATATCACTTTTAAATTCTTTGAAAATGTATTTTCTATACCTAACCTTCACATCTCTTGTCTTTTATATCCCCCTTGATTTTACAAATCATCCCTGCCTTCCCCCAAACCATCTAAAATGGAAGAACATTCTTGGGAGGGAGAAGAAGGGAAAGAAAAATTAATATTTAAAATCAGATGCTTGTATCTTGGTTTACTACTTTGTTTTTCTGGAGTATATCCCCAGTAGGTTTATTGAGTGTACCCTAAGTAAAATTTCTTTATATTTGCATGTCTGAAAATGTGTTTTTATGCCTTCACCTTTGATTATAGTTTAGCTGGACATAGAAATCTAGTTGTTGTTGTTTTTTAAACAGTTTATGAGTGAAGACTTTAGATCCTTTGCTTTCTAATATCTAGCAGTTGTGATAAGAATGCTGTACTAGTAGGAGTTTTTTTTTTTCCTGGACATCTTTAGGAATTTTTCCTTCTTTTATCTTTGTTTGGTATTTCAAAATTTCTCTCTCATTCTGCTGGTAGTTGTTGGTGGTATATCCTTTTATTCTGAAATGTTTTCTTGTATTATTTTTTGGGTATTTTTCTCTCCTCCATTTTCTCTAATCTTTCATTCTGGAGCTATTAGTCTAATGTGGGATCTCCCAGGTTAATCCTCATTTCACAACCTTTCTACTCATTATTCTTTTCTCTTCTTCCTGTTGTTCTATTTTCTAGAAGAATTCTTAAATTTTACATTCTGAACTTTCTCCTTTTTAAAACAATTGCCACATATATATTTTTACTTTTAATGTCTCTTTCGTAGATTTTCTTTTTATTGGATGCAATATTGTATTGATTAGAAAAGTTGTAAAGTTCTATTTTTCCTGAATTACCTCCATCCTTTAGTATTATTTCTTCTTCTTTATATTCATGTAATACTTTCTCTTTCATGGTGTTAGATTTCCTCAAATATTTGGTGATTTTTGAGTCTCTGTACATATTTAAAAATGAAGCACTGAAAGTTCCTTAGGAAGTCTGAGTAGATGGTTGAGTTTTGTTGTGTGATGCATTTTGCTTTGTGGTGAGTAAGTACAGAGATTGTCATTAAGGAGGAGAACACTATGAGCCTTATTGTGGAAGTATTTGCTCCTTGGCCTCTCCTAGCTTCCCTAGGACTCTACTGGCAAGTTGTTTAATTTTAAAAATAAAAGTCTAGTAGGTAAATGACTGGCTGTGGTTTGCTTTCTATGTTGAATAGGGGAGGGAAGTATGTAGGCCAGTTCTTTCCCAGGCTTTCTATTAATCCCCTTATTTACAGCCCCATTGCATACTCATGACTTCTTTAAAACTGGTATTTCTTGGCCCCAGACCTCCCTGGAGTTCTCTCAGGCAAAACAGCTGCCTCATTTTGCATTTTCTTAAAATTTGTTGAAATCTCATATTTGTTGATGACTTTGCTTTCTTTTTGTTACTTGGAATTTATGTTTCTTTATAATTCCTTTATATTCACTTTAATGGGGTCTCAGAAGGCAAAACTTTGCTCACCATCTTAATATAGAATGCCTAGATAGATACTAGAAACTTTTTAAAAGATGCAGCTTAACTGCTGATGAAAATTGTTTAGTAGAAAAGAGAGTACAAGTAATGGGAAAGGTAACTGCACAAGGAGAGAAAAATAATTTCTTAAAGATGGGTGCAGTTTTCCATAACCAAAAATCCCAACAAAAATAACCCCAAGGTACACAAGGATATAACTGATCTATGGAGGGAAAGAATACCTAAACTGGAATTTAAAAAGAATTTAGAAATTATCTACTTCTGGCCGAGTTCATAGGACAATATTGGGCTGTAGGTCTTGACAATGAAGGTGACAGTGGTATGAGCAAAGGAGTTTCAACTCAGGCTGCCACTGGTGTGGTGACCTTGGGTATCATCTTTTGGGAGCCCTGCCTCTTTGATTTTTCCCTCTTTTATTATTGATTCATGCACTTGGAAATCTCTCTTCTTCCATGTGTTGGCTGTTCTAAAGTGGTCTTTGGAGTACATACCACCCAGCTAAGAGGCTCTTTTCTTACCCTACCACCAACTCTTGGACTGTCAAGTGGGAATCAGAGTTATGCCTTGGAGAGGGAGCAATCAGAGCAAATGGTTTAACCCTGCTTACTCAAGAATGGAGGGGAAATGTTTTCTTTTATGTGGCCTTTTCATCCTTATCTCTTCTTACCATTAGAGTGGCAAAATTGAGAGCAGTTGTTCTCAACTGATGGCAGTTTTTCTCTCCAGGGGACATCTGGCAATGTCTAGAGACATTTCTGGTTGTTAAAACTGGGTGAAGTGTGCTATTAGCAGAGGCCATGGTTCCTGCTAATCAGCTTACAAAGCAAAGGACAGCCTCCAAACAAAGAATTATCTGGTCTAAAATGTCATTAGTGCCAAGGTAGAGAAGCCTAATCTACAGAACTGAGATTGTGGTAAAAGCCTCAACGAAGCAGACCAAGAAGGCTGCTGACCTGGCTTTAGTCTCTAAGCTAGAGAATTAAAAAGACATTTGTGCCTCATATGTAGCCAGTCCAATTCACTAGAATTAGAATAATTACAGTGGAATATTTTTCAGGAGTAGCTGTTGCATATCGGTTCCCAAAAACCTGTCTGGACTGAGCAGTTGGGCAGCAATAGAAGGAGTCTTCAGTTCCAAGAATCTCTTTCAATATCTGGTTTTAAAAAAGAGATAAATGCAATAATTTTTTATTGACCACCTATGTGCTTAACAGCAATGACCAAAGAGGACTTGGTTCTTGCCCTCACAGAACTTGGAGTCCAAGTGGAGAAGACACATGATGCAGATAATTACGGTATTGTCTGTTTTAATAGTGGAAGGATAGGGATTCATGAGAACACACAGCAGGGAGACTTATACTAATCTAAGGATCAGGGAAGGTGGGACAGCCTCTCTGAAGAAGTGGTGCTTAAGGGGAACCTTGACGGAGGAACACTAATGAGCCAGACTGCAGAAGAATAGTGTTTCATGCAGAGGGAGTTGCATATGGAAAGGCTCAGAAGCCAGTGAGGGCATCAAACGTACAAGTAACCGAAAGAATTTCAGTATGGCTGGAGTATCAATTGTAGGAAGGAGAAGGGGGGGGGGGCGGTGGAATGAGGGTGGAAAGGGTGTTGTGACCTGGGAGGTCAGCCATGACCTGAACCACATGGGTTTCAAATAACTCAGGGGGAAGTGTAATGATGGGCTACTATGTCAGAGTGAGTTGTATTTGCTCCTCATCTGGGGCACAGGGGGTCTGAGAAAATAAACCACTTCCACTTGAGTGTCCTGAAAGAGAAGTATGCTCAGGGGAGAGCCAGGTTTGAGAAAAATTAAAGAAAAACAGGCAGTTGCATTGAAGAGATTAAGGAATGTGGGAGAGTTTGCTATTCGTGAAAATTTATGGAATATTTGTATCATTCTGGACAAAGTACAGTAGAGATGTATCTGCTATATGTAAACTGGGAAAATGACATTATTATATGATAAAGAGAGAAATAGGAAGAAATGCACTTTGTGAGTGGCCTCAACTGTGTAGATGCATTTAGATCCTGAGTCACCCGTAAGGAAAACTTGGGATTGTTTCTCAAGCCTTCACTTTTTGTACAAGATTTCTCCATTTTGAGGTCTTTTATTTGTGAAAGGTAACCTCCCTTTCTTCCACCAAAAAAAAAATGCTCTTAAGAATTCCAAATAAGCATTCTCTCTCTCTCTCTCTCTCCACACACACAAATTCTATATGAAGTACAGTGCCTGATAGTACTCAAAATGCCCTCCTTTGTTATTTTTATTGGTCATAAGTCAGTTCAGCTGGAGTCCAGAAACCAAGTGAAAGAAGGGGAAGTGGGATATCGAGCTAGAGGGACAGGTTGGAGTCCTGTTGCGTGGCCACTTGGAAGTTGAGATAAATGTTTGTGCTGAATCGGCAGGAGATGGTGCCGTTAGCTGTTTAGTGCAGGCGAGTCTCTTTGTTAGCAAAGGTACGACTGTCTTCACAAACCTTAGCTCAGCCTTTTTATTCTGTGTTAATCTGAGAATTGGAAATTAGGCAGCTCTGGTTTGTATGGCTCTCTCCAGCTCAGAAGAACTAATTTAATTACTCTGTGTGTCTGTTTAATAGGCATGGATAATATCCTAGTCATTTGTCTACAAATGACAGAAGATTAAGAAAGCTTCCTTTGTATATTCTGCCTCCATCCCAGACATTAACTAACCCGTGTGCAAACAGAAATAACTCTTCCTATTGTTGTATCAGAAACAACAAAGGTTTCTGCCAGCAGACACCCTACAATAGATCCAGAAGTCACTTGGATTCTGTATTTTCTGGCATAAAAACCAACATCACACACACAGGCTTTGTTCTCTATGGCTTCATATCCCGAATGCTTTATGTCTCAGCAGTAATTGTGCATTTGATGGCTGATGAGCCATTTTGCTGGTCTTTATTCCTTCTTTGATCTTTAGAATGTGCAATGGTTTCTCCAAAGGTCAATATCTGACATTAGTAGCCTTGTGCATTAACTGAGAACTGTAGGATTCTGAATGTGAAGGCTTTGGGAATGGATTTTCCCAGGGATTTCTTCTAGGACAAAATCTGAAAGAAGCAATCTGCAATCCTTCCTCTCCAGTCATGCATCCTCTGCCCCCAAAATGTGCTGCCTGGGTTTCATGGATCCAGTTAGCAGGTATCTATTGAGCTGCTGTGTGCTAGACATTGCTTTAGGTCTGAGAATTGAGTCTCTATAAGGAGAACAGCACAGAGTGAGGTCTGTAATTTAAAGCAAGTGTTGTCTATGTGTATCTGTTGTAGCATCCCAATGGTTTCTTTCTCATTCTGGGGGACTATTGTTGTTTCTGTGATCTAAGTGGGTTTTTATACTGTCAATATTGGCCCCTCTTTAATCTTGAGGACTATGCTTAGATTTCCTAGGTCACCTCTTATTATTCCATGGATGATTTCTGGGTATGTTTTAGATACTGGACAAACAATTACAAGGTGTTTCCTAAAGAAGATAAGAATGTTGTTTTTGATGGGAGGTTGGACAAGCTACTTTTTAAAGTCTTTTCTAATGCTAATCATATGCAATTCTTTTAAAAGGGATAGCATAGTATCTAGATCATAGTAAATGCTCAATAAAATAGTATTGTTATTATCCTAACTATTTCACAGAAATATTTCAGTAATTACTCATGAGTATTTAAATGCTCTATCTTCCTTTTAAAGACCTGTGTCTGATTTTCAACCTCCTAATTATATATTCCAAGAAAACAGGGATCTTATCTTTTATCACATTCCCCTGCTGTGCAATTGGGAATGTTAGGTAGGTAAATATTTATTGAGCAAATGCCTCCATTACACATAATGAATGTATGTTTTTCAGCAACTACTTTGTACCAGACACTGTACTGGGTCCTGAATCCAGAAGTGAATAAGAAAGCTTCTACACCCAAAGGGCCCATATTCAAGCTTACATTCATTTGTCCATTGAGCTATGGCCTTAGAAGCACTTTTATCAAAAGCCTCTTTAGGATCTAGGACAAACAGGTACAGAGTAATGGTTTCAGATCTGATTTTGAATCCAGGCACTGCTGCCTCACAGTGAATTGACTCCCGACATAAGAGACATGCTTTAAGAAATTTACAGGCTTTGTACAATTATGATTAAGGGCTAAAATTCTGGATGCAGAATCATTATTTGAAATAATTTCAACACAAGATGATAAAAAATTAAGAAGATCAAATTGATTAGGAATAAATGTATTTATATAAAAATCCTAGATGAATGTGGAAGTGGGGGTCCAGGGAGACAGCCTCTTTACACGGTTGATCCCAATCAATGTTATGTAGATCAAGCTTTCCATACAGTTATAAATACACCGGAATGCTCTTTCATCTAGCCTACATTTCTCTAAATTGTAGATTTCTAGCATTGAACAGTGTTCATATTTTCTCCTCTTAAGCCCCAAACAAGATGAAAATCTTAATAGGCCTTTGCTTTTCTCCTTTCTGTCTTTTCCTTTCCTACCCTGTAGCTTCATGTGTTTGGAGCCATGGAAAATAGAGTTCCAAATTAGCAAAGCTTTTTTAAAAACAAGTTTATTGAGGCTTAAACAAAGTACAATAAACTACATATATTCAAAGAGTATAATTAGATAAATTTTGACATATGTGCATGAGAATGACTCCATCACCATAATGAAGATAATGAGCATATTCATCACTTCCAAAAGTTCCCTTTGTAATCTCTCCCCCTCCTGGTAACCACTTATCTGCTCTCTGTCACTATAGATTAGTTTACATTTTCTGGCATTTTTATCTAAATGAATCATACAGCATGTACTCTTTTTAGTTTGACTTCTTCTACTCAAATTCCAATAGAATCTAGGGTCCACAAGAAGACCTATTAGAACTAACTAGCCAGTTTGGGAAGATTGTATATAAGATCAATATGCAAAAAAGACAGTGCTTCTTTATACCAAAATCTAATAGGCAGAAATTGAAACAAAAATATCATTTATAATAGCATCAACTAATGTGAAATATATAGGGTTAAATCTGGCAAAATATGTCAAGATTTGTTCACTGAAAACCATAAAATAGTGCCAAGAGAAATTAAAGAACTAAGTAAATGAAGAGATATAACACATTCATGAATCATCAGATTCCATATTCTTGAGATGTCAATTCTCCCCAAATTAATATGAAGATTTAGTGTTACACCAATTAAAATTCCAGTAGACTTTTTTTGGTAGAAATTAAAACAAGATGATTCTGGAATTTATACAGAATTGCAAAGGACCTAGAATGACTAAAACAACTTAAAGAACAAGTAACAAATTTGGAGGACAAACATTACCTGATTTTGAGACTTATTGTAAAGCTACAGTAATCAAGACAGTATGATTTTTGTGTCCAGGTAGACAAATAAATCAATGGACAGAATAGAGTACAGAAATGGATCTATATGCATATGGACAATATATTTTCATCAAAGGTGTAAAAGCAATTCAGTGAGTAAAGGTTAATCTTTTCAACAAATTGTGCTGGAAAAATTAGATATCCATATACCAAAAAAATTTCATTCCTCACTTCATAAAAAAAAATAAATTCTGAATAGATTATACATCTAAATGTAAAATCTAAAACTATAAAACTTCAAGAAGAAAAGAGAAACTCTTCATGACCTTGGATTAGGCAAGGTCTTATATACATCACTGACAACTTGACTATTAACAAAAGAATTGAGAAAACGGACTTCAGCAAAAATTAAGAATGTTGACTTCTTTGAAGATGCTATTCAGAAAAGTCAGAGACTGGGAGAAAGCAAATATCTAGTAAAGGATTTGTTTCTAGAGTATATAAAGAACTCTTAAAGAAGATATGAAGATGGCAAACAGTTTGGTAGTTTCTTAAAATGTTAGAGACACTTACCATAGTATGATCCAACCATTCCATACTAGATATTTACTCAAAAGTAAAATAATCATCAATCCAAATGAAGACTTGGACATGAATATTCATAGCAGCTAATTGGTAATAGCTAAAAACTGGAAATAACCCAAAAGTCTCTCAGGCAACTGGCTAAGCCAATTGTGATACATTCATACAATGGACTACTACTTAGTGACTAAAAGAGAAAAGCTATTGATACATGAGATAATATGAGTAGATATTAAAATAAATATGCTAAGTGAAAGAAACCAGATAAAAGGAATACCTCCTCGATGATTTCACTTAAATAAAATTCTAGAAAATATAATCTATAGTGATAGTGATTGCCTAGGGCTGGGGCAGGTAAGAAGGGGTAGAAGGGAAGGATTCCAAGGGGGCACAAGAAAACTTCTGAAGTAATGGATAGGTTCACTCTCTTGATGGCAGTAATGGTTTCATGAGTGTATATTTATGTCAAAACTCATCAAATTGTGCAAGTTAAATGCGTTTATTATATATCAATTAGACTGCTATAAAAACCATACCATTACCTCTCCAAAAATAAACTTACAGGGAGAAATACTTTAGCCAGGACCAAAGTGAAGCAATGTATTTAATGCATCTAGCATGGTGCCTGACATAACATGCACTCAAGAAATGTTAGTTTCCACTCACTTTGTTTCCCCACCCCATCTTAAAAGTTCAGATTCCCATGTAACTAGCCACATCACCTACTCACAGATTCTCCTGGATATGGCAGGGCACATATTTGTAGAAAGACACTAATGTTTTGATCTATAAAGATCACAATACTATCTGTGTAGTTCTCTAAACTTTCAAATGCCTTCATATTATTTGGAACAAGGCATAGATTTCAGATAGATATGTAGTTAAACTTTGAAACTCTGACTTTGAGATGTTCCCAGATTTTTAAAGCAGTTATGTTATTGGGATTCCAACAGGGAATAATCTTGATACATTAAATATTTATTGAGACCAACTCTGAGTCACTGCTGGTGTGTAGAAAAGGAAGTTGAAATGAAAACTACAGAAATCATCACTTGGTATTGACTAGCCTCTTCTGTTGTTCTTGGTGACTCTTCTTTGTTTCTACCTTTCCAACAGGCACTGGACTCTGCTGCAGACAGCCCGTACTCTTTTATACCTGGCTTCTTTCACACTAATCACTGTTTCCTCGTTTCCTGTCTCAAGGCAGTGTCAAGTTTGAAGGATATATTCATTTTCCACCCATTTCCAGATTAACTTCCTCCATCAACAGCTTTGAAAAGTATTGAGCTCTCTAAGGAAAGAATGGGAGTTAAGGTATCAGTCCTTGAACCTACATGCAAGAATTTAATTTCCTCAAAACAGGGTTCTCCAGAGAAACAGAATTGACAGCATATATGTATATGTAAATATTATGAAAGTTATTATAGGAAATGGCTCATGTGACCATGGCGACTGGCAAGTCCGTGGGCAGGCTGCAAGCTGGAAACTCCGAGGGTTTCAATGAATTTCTCAGGAGAGGCTGGCTGGCTAAAGTAGAGATAGAACTTCTTTTTGTGACTGTTGAAATCATATGATCTATCCAAAGTGTATAATCAATGGCTTTTAGATGGTCACAGTGTTGTGCATTCATCACCTCAAAAAATTTTGGAACAATTTCATTACTTCAAAAAGAAAAACTCCAAACCCCTTAGCAGTCACCTCTCAATCCCTCTATCCTTCCTCAGACCTACATAATCACTAATCTAATTTCATCTTCATTAATTGATTTATATTTATTTTTTATATAAATGAAATAATACAATATGTAGTACTTTGTGTCTAGTTTCTTTCAGTTGCATAATGTGGTTTTTGGTCTGATAGTAACATCTTGTAACATTAACATACATTTGTTCCGTTTCAAAGAAAAAGTCTTATATATGCAATATTACCCATATTCATATTTCACATGAGGTTTTACTATGCTATACAGTCCCATGTTACATTTTTCAGCTTTCCTTCTAGTAATACACATGACCGTAGACTTTCCCTTTCAACCCGTCATACCCATATAATAGCACTGCTAGTTACAAACACTATGATGTGCTTTCACCTTTTCTATTCATTTCCAAAGATTAACAAACAACCTTTTTTACCAATTATGCACACATAAACCCTCAGCTTTCCATTCTCTACCCTCATTCTATTTTCTGGTGATCTATATTCTTATTGCTAACTTGAAGAGTTTCACAATATATTTCGTTAAAAATAGTGCAATTATACAGTGTTTGTCCTTTTGTGACTGGCTTGCTTTTCTCATTCAACCTAATGTCCTCCAGGTTCATCCATGTTGTCACATGCTTCATGACTTCATTTCTTCTTACAGCTGCATAATATTCCATTGTGTGTATACACCAGTTTGTGTATACCAGTTTGGTTGATGGACACTTGGGCTGCTTCCATTTTAGGCAATTTTGAATAATGCGACAATGAACATATGTGTGTAGATGTCGGTTCTTATTATTACTCTCAGTTCTTCTGGGTGTATATCTAGTAGTGATATCAACAGTCACATGGCAAAATGATATTCAACTTCTTTAAAAACTGCCAAACGGTCTTCCACAGTGGCTGTACCATTCCACATACCCATATGAATATGGTTCATATTCTACATATGCTATGAATATGCATTCCTATCTCTCCACATCCTTTCCAATACTTGTAGTTTTCTGTCTTTTTAGTGGCCACACTAATAGATGTGAAATGATCTCACTGTAGCTTTGATTTGCATTTCCCTAATCACTAGTAATGTTGAACATTTTTTCATGTGTGTTTTTTTTTGTATTTCTTTGGACAAATGTCTATTCATGTCTTTTGCCCATTTTAAAACCAGATCTTTGTCTTTTTATTGTTAAGTTGTAGTATCTCTTTATATATCATTAATATTAACCACTTACTGAATATGTGATTTCCAAGCATTTTCTCCCATTGAGTCAGCTGCCTTTTTACCATTTTGACAGTCCTTTGAGGTACAAAAGTGTTTAATTTTGAGGAGGTCCTACTTATCTATTTTTTGTTGTTGTTCCTTATGCTTTGCATATAAGATCCAAGAAACCACCACTTACCACAAGGTCTTTAAGATGTTTCCCTACATTTTCTTCTAGTAGTTTTATGGTCCTAGCTTTTATATTTAGGTCCTTGACCCATTTGGAGTTGATTCTTATATAGGGGGTGAGATAGGTGTCCTCTTTCATTCTTTTGGTTATGGATATCCAGGTCTCCCAGCACCAGTTGTTGAAAAGACTGTTTTATCCCAGTAACATGGAATTGGTAGGTTTGTCAAAAACCAGTAGGCTATAGAGGTGAGGGTTTATTTCTGCACTCTCAATTCTATTCCACTGATCAGTGTGTCTATCACTATGCCAATACCATGCTGTTTTGACCACTGTACTTTGTACTATGTTTCAAGGTCAGGCAGTGAAATTTCTCTCACATCACTCACCTTTTTAGGATGCTTTTGGCTATTTGGGTGCACTTTCCCTTCCAAATAAATTTGGTAATTGTCTTTTCTATTTCTGTAAAGTAGGCTGTTGGAATTTTAATTAGTATTGCATTGAATCTGTAGATCAGTTTGGGTAGGATTGACATCTTCATGATACTTAGTCTTCTAATCGTTGAACACAAAATGTCTTTCCATTTGTTAGGTCTCCCTTGCTTTCTTTCAACATTGTTTTGTAAGTTTCTGAACATCAGTCCTGAACTTCTTTCATTAAATTGATTCCTAGTTGAGTCTTTTTATTGCTATTGTAAATGGAATTTTTTCCTGATTTCTTCCTCAGATTGTTCAATACTAGTGTACAAAAACATTCCTGATTTTTGCCTGTTGATCTTGTATTATGCCAATTTGCTGAACTCATTTATTAGCTCATGTGGCTTTGTTGTAGACATTTCATAACTTTCTAAATATAGGATCATGTCATCTGCAAATATTGAGAGTTTTACTTCCTCTTTTCCTATTTTGATGCCTTTTTTTCCCCTTTTTTTATCTAATTGCTCTAGCTGGAACTTTTAGCACAATATTGAACAACAGTGGTGATAGTGGGCATCCTTGTCTTGTTCCAGATCTTAGAGGGAGAGCATTCAACCTTTCTCCATTGAGTATGATGTTGACTGTGGGTTTTTCATAAATGTCCTTTAACATATTGAGGAATTTCCACTTTATTCCTATTTCTTTGAAGTATTTTTATCAAGAAGGGATGCTGGATATTGTTGAATGCCTTTTCTGCATCAATTGAGATGATCATGTGTGTTTTTTCCTTCAATTTCTTAATATCATGTATTATGTAAACTGATTTTCTTATATTGAACTAACTCTGCATACCAGGAAAAAATCCCACTTGGTTTTGTTACATAATTCTTTTGCTATGCTGTTGGATTCTATTTGCAAGTGGTTTTTTTTGTTTTTTTTTGTTTTTTTTTTTTGAGAATTTTTACATCTATGTTCATTAGAGAGCTTGGTCTGTAACTTTCTTTTCTTGTAGTATCTTTATTTGACTTTGGTATTAGGGTGATGTTGGTTTCATAAGATGTGTTGGATAATTTTCCCTCCTCTTAAATTTTTGGAAAGAGTTTAAACAGGAATGGTATTAATTCTTCTTGAAATATTTGGTAGAATTCACCTGTGATGCCATTTTCTCCTGGACATTTCTTTGTTGGGAGATTTTTAATAACTGTTTCAATCTCTTTAAATGTGGTATGTTTGTTGAGTTCTTGTATTCATGCAAAGTCAATGTAGACTATGCATTTCTAGGAATTTGTCCATTTCATCTAGGTTGTGTAGTTTGTTTGTATACAGTTTCTCATAATATCCTCTTGTGATCTTTTTTATATCTGTGGTGTCAGTCATAACTTCCCCCCTTTCATTTCTAATTTTATTTATTTCCATCTTCTTCTTCATTTCTTCATTAGTATAGCTAAGGGTTTGTCAATTTTATTGATCATCTCAAAGAACCAGCTTTTGGTTTTGTTGATTCTCTGTATTGTTTTTTGTTCTCAATTTCATTTATTTCTACTCTAATCTTTATTATTTGTTTCCTTTGTTTGCATTGGGATTTGTTTTCTGTTCTTTTTCTAGTTTCTCTAATTATTAAGTTAGATCTTTGATTTTATATTTCTTCTTTTTTAATATGGGTGTTTAGGGCTATAAGTTTCCTTCTTCACACTACCTTTGCTGTATCCCATCAGTTTTGATAAGTTGTGTCCTCATTTTCACTTATCTCAATATATTTACTAATTTCTCTTACAATTTCTTCTTTGACCCACTGATTGGTTAGGAGTGTGTTGTTTAGCCTCCACACATTTGCAAATTTCCCCCTTTCCTATCTTTTATTGATTTCCAGTTTCATTCCATTATGATCTGAGAAGGTGCTTTGTATAATTTTGTTCTTTTTATATTTACTGAGACTTGCCTTTTGAGTCAACATGTGGTCTATCCTGGAGAAAGATCCATGATCACTTAAGAAGAATGTATAACCTGCTTATTAGGGATGCAATGCTCTGTATGTGTCTGTTAGGTCTACCTTGTTTATCATATTGTTCATGTTTTCTTTTTCCTTCTCTAGTTATTCTATCTAATGATGTGAGTGGTATGTTGAAGTCTTCAATTATTATAGAGATGTTTATTCTCCCTTCAGTTTTGCCAGTTTGCTTCATGTATTTTGGGTCACCCTGGTTAGATGCATAGATATTTATGACTGTTATTTCTTCTTGGTGGATTGTCCCTTTTATTAACATAAGATCATCTTTTTTACCACTTACAACTTTTTGTATTTAAAGTCCATTTTGTCTGATATTAGTATAGCCACACCTGTTCTTTTTTGGTTACTATTTGTGTGGACTATCCTTTTCTTTTTTTTTTCTTTTTTAATTAAAATTATTTATTTTTATGAATTACATTAAAAAAATACGAGGTCCCAATCAACCCCACCGCCCCCACCCCCCACTCCCCCCACAGCAACACTCTCTCCCATCATCGTGAGACATCCATTGCACCCACTTTCAGCCAATTTGTATCCCTGGGTCTAAGGTGAATCTCTTGCAGGCAGCATATGGATAACTCATTTTTTAAAATGTCAGCCTATATCTTTTGATTGGGGAATTTAATCCATTCACATTCAATGATATTACAATAAATTCATTATTTACTTCCACCACTTTATTCTTTGGCTTTTGTATATCATATCTTATTTTCATCTGTCTTTTTACTCTTTTGGTTATTCTTTCTGCTAGTCTTGGCTTCTACACTCTTCTCCAAGACTCTCTTTCCTGTCTTTTTCTTTAGGGCTGTATGGCTCTCTTTAATACTTACAGCAAAGGCAGACTCTTTTTTATGAATTCTCTTAGTTTCTGTTTATTTGTGAATATTTTAAATCCATCTACATATTTGAAGGACTATTTTGCTGGATAAAGAATTCTTGGCTGGCAATTTTTCTCTTTCAGTATTCTAAATACACCAACGCCTTCTCACCTTCATGGTTTCTGATGAGAAATCCACACTAAGTCTTACTGGCCATGCCTTGTATATGATGGTTTGCTTCTCCCTTGGTGCTCTCAGAATTTTCTCTTTATTTTTGAGTTTAATATTCTGAGTTGTATGTATCTTGGAGTAGATCTATTCAGATTTATTCTGACTGGGGTATGCTGTGTTTCTTGGACATGTAAATGCATTTCTTTCATGAGAGTTGGGAAATTTTCAGCCATTATTTCCTCAAATATTCTTTCTGCCCCTTTACCCTTCTCTTCTTTGGAACTCCCATGACATGTATGTTGTTACACTTCATGTTATCATTCAACTCCCTGAGCCCCTGCTCAGATTTTCCCCCATTCTTTTCTCTCTCTGTTCTTCTCTCTTCCATTTCAGCTGTTTTGTCTTCTGCATCACTTATTCTTTCTTCTATCATTTTTGAGTCTGCTGTTTTGCCTTTAATAGTGTTTTCCCCTAGTTGAACCTTGTATTTCTTTTTATTATTGTTATTTTTAAAGAACCTTTAGATTTCATAAATGTTACCTTGAAAATATAGGGGATTCCCATATAATCCCACCCCCCCCCCCTCATGCTTTTCCCCATTAACAACATCTTTCATTAGAGTGGTACATTTCTTACAATTGATGAACACATGTTGAAGTACAGCTTGAGGCACAGTACAGCAGTCAGTGAGATCCTCCTAAGACTTTTATAAGTGTAACCTCTGGAATGACCTCCTGACTCAATCTGAAATCTCTTAGCTCATTTGTATTTAATATTTCTTTCTTTTGGTCAATGTCTTTTTCCAAATGCATAGCTAGTTGGCACTTGGTAATAATCCCTTAGTGCCAACAAGGCTCATCCCTGGGGGACCTGCTCCAGACCAGAGGGAAGGTAGTGTGTTTATGGGCTGAGTTTGGCTTAGAGAGAGGCTACATTAGAGCAATGAGAAGGCTCAGGAGGTAATTCTTAGACAATATATAATACTATGCTAAGTTTCAGTTTCACAAGAAAAGGTTCATAAGTACAAGTATCAATATCAAGGGCCTGGTGTATTGGTCTGTCCTCCTTCACTAGGCATACATTCCTAGAGTACATTCTCATGTACTCTAGGGTTTCTTGCTGTTCTATTAGAGAATGTAGCAGGATTCCCCAGGATGGGAATTCTATATTCTTTCATTTGCTTTGTGGGTCTCCACCTGCTGAGACAACACCCCATGACAACTTGAACACATTCGTGTTCCATATAGATGTGCCCCAGGTGCACCCCTCCCTACACATCCCCCCACCACCAATACTCCATACCAGCGATCCTCCCCTGCCACAGTTGTGACTCTTCTGAAATCCAAAACCTCCCTCAAAACAAAGCCAAACATAAAAAATAGAAAATAAATAACATATATATGTTAAAAAAATTTTTTTTGCATTGTTTCTTTCATTCCTGCAAGATCTGTTATACTTTATGTACCTTGACAATTTCTTCTGTATGTTCCCCAATGTCTTATTGCTTTTACTTTATTTTCAAAGAAGCTTTAGGTAACAGAAAAGTCATATAGAAAATACAGGATATTCCCATATACCCCACCCCCTTCTCCTCTTGCATTATCCCCTATTAATAACATATTATATGAGTTTGGTACCTTTGTTACATTGCCACTAACTATAGTCAATGGTTTACATTATGGTTCACACTGTGTGCCATATACTTTTATAAGTTCTAATAAAATGCATAATGGTCTGTATTTGTCATTGCAAGATCATGCCAAACAATTCTAGTGCCCTAAAAATGTCCCATGCTCCATCCATTTTTCCCTCCCCCCTCCTTTTGGAACCTACTAGGTTGCAAACTTTTGGAGAATAAGGTTCATAGTTACATGCATTAATATCCAGGGTTTGACATATTGTTCCATCTTCTTTTATTAGGCATTGCTTAAGTTCTCAAGAGATTCTTGCTCCTCTATTTGAGAACTCAGTAGGACTCTCCAAGATGGGAGTTTAATATTTTTTTGCTTATTGTGTGGGTATCCACCCACTGAAGTAACACTCTATGACAAGATGAACACTTTCAAATTCCACAGAAGCATGTCCGAGGTGCACCCTTTTCCCTATAACCCTGCACCCCTGATGCCCTGGACTAATAACCCTCCCCTGCCATACTTGCTAAAAGAATATTCCCACCATTATAGTTTTAATCACAGACCTACAAGTCTCCAGAGTTCATCTGTGCCTTCCTCCAGCCCTCCTGCCAGTTCCATGGATAGTCCAAACCAACCACCCCCCACATCCTTACCCTCACATTCCAGCACCATTGAGTCGACTCCACTCATATACCTGTACCACTATCACCCCCAAGTACTGCCAAGCCACCACCTTCCATCTTATCATAGGTTTTTCCCATATTGAGCCTCAGATCACCATACTCTACTCCCTTTCTGTCTCCTGATAATCTATCTTCCTTACTCTATCTCTGTGAGTCTGCTCAATTTGCTTAGGTCTTATCAGTGAGGTCATGTATTATTTGCCCTTTAGTGCCTGGCTTACTTCATTCAACATAAGGTCTTCAAGATTTATCCATGTTGTCCTGTGTGTCAATACTTCATTCCTTCTTACAACTGAGTGATATTCCATTGTGTGTATATACCATAATTCACTTATCCAGTCATCTGTTGATGGACACTTGAGTTGCTTCCAACTTTTGTTAACAGTGAATAATGCTGTTGAGAACATTGGTGTGTATATATCTGTTCATGTCCTGCTTTCAATTATTCTGGATATATACCCAGCAGCAGGATTGCTGGGTCATATGGCAGTTCTATATTCAGCTTCCTGAGGAACTGCCAAATCATCTTTACAATGACTGCACTATTATACATCCCCACCAGCAGTGGAAGAGTGTTCCCTTTCCTCCACATCCTCTTCAACACTTGTAGTTCTGTTTTTTTAATAGCCAACAATCTTTTAGGTGTAAGATGATATCTCATTGTAGTTTTGATTTGCATTTCCCTAATAGCTAGTGGATGTTAGCATCTCTTCATATGCTTTTTAGACATTTGTATGTCATCTTTGGGAAAATGTCTATTCAAATCTCTTACCCATTTTTTTTTAAAGTAGGTTGTTTGTCTTTTTTATTTGAGATGTAGGATTTCTTTTATATGCTAGATATTAGCCCTTATCAGATAGATGGTTACCAAACTTTTCTCCCATTGAATAGGCTGCCTTTTCTCTTTCTTGACAAACTCCTTTGAAGCACAGAAGTTTTTAATTTTGAGGAGGTCCCATGTATATACTTTTTCTTTTCATTGCTCATACTTTGGGTGTAAAGTTTTTGAAACTATTTCCTATTACAATATCTCATAGATGCTTCCCTTCATTATCTTCTAGGAGCTTTATAGTCGTGGCCTTAGACCTTTGGTCCATCTTGAGTTAATTTTTGTATAGGGTTGAGATGGTGATCCTCTCTCATTCTTTCCGATATAATATTCAATTCTCCCAGCACCATTTGTTGAAGAGGCCCCAGTTGAGTGGGTTTGGTGGCCTTGTCGATTATCAGTTGACTGTATATATGAGACTCTATATCAGAACTCTCAATTTTAGTCCATTAGTCATGCTAATACCATGTAGCTTTGGCCACTGTAACATTGTAGTAGACTTTAAAGTCAGGTAATGTGATACCTCCAATTTTTTTTTTTCCAATATGTTTTTGGCAGTTTGGGGCCCCTTACTCTTCCAAATAAATGCCATAGTTAGCCTTTCCAGTTCAGTAAAAAATGCTGTTATAATTTTTATTGAGATTGCACTAAATCTTTAAATCAATTTGGGTAGGACAGACATCTTAATGATGTTTAGTTTTCCAGTCCATGAACATGGAATATCCTTCCAATTATTTAGTTCTTCTTTGATATCCTTTAACAATGTTTGTATTTTTCTGTGTACAAGTCCTTTACATGTTTAGTTAGGTTTTTTCCTAGGTATTTGATTCTTTTAGTTGCAATTGTAAATGGATTTTTAAAAATTTCCTCCCTCAGATTGTTCATTATTAGTGTACAGAAATGCTACTGTTTTGTGAAGTTTACTGAACTTGTTTATTAGTTCTAGAAGCTTTGTTGTAGATTTTTTTCCAGGGTTTTTTATGTATAGGGACATGCCATATGCAAATAGTGAAATTTTTATATCTCCCTTTCAAATTTGGATGCTTTTTATATTATTTTCTTGTCTAAACTCTTGAGCAAGTACTTCTAACACAATGTTAAGTAAGACAGTGGGCATCCTTGTCTTGTTCCAGATTTCAGAAGGAAAGCCTTTAATATTTTCCCATTGAATATGATGTTAGCTGTGGGTTTTTCACACATGCCCTTTATCATGTTGAGGGAATGTCCTTCTTTTTTTAAAAAATTATTTATTTATTATTATTATTTTTAAATTACATTAAAAAAAATGAGGTCCCATTCAACCCCACTGCCCCCACCCCCCACTCCCCCCACTCCCCCCACAGCAACACTCTCTCCCATCATCATGACACATCCATTGCACCTGGTAAGTTCATCTCTGAGCATCACTGCACCCCATAGTCAATGGTCCACATCATAGCCCAGACTCTCTCACGTTCCATCCAGTGGGCCCTGGGGGGATCTACAGTGTCCCGTAATTGTCCGTGAAGCACTATATCCAGGACAACTCCATGTCCCGAAAACACCTCCACATCTCATCTCTTCCTCCCATTCCCCAAACCCAGCAGCCCCCATGGCTACCGTTCCCACACCCATTCCACATTTTCTCTGTGGACATTGGATTGGTTGTGTCCATTGCACACCTATGTCAAGTGAGGGCTTAGATTCCACATGGGTACTGGATGCAGTCCTCCCGCTTCTAGTTGTAGACACTCTAGGCTCCATGTTGTGGTGGTTGACCTTCTTCAACTCCATGTTAGCTGAGTGGAGTAAGTCCAATAAATCAAAGTGTAGGAGCTGTAGTCTGTTGAGGCTCTGGGCCTGGGTGTCATATTATCAGTCCAGAGATTCAAATCCCCTACATATATCTTAAACCCAGCACCAACTACAATTCCAATAAAGTAGCATGCAAGTCTTGTGAAAAGAGATCCCCTCTGAGTCCAATTCCATCACCCAGAAACACCAGCTCCAAAGAAGGGCCATCTGTCATGGCAGTGAACCCCTTCTGCCATGACCATAGAACCCGTGGGTCTTTTTATCCCTCAAAAGAACCAATACCTGGGGTTGTATCTACCTTATCTGTCTCTTAGACTCTGTTCAGTTGTACATAGGGGTATTCCTTCTGACAACCTCCAGACTCTTTTTTAGAGACTCACAGCCTTATAATCTCATTTCTCCTTTCCATTTCCCCCTTACATTAGGTCAAACCGCTTCCCGAAGTCATGTTATTATATGTAGACAGGTATATTCTGCTGTTCTGCATTGAATCTTTAATTCAAGGTCATTTTCTAGTTGCTTCTTCAGCTGGTATGTGGTAGTGATCCCTTGGTGCCAGGGAGGCTCATCCCCGGGTGTCGTGTCCCACGCTGGGGGAAATGCATCGCATCTACATGCTGAGTTTGGCTGTGAGAGTGGCCACATTTGAGTAACATGAATGCTGTCAGGAGGAAACCCCCAGGCACAATGCTACTCTAGGCCTTGTTCTTATTGCAGGTGTATAGGCTCAAAAGTATAGCCATTAGTATCAAGAGCCCACTGTTGGGCCCTCCTTCCTTCCTGGTTCTTGCTGTTGCACCTGGAGGATTGCCGCTGCTCTCCCAGGGCCCACAACAGTGACCCCCCGGCCAGGAGCCCAGTACCCCCCCAGCTGTTGTTTTCAATTGTTTCCACTATGAGTATATATAGACATTACCATATACCCTGGGCATATGCCCTGTATAACTCCCTGTCAACCATATATATCCTGTCAATAACATCCCATATCAGTATTCCTCCGCTGCCATTGTTGAACCACTCTGTGATCCAAAACTTCCCGTAAAGTGAATCCCAACATAATGTCAGCTTCAGAAGAGTCTTAGATCACCAAAATTCATATATACAATATACAGTATTTTTTCACACATGCCCTTTATCATGTTGAGGGAATTTCCTTCTATTCCTATCTTTTGAAGAGTTCTCATCAAGAAAGGATGCTGTATTTTTTCAAATGCTTTTTCTGCATCAACAGAGATAACCATGTGATTTTTTTCTTTCCATCTGTTAATGTGGTATATTACATTGATTGATTTTCTTACGTTGAAACATCCTTGCCTACTAGGTTTAAAGCCCACTTTACCATGGTGTATAATTCATTTGATGTGTTGTTGAATATGACTAGCAAGTATTTTGTTGAGGAGTTCAGCATCCAGTTTCATTAGAGAGGTTGGTCTGTAGTTTTCTTGTGGCATCTTTATGTGGCTTTGGCATTAGTGTGGTATTGGCATCATAGAATGAGTTAGGCAATGCTCCCTCTGCTTCTATTTTTTAGAAGAATTTAAGCAGGATTAGTATTAGTTCTTTCTGGAATGATTGATAGAATTCACCTGTGAAATCATCGGGTTCTGGGTTCTTCTTAGTTGGGAAATTTTTGATGACTAATTCAATTTTGTTACTTGTGATTGTTCTGTTGAGTTCATCAACTTCTTCTTTCATCAATGTAGGCTGCTTGTGTGTTTGTAGGAATTTGTCCATTTCATCTAAGTTATCCAACTTGTTGAATACAATTTTTCAAAGTTTCCTCTTGTTTTCTATGGGATCAGTAGTGATATATCCTCCCTCATATTTTATTTTATGTATTTGAATCTTCTCTCCTTTTTTATTTGTTAGTCTAGCTAAGGGTTTGTCAATTTTATTAATCTTTCAAAGAACCAGCTTTTGGTTTTGTTAAAATTTTCTAGTGGGTTTTTTTTTTTTATCAGTTTCATTTAGTTCTGCTCTAATCTTTGTTATTTGCTTCTTTCTACTTGTTTTGGGATTAGTTTGTTCTTTTTCTAGTTCTTCCAGATGTGCAGTTAGGTCTTTGACTTTGACTCTTCTTTTTTAATATAGGCATTTATGGCTATAAAATTCCCTCTCAGCACTGCTTTTGCTGCATCCCATGCATTTTGATATGTTGTGTTCTCATTTTCATTCATTTCAAGGTAGCTACTGATTTCTTTTTCAATTTCCTCCTGGGTCCACTGATTGTCTAAGAGTGTGTTGTTTAACTTCCATATCTTTGCGCCTATTCTGCTTCTCTGCCTTTACTAATTTCCAGCTTCATTCCATTATGGTCAGAGAAATTACTTTGTATAATTTTAATCTTTCTGACTTCATTAAGAGTTGTCCTGTGACCTATCATGTGTTCTATACAGGAGAGTGATACATGTGCACTCAAGAAGAATGAATATCCTCCTGTATTTGGGTGTTAGGTTCTGTATATGTCTATTATGTCTAGATCCTTTAATGTCTTATTCAAGGTCTCTGTTTCTTTATTGACCCTCTGTTGAGATGTTCTGTCTAATGGTGATAATAGTGTATTCAAGTCCCTCACCATAATTGTAGAGGCATCTATTCCTCCACTTAGTTTTTTCATTATTTGCCTCATGTATTTTGGGGCACCCTGGTTAGATGTGTAAATGTTCATAATCATTCTTTCTTGATTGATTACTGCTTTTATTATTATATATATATTATATAGGACCCTTCTTTGTCTCTTACAACAGTTTTGCATTTAAAGTTTATTTTGTCCAATAGTAGCATAGCTATTCCTGCCCTTTTCAGGTTATTGTTTGCATGTAAAAATCATTTTCCAGTCATTCACTTATAACCTCCTGCATCCCTGGGCCTAAGGCGAGTTTCTTGTAGACAGCATATAGGTGGGTCATAGTTCCTTATCCACTCTGCCAATCTGTGTCTTTTGATTGGAGAGTTTAATTGATTAAAACTCAATGTAATTACCTTCCAAGTGGAACTTACATTAGCCATTTTATTTAAGTTTATGTATTAGTCAGCCGAAGGGGTGCTAATGCAAAGTACCAGAAATCTGTTGGCTTTAGCTTTTTCCAATCTCAGCTGTAGGCTGGCATAAGGCTCTTCATTCTCCCTGGGGCTCATTTCTTTCCAGGCAGCTGTTCTGGTCTCTTCACAAGGTCAGCTGTAGACTATCAGGCTCTTCGCTCTTCCAGAAGCCATGTCTATGGAGCATTCTCTCTTCCTGGGACTCAATGCTAAGTTGCACTCTAATGATGAGGTCAAATAAAAGCCCTAATCTTGATTTAATCAAGTAAAGGTGGAAGGGAAAAAACTAAAACACAAAAAACAACCCAGGAAAAAGAGTCTTCCCTCTTAGGCCCCTAGGAACCATCTCAGGCTGCCGTGTTCATCAGTCAATCGCCCTGCAGCCTGCCCTCCACAGGTAAGGTACCCAGTTTTAATGGGTATCTTAGTGAATAAAAAAATTTAAAAGTAATGAAAAATAAAAAATAACAGATCGAAAAACCTGAAACAAAAAAATCTGGGTTCTTAAGTTCCCTGTCACAGGATGCAAGCTGGGTGTCTGACAACCTGCAGGATCACTCTCTGATTCCCTTCTCTTAGGAGGTACTAGGAATTGAACTGGGGGCTAGTATATGTGAGGCAGCCATTCCTCCACCTAGCTATACTCACTCCACACATTAGGTGGGCTTCTGAAACTTATCTGGCTTTCCACGCCCTCTTTTCCTTCTGGTGAGGTGGGCTTCTCACAGTTTGCCGGCTCTCTGACCTGGTATCCTTCCCTCCTGGGCTGATTGGTGCCTGCCCACCTACCCCCTCACTGACCTAGTTCTTTCTCTCCTAGGGTGGTTGGGTGTGACAGCCTGCTTGATCAGATCCCCCCTCCCTTCTCCCAGTGTTGGCTGGGGTCTTTTCTGAGATTCAGAGAGGGCTCAGCTGGCCAGACTCACTGAAGAGAAGCCTCTCTCCACCCTCCACCAGACCCCATTTTTTCCCAGGGAGGAGGACCTTCTTTCCCAACTCAGTTGGCTGCAGTGAGCCAGGGGCTTTACTGAGGCTATTTGCCTTGGGGGTGAGGTATATGTGCTGTTTCCAGCCACGGGGGTGAGTAACTCAGAGTTTTCATTTCACCTCTTTGTCTCTGTTCCTCTCCCTCCTGGATGATGTGCCACACTCTCCTGGTTTATAGATCCCCAGAGCACCTCCCTCGGATAACTTTTTGTTCTTCCTCTGTTGTATTTGTGAGAGAGTTGAGCCCTGCCTACCTACTCCGATGTCATCTTCCTTGAATGTGTTTTTTATCTCATCTATTATGTCTTTCATTTCCATAAGCTTTGTTACTTTTTATCCAGGTTTTAAAAATTTTTTCTTTGTGCTCACCCAGTGTCTTCTTGATGTCCTTTATCTATTTAGCTATATTGTCTTTCAACTTATTGATTTGATTTAGGAGATTTGTATGAACTTCATTGATTAGTTGTCTCAAAGCCTGTGTCTCATCTGGGACTTTGGTATGTTCCTTTGCTTGGACTATTTCTTCCATTTTGTTAGTGTGGCTTGTACTTTTTTGCTGATGTCTAGCTATGTGATTATGACAGTGAGTTTACTCTGTTCAATTTCTCTCTCTCTCAGAGGGATTTAATGGCAGGAGGCTGTGCGTTACTGCTGTTCTTTGATTCTTGGTTCAACCTGTTCAAGGTCTTTAGGATTGTCTGTTAGTTGCTCTAATCTGGGCCTTGGACCCAGTAATGGGCTGCAGACCTGCTTCCAAAGGCCTTGGGGAGGGAAGCTGTAAATGCTGGGGGGAAACACCTCTGTTTACTTTTAATTTCTTCACATGCACTTCTTGGATCTGCCAGCAGATGGTGCTCTTCAACAGGTCCTCTCACTTCAAAGGCTATTTGGAGTGTGTTCAACTTTTTCCATCAAGGTTCTTTTTCTTCTGGTTTGTGTTCAGCCTTCCCCTAGTGTCCTAAACCCTAGAACATTTTTTTTCCAGGCTGTTTTTGCCTTTCCTTTAGCTATTTTTCTGGAAGAGAGGTGAGTCCTGTGTTTCTGTAAACTGCCATCTTCTTGGAAGTCTCAATAACGGATTTAACCAGTAATGAATTATGTGATAACAGGTCCCATGCTGTATGAATGAAAAGTCAACAGAGTTTAAACCTTATTTATTTTACCACTTGTCTTCCCCAATAAACCTGGGTTTATGAGGCAGAAATGACCCTCATTTTTCTTCCCAGGAAACCCAGCATAATGACATTTCCAGGAAGCTCATAACTGCTAAGTGTGTATGTAGAAGCATACCATTTACCAGAGACAGATAATATAAATCAGGAAAATAATCCTCTGATGTATGGAGTTAATTCTAGTATGGTATGAGCTCTCAGGGACCTCATAACTCTTTTGTGAAAGTTGATAAGATGGAGATCAGCATTCCATAAAAATATTTGTTAGACTTCCTCTCATTATTTTCTTTGAAATAACATGTACAAAATCTTCATAGACCCTGGGTTGGTATTATTTATATGTATTAAAGACAGCATTTTAACTGTGAGTAAGGCCACAAAATATTCTTGTAATATAAATAGAATTTGATTTTAATTACACTGTTATCTCTTGGGCTAATAGCTCCTAAATTGTGCCTTAAATCACCACTCTTCCTCTAACATATAGCACCATAAAACTGCTATGGGCAGTGCTTTTGTAGAGGGAATTTTCTGGATGCCCCAGCAACTTCTGTTCTTAATTGGAATATTCAGAACAAAATCCCTTTTGTTTTTCCTTCACTGCGTACTATGGACAGTTCTCAAGAAAAGGTCTGCAGTCCACTGGTCGTCAGCAGAGGTTTGGGGACTCTGTGGCCCTACATGCTGGGGACTGGCACCGGGGTCCAGAACAAGTTCCAGGCAGCTCAGGAGGAACGTGACCCTGTATGGAGGTTGCAGTGTGGTTAGAGGCATGGCTTAGAGTCCGGCTGTGTGTGAAACAGTCCTGGATCTGTCCGTCATCGTCTTTGTGGCCTGTGGTAAATTTCCTAAGATGCCCAAGAGTCAGTTTCCTTGGGAGTGGATTTGGCCCAACAGATAGAGCATCCGCCTACCCCTAGAAGGTCCAGGGTTCAAACCCAGGACCTCCTGACCCTTGTAATGAGCTGTCGCATGCACAGAGCTGATGCTGCAAGGAGTGCCATGCCCTATAGGGGTGTCCCCCGCGTAAGGGAGCCCCACGTGCAAGGAGTGCGCCCTGTAAGGAGAGCCGCCCAGCGTGAAAAAAGTGCAGCCTGCCCAGGAGTGGCGCAGCACACACAGCTGACGCAGCAAGATGACGCAACAAAAAGAGACACAGATTCTTGGTGCCACTGACAAGAATACAAGCGGACACAGAAGAACACACAGCAAATGGACACAAAGAGCAGACAACTGGGGAGGGGTCGGCGGGGAAGGGGAGAGATATAAAATATAAATGAACCAATCTTTAAAAAACAAAAAAGAGTCAGTTTCCTCATATGTAAAATTGGGGTACCATTCATGCAGACCTTGTGGGTTTTGGAGAGGGTTACGTGAGTAACGCATGAGAAGCTCTTAGCTCAGTGCCCGGCATATGGCACTCTTTCCAGTGTTCACGCCAGCTGGAGTACGGCCACATTCCTCCCGGAAATTCATCGCAGTGGGGTGGGAGTTGTTACGCTATTAACCCTTTGTCTAAAAAGCTGGATGAAAGAGAGATGTGGCAAGAATACAGGTATCGTGTCTTGGTCAGTGCGATGGTGGTGTGGAGCCCCGTGGTTGAGGGTGGCTGCTCTAGGCTCGGAAGCGCTGTGATGGGTTAGCAGTGTCTGCCAGGGGTGTGGCGCCAACCCTGGGTGGGCTGCTTACTTTGCTCTGTGTGGCAGGTCGTTAGACTCACCTGGGACTCTTTACAGAACTAGAGATTGCTAAGACCTAATAGCAGTATTCTAGTTTGGGTCTAGTATAGGGCCTAGTTCTTTGTGTAAACCACAATTCTGGGGAATATTCTGGCTCCTGTATTTGGTGTCTGGGAACCAGGAATCTTGAATAGCTTTTAAGTAGGAAGTTTTATTGTTTGTTTTGTTGTGGTTGTTGCTATTGTTTTGAAAACAGGCACTTGTTTTCTCAGCACTCAATATTGAATATGTGGCAAAACAGAGTCAGAGTTTGAGGGAGCAATTAGATGTCATCTAGTCCAAGTTTCCACCTAGATCTGATTCACCACAAACACAGCACAGGCAGAGCTGCTGCCAGGTCCTCCAAGGTAAGTCTTTGATAGAAGGTTTAGGGGCCTGTTCAAAGTGTAAACAGTACACAGAGGCAGGATCACATGAAGGTTATATGTCTGCTTTTGCTGATGTGAAGGTCTTCAGAAGACATGCAGAATGTCTGCAGAGCCCCAAATCCTCACCATTATTATTATTTTTTAATTAGAGAAGATGTGGATTTACCGAACAATCGTACATAAAATACAAGATTCCCATTTACCACCCTATTATTGCTAATTGTTATTAACACCTTGCATTGGTGTGGTGCATTTGTTTTAACTGATGAAAGCACATTTTAATAATTGTACTATTAACTACAGTCCATGGTTTAATGTAGGGTTCACTGTATTGAAGTTCGATGGATTTTTAAAAAAATTATTGTTTTAGCTCAAGGAAAGAAAAAACAAAAAACCCTATGTTTTCTCGTTGTGTTCCCTAGAGAAACAACCCACGGCTGCTTTAGAAGGAAAGGGATAATAAAAAGAGAAGTGTGAAGTGAGTGTTGTGTATGTGTGTGTGTGTGTTGCAGGGAGAAGAGAAGGAGGAGGTGGAGGAGAAGAAGGTGGGGAATATGAGTGACCGATGGTGGGTTAGCTTTTGAAATTAACTTCTGTATTCCTGATGAGGACAGGCTCCATGCCACTTTGGACGTACTTATTATCCTAAAATTTAATCTTGGGACCTTGGATTTTCCTTATGTTCTTGGACTACTCAGAGTGGGCTAGAGAGGAGTGAGGGGAGATTTCTGTCAATAGGAGATTTGGTTTTCTTAACTGTATTTAGTTGGGAAATGGTTTGAAATAATGCATTTTCTTTTTTTAGATAGTTAGTATAGTGCTCTATACCATGGTATGGAGGGAGAGTCTTTTTTTTTTTTCCATTTAAAATATTTTTTTGTCTTTATTTATTTTTTTAATATTACATTCAAAAAATGTGAGGTCCCCATATACCCCCCACCCCCCTCATCCCACTCCTCCCCCTATAGCAATAATCTCCTCCATCATCATGAGACATTCATTGCATTTGGTGAGTACATCTCTGAGCACTGCTGCACATCATGGTCAATGGTCCACATCATAGCCCACACTCTCCCACATTCCACCCAGTGGGCCATGGGAGGACATGCAATGTCCAGTAACTTTCCCTTCAGCATCACTCAGGACAACTCCAAGTCCCGAAAATGCCTCCATAGCTCATCTCTTCCTCCCATTCCCCACTCCCAGCAGCCACCAAGGCCACTTTCTCCATGCCAATGCCACATTTTCTTCGATTACTAATCACAATAGTTCATGAATAAAATATCAGTAAGTCCACTCTAATCCATATTCTATTCCTCCATCCTGTGGACCTTGGAATGGTTGTGTCCACTCCACATCTATATCAAGAGGGGGCTTAGATTCCACATGGATGCTGAATACAATCCTCCTGCTTTCAGTTGTAGGCACTCTTGGCTCCATGGTGTGGTGGTTGACCTTCTTTGACTCCATGTTAGCTGAGTGGGGTAAGTCCAATAAACCAGAGTGTAGGAGCTGAAGTCTGTTGAGGCTCAGGGCCTGGCTATCATATGGTCAGTCCAGAGATTCAGGTCCCCTGGGTATATATTAAACCCCAGCACCAACTACAGTTCTGGTAAAAGTAACAGGAGAGGCTTGTGAAAAAAGATCACATCTGAGTCCAGCTCCATCACACAGAAACACAAACTCCAAAGAAGGGCCAACTGACATGGCACTGAACTCCATCTGCCATGTCCACAGAACCTGTGGGTCTCTGTAGCCCTCAGAAGAACCAATACCCGGGGTTGTATCTACTTTATCTGTCTCTGGGACTCTGCTGAGGTGTGCATAAGGGCAACCCCTCTGATAACCTCCCGGCTCTTTTTGGAGACTCATAGCCATAAAAACGCATTTGTCCTTTCCATTTCCCCCTTGATTCAAGTCAAAAAGCATTTTTAATTCCTGGTATTATATGTAGACTGAGATGTTCTGCTGGTCTGAGTTGACCCTTTTATTCAAGGTCATTTTCTAGTTACATCATCAGCTGGTACTTGGTAGTAATCCCTCGGCTCCAGGGAGGCTCATTCCTGGGAGTCATGTCCCATGCTGGGGGGAAGGCAACACATTTACATGCTGAGTTTGGCTTCAAGACTAGCCACATTTGAGCAACATGGAGGCTCTCAAGAGGTAACTCTTAGGCACCCTGCAGCTCTAGGCCTTGTTCTTATTTCAGGTGCACAGGCTCACAAGCATAGTAATTAGTATCAAGGGCTCATTGTTGGACCTTCATTCTTTTTTGGTCTTTGCCATTGCACTTGGGGGATTGTTGCTTTTCCTTTAGGGACTGTGATAGAGCTCCCCTGGCTAGGAACTCAGCACTCCCTCAGTTGTTGTTTTTAATTATATCCACTATGGAAATATCCAAACATTTTTATGTACCCTGGATATTTGCCCTGGAGAACTCCCTGCCAACCATGTGTCCCCTGTCAATAACATCCCACACCAGTATCCCTCTGGTGCCATTGTTGAACCTCTCTGTGATCCAAAACTTCCTGAAAAGTGAAGCCCAATATATTGCCAGGTTCCATTAATAGTAAAATGGAATATAGCGATGAGTTTAAAGGTTAGATATAGAATACATATCAATTTGGAAAAATTACGGTAGAAATAAACTGGGGTATCAAAAAATTAAAAAAGGCAAAAGCTTTGTTTTTGATGTTTTGCCTTCCATCACTGCAATAAGTATTGCCCTGTATTGGCAAGGCAACTACTTCTGTCTTTTCCTCAGCGTCTATGTCCTATCTTTTTCTTTTCTTTTTTCTAATTACTAAGCTTATCTTCACAAGAGTTTTAGATCACAGTAATTCATATATACAATAAACAGTACTCCCATATATCCAACATAAAACCTTTTCCCTTCCATAGCAATAATCTTTTTACATATTCATACTATATTTACTGAAACTGATGTACAGATATTGAGACAATAGCTTTCAAGGTGACATTTGTGTTTACATTGTGGTTTATATTTTAGACTATACAATTTTCTAAATTTTTAGTTATCTTATGTTTTACATTATGATTTACATTTTAGCCTATCAGCCCCTATATATTTTTGGTGTAATTTTACATGTCTTATATCCATCCTTGCGTACTCTTGTGGAACACTTCTATTGCCCACACAGTTACATTGGTTCCATCTATTCAATACCTCTTTCCCCCTCCCCTTAGGGCCCACAGTGACAGTCAATCTTCATTGCTTGAAGGGCCATGTTCAGAGATACTTGCAACAGTGTTGAGGGCTTGACATGCTCAACTCCCCTAATACACTGGGAGCCACCCTTTTTCTTGAGAGATACAATTCCCTCTATTTGAGGGCATCAGTCCTCCCCAGGATGTGGGTATACCTTCACTCTCATTATATAGGTCTCTATCCAATGATGTAACTCACTATGGCAAAATGAACATTTGCATATTCCCTAGGAGCCTGTCCTGTGTCAGATTACCCCCTTTAAGCATCTTAAACAGGTAACTTTCCTTATTATATTTTTGAAAAGGTTTTCTCAGCATTATACTCTCAACCAAATACCTGACAATCTCCTATGTTCGTATGTTGCCCCACCATCCCCTCAATTTCTTGGGCAATATTACCCATCCTTCCATCCCTAGCCCCCCTCAAGCCCGCAAAGCCCCACCCAAAGGTAACCCTATGCCCCCATTTTACCCCTTTCTTGTACAAATACTTACCTGGAGGGAGACTCTTAACATTTAATTCTCACTAAATGTTGAGCTCTGAACTCATGGTCTAAAATTTAGTTTTGACTATGATAATTGGTGTATAAGTGTGTCCTGATGAAGTGTAGTCTCAACACAATGCACTCAACACAATGCACTACTTAATATATGTTTTTTTTCTTACGAGAACTGCTTGTAACAAATGTCTATTTCCAGAACAGGGCTGTCATTGATTAGAATTTTGTGAAGGTCACCGCCATCTAGTGATGAGATGTTGGAAGACATTGCTGAGAGCCTGGCTGTGGAAAGACAATGATTCCTGCCGTTGCATTTATCTTTCAGAATTTTGTCTCCTTGCCTGATAAAAGCAAAATGGCAAAACCTATCACTCTATTTTATCTTAGATCCTTTGCCACACAGCTGAAGTTAAAAGACTGGGGACAGTTAATTGTTACCATCTAAGAATATGCATTTCCAAGGTGCACAAGGTTAAATCTCTAAAGAGATATTTCCCCTTGCTCTCTATAAAGGAATATACAAGCAATTTTGAACAGAAATAAGATAATATTGAGAATACATTTGAAGGTGATTAGAGAACATAAGAATCAGAATTATTGCTATGGAATAAAATGGTGTTAAGCAGTGTTACAAAAGCCTGAAATGAGTCCGGCTAGCACTGTGCTTCAGCACCATGCCATTGTGTAGACTTGTGCTGGGACTGATAAATTGTTTATCTTGATGAATGACACAATGAAGGGAAATGAGAACACAACAAAGTACATTTTATATTAAAGTTATACAATTTCGTGACATTAGTAGGCAAGGAAGTCAGGGGAAGGTGAAACATCAAAGAAAGATGCATGATTTCTCCTGTGGGCTAGTGGTGGTCACAGAGGATAGCCAAGCATGAGCTTATTTTTGAACCTACCCCCACCCCCCAGCAGTAAGAAGCTGGAGCTGTGCCATGGAGAATTAAAGCTAGTTCCTCCTCTGCCTCTAGAAACTCTAGGCCTGTAGGAGCTGCTCCGACTTCCAGAGAGGCCCTGTGTGTGCCCCAATGGAAACACAGGGTGCAGAGGGCCTAGATGTCTGAACTGCGGCAGTGTCAGGCACAGAAGACTTCCCTGTGTCCTCTCACGCCTCACTCCTCCCCAGACCCTGCAGAACCCAGGTAGCAGTACAGAGGAGCAAGGGTGAAGAAGAGCAGAGCAGGCCGGGCCTTATTTCTCCTTGCTGTACCCCTGAGCTGGTCAGGCCTGAGCAGAGGTCAGGGGGTGGAGTGGAGAAGAGTGTTGAGTTGGATGTGGTTGAATTTCTATTTAGACTGAACTAGATTGCATGTATGTGTACATGCGAACCTGTAGGCATGCTGAATTTTGTTTTATTTCTCCTACTTTTGATTTGCACAAATTTCAAACATAAAGACTGTACATCTAAATGTTTTTCACTTAGATTCACGAATAGCATTTTGCCACATTGGCTTTTTCTGTCACTATCTATCTATTTACCTACCTACCTACTTATGATTTTCTGAACCATTAGAAGGTAATTTTCAGACATCCTAACACTTCATCCCTAAATACCTGTCCTAATATATATCTCCAAATAAGACATTCTTCTACATAACCTCAATAACATTATCACACTAAAGAAAGTTAATAACAATTTCCTAACATAATCTAATAGCATGAACTATAGTTGCCAATACCTTAAATTGAGAATGTTTTTATACCCCCAAGTGCCTGGAGAGCTACAGTATTTTCCTGTGATGGCATCAATAGGTGGTGAATGGGATCCAATGGAACATGTTTGAAGGCAGGCATAGACAAATGAAAGCTGCTTCTTCATTGTAACCTGCCACCAAATCTAGCTCATTCTACAAACTTGTTACTGAAAATGGAGGGTTAAATGTCCCTTTTGCCAAGTCTTAATAATATGTAAGGAAATAGAATTATTTCCCAGGAACAAAGAAGATGTGGCTCATTTCCCCCCAACTTTCAGCAGAGAAAGTAGCTGTGTGCTAGAGTGGAAAGTGAATTTCTAAGGCCCACTTAGCAGTCAGGAGTCCCTCTTGCCTTGGATATTAATCTTGCCTCTGATACATATCACAGTTCACTTAACTAGTCTCAGTTTTTGCACCTATAAAATGAATATGAAAACCTCTGTCCTGTGCATGACAAAGCTGATGGTCCAGATCGAATAATGTGAGAGAACTTACTCTGTGTTTGAAGCACTATACACATTTCAGGTGTCTGACTTTGTGACTGACTCCTGAATCTTCTATCCAAGAAGCCCAGACAAATTATTCCTTGGCTATTTTTTCCAGTGTCATGGATATATATTCTGGTTTTTCTTTGTTTTTTTTTTTTTTTGACAAATGAATTTTATTGATACATATTAATAGAGCATAAATCAATCCAAAGTACACAATCAATGAAATTTGGTATAATCACATAGTTTTACATTCATGACTTTAATCACTATCTGAGCATTTTCATTCTTCTGATAATAATAATAAAAAAAAAAAACAAACAAAACTCATCAACTCTGAATCTCTCTATGCTTCCCCTGCCGTACATAGCTGCTTTTCTGTTTCTGTCTCTAGTTTACTTGTATTTATATGTTGTAAAAAAGACTTATATAAGCAATATTACTCATATTTCACATGAGCTTTCACTATGTTATAATGTCCCATGTTACTGTTTTCAACTTTCCTTCTAGTAATATACATCTCCTTAGATTTTCCCTTTCAACCATTGTCATACCCATTGTGGCAGTTTGATATCATTTTCCAAAAAGGAGATATTGATTATGTTTGTAATATAAATATAAAAAGGAATTATTGATTGTGATCATAATACAATCAATATCCTTTGATTGTATTAGATTCAGATGAGATGCCTCTGATTAAATTATGTTAAGATTAGGGCTTTGATTCAACCATGTCATTACAGTGTGACTCAGCATTGAATTCCAGCCCCCTTGGGCAGATAAAATAGACTCTCACATGGAACTAGATATACAGAGACAATACAAAGAGGATCCTGCAACCCTGGGAAGAGAGATGAGCCTGATAGTCTACAACTGACCTTGTTAAGAGAACAGAGCAGCTGAGCCCAGAAAGAAATGAGCCCTGGGGAGAGAGAGGAGCCTTATGCCTGCCTACAGCTGAAATCAGAAGAAGCTGGGACCATGAAGCCTTAAGAGGAAGAAGGAAGGTTGAACTTTTGCAGACATTGTCTGCCATCTTGCTTCAACATGTGGCAAATGACTTTGAGTAAGAAAGTACCTATTAGGGTACCTTAAGTTTGACTCTTTACAGTCTTGTGACTGTATTAGTCAGCCAAAAGTAGTGCTGATGCAAAGTACCAGAAATTTGTTGGCTTTTATAAAGGGTATTTATTTGGGTAGAAGTTTATAGCCACAAGGCCATAAAGTTACTTCCCTCACCAAAGTCTGTGTTGGAGCAAGATGGCTGCCAGTCTCTGCGAAGGTTCAGCCTTCCTCATCTTCTTAAGGCTCCATGGTCCCAGCCTCTTCTGATTTCAGCTGTAGGCTGGCTCAAGGCTTGTTTCTCTCCCTGGGCTCATCTCTTTTCGGAATCGCTGCTCTAGTCTCTCCACAAGGCCAGCTGTATTCACTAGACTAGCCAGAGAATTTTACCCTCTTATCACTGAAGGTGGGTCTGGCACCATGGTTAGAACTGGATGAAATCCCCTCAAGACTAATTCCTGGTTCTGGAAGGCATTGATTCTGGAAGAAGTCCTCCTGTTTTATGGGCTCATGGGGCTCATGGGGGAGCCCCATTCCCTCTCTGGGGAGTGGTGCTTTCCTGGACCCAATGCCTGTCCTTTCTGCACCTGGGGCAAGGTCCTGGCAGGTATCGACAGTAAAGTAGCTTGAGACAGCCACATTTCCAGTGGCCAGCCTTTCCATACTTGAAACAGGTTCCTGCTGACATAGAGCCTGAATTCAGGTGGCCCTGAGGTGACAGGGTGCCTTTAACAGTGACTCCTAGAAGGCGAGCCTGATCCTGGCCTTCAGCCTGTTCCTTCTTACCTTCTCCATCTTGGTGAAATGGTCTCAATTGTTGAAGACTGAGAAGGCTGGTTATTGAAGTAAGTTAATATGAGGTTCTGTCCTTCATTAGAGTTAAGATCCACCAGAATATATTTCTCCATTACCTCTACCAGCCTTCCTTGAAATAAGGCTGGGTTTTTGTCCTGCTCCTGAGCAATGTCTCCAAACTTACTATAATTGATTGATTTGGTAATGTACTTTCTCATCCCTTCAAGGAGACACGTGACCATATGGTCTCTAGCCTTCAGATCTTCCTGTCCCATTTGATAGTTCTACCCAGGATTTGTATTAGGAATTGCTACTGTTCCACCACACAATGGTTAGGCTGGTGGGTGACCAGTCTATCGGCTTGCCCTTGTGCCTCAGTCCAGATGTGGTGCTTTTCCTCTGGGGTGCAGCAAGTTGAAACAATAATGTGTATGTCTCCTATGTTAGTTCAAGCATCATTGTGAGGTGCTGGAACCCCTTAGTAAATTTGGTGGAGTCTTCAGAGAACCAACCTAACTTTTCTTTACACAGTGCCAGGTTGGCCATAGAGAAGGGAGCACTCTAATGGCTCCTACATGCCCATTACCTACTTCTCTTATAGGGTAGAGACCCTCAGACTTCCTGGCTGGGTGGAATGAGGTTCTGCTTTGGGAATGACCTTCCAGACCAGACCTCGAGGCATACAGGGGAGGTGCCGATACCTCTGCTAGAGATGAATTTAAAGGGGGACCCAGGGCCGGGTCATAACGAGGTGGGCTACTAAGAAGGGGGTCATCTAACTTATCTTCTTCCTTCTTGGGAGGGGGCTTATTCTGCACTCTGGGACTTCTTTCTGCATAGCACAACCCATAAGAACCCCTTTGGCTCTTATTCTGCTACAGGGCTATACATTAAAAGGGCATTAAGAGAGTAGATTTTAATTGTTCTGCCCTTATCAGGGCCTCCCAGGACTGAAGAGAAACAAAACTTCAGGGTGTTACCAAGGGTGGGACCAATACATTGCTAACAGATGCATTTTCAGTTTCTAAGACATTCTAATGCATCTCACAGACTGGATGATGAAGAGAGCAGTACCCAGAAGTTTCTTCTAATTATAAGGAGTTATCTAGTGGCCTAAGGAAACACTACAACAGTTGCACGCCCCTCTGAACTCACAGAAAGGACCTGTTAGACTCCCTGCAGACTCCTGCGTGACTTAGGCTACATACCTAATCAGGTCTCAAGGATAGTTTCACCTGCCGCCCAGAACTTCCTTGGAACTACACAGAATGGGGGCTCGCCCTTGCCACCTCTAAAGAGGGAGTCAGGTCTGGGCAATCAAAGATGTGGCTTGTGAACTTATCCAGGAACCAATTTAAAATGGCAGAAGAGAATGGTAGACAACCAAAAGAGGGCACAGACAAGCTATAATTAAAGGTTTAGACTCACTAGTCCTCGCCGGGGGTTGGGGAGAGTTACCTGCTTCTAGATCTCCTGGCTGGTGTGCCACATGTAGTTGGGAGACACTGGGTTCCTCTAGGTTGGCTATATCACATACAAGAATTTAAGAATATGCCAGTAAAAAGATTTTATTGAGAAATGAGTAAAGAAAAGTACACACTTGAGACATGCCTTTAGGAGTTTTATGGTTGTCACTTTTATATTTAGGTCCTTTGATCCATTTTGAGCAATTTTTGTATAAGGTGTGAGAGAGAGGTCCTTTTTTTTCTTTTGGATGTGGCTATCGTTCTCCCAGCATGATTTGTTGAACAGACTGTTCTGGGCCAGATGAGAGAGCTTGACAGCCTTGTCAAAAATCACTTGACTGTAGATGTAAGGTTCTATTTCTAAGTTCTCAATTTGATTCCATTGGTCAAGTTGTCTGTTTTCAATGCAGTGCCATGCTGTTTTTACCACTGTAGCTAAGTAATATGCTTTAAAGTCTAGAAGTGTGAGTCCTCCAACTTCATTCTTTTTAAAGACATTTTTGGCTATTTGGTGCCCTTCCAAGAAAATTTGATAATTCACTTTCCCATTTCTGCAAAAAGGGTATTGGGATTTTTATTGGGATTGCATTGAATCTGTAAATCATTTTGGGTAGAACTGATACCTTAACAATATTTAGTCTTCCAGACTATGAACATAGTATGTCTTTCCATTTATTTGTCTTCTTCAGTTTCTTTTAACAATGTTTTGTAATTTTCTGAATACTTTATGTCCTTGGTTAAGTTTATTCCTAAATATTCGATTCTTTTAGTCACATTATAAGTGGAATTTTTTCTAATTTCCTCCTTGGATTGCTCGTCAGTAGTGTATAGAAATTATACTGTTTTGCTTGTTAATCTTGTATCCCACCACATTACCTTGCTGACCTTGCCTATTAGTTCTAATAGCTTTGGTGGAGTTTTCAAGATTTTCTAGATATAGAATCATATCATCTGCAATGAGTGCACTTTTTCCTTTTTCCTTTCCTATTTGGGTGCCTTTCATTTCTTTACCTAGTCTAATTGCTCTAGTTAGAACTTCTAGCACAATATTGCATCCTTGTCTTGTTTCTGATTGCAGCGGGAAAGCTTTCAGTTTTTCACTTGAGTAAAAGGCTAGCTCCAAGTTTTTCATATATGCACTTTACCATATTGAGAAGGCTTTCTTCTATTCCTATCTATTGAAGTGTTTTTTTTTTTATCAAGAAGGGTGCGGTATTTTATCAAGTGCCTTTTCTGCATCAATTGCGAGAATCATGTAATTTTTCTTCTTCAATTTATCAATCTGGTTTATTATACTAATTAATTTTCTTGTCTTGAACTACCCTTACATACCTGGGATAAAACCCACTTGATTGTGGCCTATAATTCTTTTAGTGTGCTTTTGGATTCAGTTCGCAAGTATTTTGTTGAGGATTTTTGTATCTATATTCATTAGAGATATTGGTTTGTAGTTTTCTTTTTTGATAGTATCATTATCTGGTTTATGTATTAGAGTGATGTTGGCTTCATAGAATGAGTTTAAAGTGTTCTTTCCTGTTCAATTTTTTTTGGAAGAGCTTGAGTGATATTGGTATTAGATTGTCTTTGAATAATTGGTAGAATTCACCTTTGAAGCCATCTGTCCTGGGCTTTTCATTTTGGGAGGTTTTTGATGACTGTTTCAATCTCTTTATTTCTCCTTGCTTTGATGAGGTCTTATTTCTTCTAGGGTCAGTGTAAGTTGGTCATGTGTTTCTAGGAATTTGTCCATCTCCTCTACATTGTTTAGTTTGTTGGTATACAGTTGTTTATAGTATCTTCTTATGATCTCTCTTATTTCTGGGGTCAGTGGTAGTGTTCCTTCTCTCATTTCTGATTTTATTTATTTTCATCTTCTCTCTTTTTTCTTTGTCAGTCTAGCTAAGGGTTTGTTGGTTTTGTTAATCTTCTCAAAGAACCAACTTTGGTTTTGTTGATTCTCTCCATTGTTTTTTCTTCTCAATTTCATTTATATCTGCTCTGATCTTTACTACTTCTTTCCTTTGGCTTGGTTTGTGAATAGTTTGCTGTTCTTTTTCTAGTTCCTCCAGGAGTGCACTTAGGTCTTGAATTTTAGCTGTTTCATCCTTTTTAATGTAAGCATTGAAGGTTATATATTTTTGTCTTAGCACTGCCTTTGTGGTGTCCTATAGGTTTTGATATGTTGTGTTAAAGAAATTGAATTCTCTTGCAATTTCTTCTTTGACCCACTGATTATTTAAGAATGTGTTGCTTTATCTCCATATATTTATGAATTTTCCATTTTTCTTTCCATTATTGATTTTCAGCTTCATTCCATTATGAGCAGAGAAAGTGTTTTAAATAATTTCTATCTTTTTAAATTTATTGAGACCTGTTTTGTGACCCAACATATGTTCTATCCAGAATAAGGGCCATGAACTTGCCAAGAATGTATATCCTGCTGTTTTGGGGTATAATGCTCTATAAATGTTTATTAGGTATAATTCATTTATCATGTTATTCAAGCTCTCTGTTTCTTTATTTATCCTCTGTCCAGGTGTTCTATCCAATTGTGAGAGTAGTGTATTGCAGTCTCCAACTATTATTGTAGTGACATTTATTTCTACCTTCAGTTTTGGCAGTGTGTACCTCATGTATCTTGGGGCACCCAGGATAGGTGCATAAATATTTATTATAGTTATTTCTTATTGGTGAATTGCCCCTTTTATTAATATACAATAACCTTCTTCATCACTTATAATAGTTTTACATTTAAAATCTATTTTTCCAATTTTTTTTTTTAAGATTTATTTTATTTATTTCTCTCCCCTTCCCCTCCCCCTCCCCCCCGGTTGTCTGTTCTCTGTGTCTATTTGCTGCGTGTTCTTCTTTGTCTGCCTCTGTTGTTGTCAGTGGCACCAGAAATCTGTGTTTCTTTTTGTTGCATCATCTTGCTGCATCAGCTATCCATGTGTGCGGCACCATTCTTGGGCAGGCTGAACTTTCTTTCACGCTGGGCAGGTCTCCTTACAGGGCACACTCCTTACACATGGGGCTCCCCTACGCGGGGACACCCCTGCATGGCATGGCACTCCTTGCACACCTCAGCACTGCATGTGGGCCAGCTCCACACTGGTCAAGGAGGCCCAGGGTTTGAACCTCAGACCTCCCATGTGGTAGACGGATGCCCTAACCACTGGGCCAAGTCCACTTCCCTATTTTTCCAATATTAGTATCACTACTCTGGTTCTTTTTTTGGTTACTCTTTGCATGGAATGTCTTTTTCCAACCTTTCACTTTCAACCTGGGTGTTTCTTTACATCTGATGTGAGTCTCTTCTAGACAGTCTATAGATAGCTCATATATTTTTTTAATCCTTCCTATCAATCTTATGTCTTTTGATCAGGGAGTTCAAGCCACTAGCATGCAATGTTATTACTGTAAAGGCGTTACTTACTTTGTCCATTTTGTCCTTTGTTTTTCCATTGTCTTATCTTACTAATTTTGCCCTATTAACCCTTTCTAATAATCTTCATTTCTACACTCTTGTCCAAGTCTCTCACCCTTGTTTCTTTTCAGGTTGCAGCACTCCCTTTAATGTCTCTTGTAAATATGGTCTTTTGGGAACATATTCTATCAGTATTTGTTGGTCTGTGAAGATTTTAAACTCACCCTCATTTTTTTTTGTAAGTTTAAAAAATTGAAATACTTATACTTAAATGTACATAAACAATAAATGTATAGCAATAGTTGTGAACTTACAAAACAAACATATATAACATCATACGGGACTCTTGTACCTCACCCTACCACCAATACCTTGTGCTGTTGTTAAACCTTTTTAACTAACTATTAAAGAGCATTGTCAAAATATTACTACTAACCAAAGTATTTTCCCTCACACCACCCTATTATTATCTTTATATCATTTATATATGAACATAAATAAGCAATAAGTAAATAGAAAAAGTTCTGAACTTATAAAGCAAACATGCATAACTTCATACGGGGTCCCATACATTAATCCTCCACCACACCTTGCATTGTCGTGAGATGTTTGTTACAAATTATGAAAGAATATTGTCCAAATCTTACTACTAATTATAGTTCTTATCTTAAATTTGGTGTATTTCCCCCCAACCCACCCTATTATTATTTTTTAAATATATTTCTTATGACAGAAGTTGTAAACTTATAAATCAACCATGCTTATGTGCAAATTCCCAAACAATACCTCTATATCATCATACTACACCGTGGTGGAGTATTTGTTATAGATAAGATAATATCATCTGATTGTTAACATGTCCATAGTGTACATTTGGCACACATTTTCCTTGCTGCCCCATTATCAACACAGTACATCTTTGGCATAGATGCAAGAATATTATATTATTACTGCTAACCACAGACCATAGGTCACTCAAGTGACCTATGCTTCTCCATGTTCCCACCACCCTGCAATAGTGATGAACATTTGTTCTAGGTCACAAAGGATACTCTTTCATCTGTACCATCAACCACAATTCTCATCCACCTCTTTTTTACTGTGCTATTCAGGTCCTAGATTATTCTCTGGCATTCTGCCAATTGGCATTTACATCCCTAGATTACCATTTTCAGGTACATCTCATTTATAAACTAGCTGTTACTCACTATGTGTTACCATCTACTCTATACATTTCCACAGTTTTACAGTAATGCTAATTAAAACTTCTACATACATTAAGTAGTCCATTGCAGTCCTCCTCATCTCCTTTAAGAATTCACAACCTACCACCAGGTCTTGAAGATATTTTCCTACAATTTCTTCTAGGAAATTTATGGTTTTTGCTTTTATTTTTAGTTTTGAGTTACTTTTTGGAAAAGGTATGAGATGTAGGGGTCCTCTTTCCTTCTTTTGTTTATAGATATCCAGTTCTTTCAGCACCATTTGTTGAACGGACTGTTCTGCCTGAGCTGTGTGGGTTTGACAGGCTAGTCAAAAGTCACTTAACCATACATGTGAGGTCCTGTTTCTGAACATCCCTTTGGTTCCATTGTTCTATGTGTATGTCCTTATGCCGGTACCATACTGTTTTTACCACTATAGCTAGGTACTATGATTTAAAGTCTGGAGATGAGAGTTCACTTTTCCTTTTTAAGATGTTTCTGGCTATTCAGGACCCCTTACCCTTCCAAATAAATTTGATAAGCGTGTTTTCAATTTTTAAAAAAAATGCTGGTGGACTTTTTATCAGGATTGCATTGAATCTATATATCAATTTGAGTAGAATTGACATCTTAATGATATTTAGTCTTCTAATCCGTGAGTATGGAATGTTCTTCCAGTCATTCAGGACTTTTTTGATCTTTTAACATTGAGTTACAGTTTTCTGAATACAAGTGCTTTGCATCATTGGTTAAATTTATTCCTGACCATTTTAGTTTTATCTGTCATATTTTGTTTTCACCACTCTTTTGACATTTTTAGTTACTTTTATTGATATAATCTCCATTTCTAGACTCTCTTCCAGGCTTCTCTCTCTTTTCTTTTCAGGCTCTAGCACACTCTTTAGTATTTCTTGAAAAACTAGGTTCTTGCTTAGAAATTCTCTCAGTTTCTGTTTATTTGTGCATCTTCTAATCTTGCCCTCATTTTTGAAAAACAATCTTGCCAGATATAAGATTCTTGGCAGGAAGTTTTTCTCTTGTAGTATCTTAAATATATCAGACCACTGTCTTCTTGCCTCCCTGCTTTCTGGTAAGAAATCAACACTTTATCTTATTGGGTATCCCTTAAATATAATGCGTTGTATTTCCCTTGCTGCTTTCAGAATTCTCTCTTTGTCTTTGGCATTTGACATTCTGATTAGTATGTGTTTTGGAGTTGGTCTATTCAGATGCTTTTGGATGGAAGTACATTGTGCATCTTGGACATGGATATCTATGTTCTTAAATAGGGTTGGGAAATTTTCTACCATTATTTCTTCAAATATTCCTTCTGCCCCTTTTCCCTTCTCTTCTCATTTTGGGCCACCCATGACATGTATGTTTACATGACTTTTGTCATTTTTCCCCTGAGACCTTGTTCACTTTTTTCCTTTCTTTTCTTCACCTGTTCTTTTGTATGTTCACTTTCAGAGGCCATTTCTTCAAGCTCATAAATCCTTTATTCTGCCTCCTCAAATCTGTTATTATATGATTCCAATGTGGTTTTTTTTTGTTTTTTGTGTTTTTTTAAGATTTATTTATTTATTTCTCTCCCCCCTACCCTGGTTGTCTGTTCTCTGTGTCTATTTGCTACGTCATCTTCTTTGTCTGCTTCTGTTGTTGTCAGCAGCATGGGAATCTGTGTTTCTTTTTGTTGCATCATCTTGTTGTGTCAGCTCTCTGTGTGTGCGGCACCATTCCTGGGCAGGCTGAACTTTCTTTCGTGCTGGGCGGCTCTCCTTACAGGGTGCACTCCTTGTGTGTGGGGCTCCCCTGTGCAGGGACACTCCTGTGTGGCATGGCACTTCTTGCACACATCAGCACTGCATGTGGGCCAGCTCCACACGGGTCATGGAGGCCTGGGGTTTGAACCACAGACCTCCCATGTGGTACATGGATGCCCTAATCACTGGGCCAAGTCCTCTTCCCTCCAATGTGTTTTTGATTTCACTTATTGCACCTTTCATTCCCATAAGATCTGCTATTTTTCTATGTGTGCTTTCAAATTCTTCTTTGTGCTCATCCAGTATCTTCTTAATATCCTTAATCTCTTTAGCCATCCCATTGAATTTATTAAGGAGATTTGTTTAAACAGCTATGATTAGTTGTCTCAACACTTTTATGTCACCTGGAGGATTATCTTGTTCCTTTAACTGAGCTTCTGTTTCTTGTTGTGGATTGTAATTTTTTGTTGGTGTCTTGGCACCTGACTTACTAGAGTATTTATTCTAGGTACAGTTTTTCTCTTTAGTTTAGGGCTTTCTGCCCTTTCTTCCTTGCTGGTTTTGCAGTAGGAGCCAAGGATGTAGTTGGTGCTATAAGCTATGGAGGCTCAAGCTGCCCTCATTGCCCCAGGGACCAATTAAGCTTCTCCCAACTTTCTCTTTTGCCAGGGGTAGGGAAAGAGTCACAGCTGTGTGGAATTATCCAAGTCATGCAGGCCTAGACTGTAGTTGCCCAGAGAGACTGATGAAGCTTCATATCCCTTTCTTTCCTGCCTGGGCCAGGGATGGAACTGCAGATGTGGGCAGCAGTCTATGCAGTGTGGGTCCAAGATGACTTCAGTTGTCCCAGTAGACTTTTGATTATTCAGTCGGTGCCAGCTAAAGGTATCTGCAGTTTATCTGGGTAGGCTGGTGAGGGCCGGTGGTGGGGCTGAAGCCTAGTCTAGGGCTACAGGCTGATCTGAGTGAAAGGAATTGGTTCCTACTATAATTGTGATTTGCAGTCAGCCTGGCTTCCCCTCATGCTGGGGGCAGAGTCAAAATGGCGACCATCAGCCTCTTTCCAACTCGGACAGATTCACACCCTAGCTATTCCTAGGGTTATACCTTAGCCTACTAATCTACTAATCAGTAGCTGAAATTCATAGCCACCTGTCACCTCCTCCCCCATTTTTGGGAAATGGAGCTTCCAATTCCAGCCACAGAATAGCTCCTGGGGAGGCTTGTGCCACCGGAGTAGGATGTTAACCAGCCTCTGGGGCTTGACTGGTAATATCCCAGAGAGACTGGCACAGATTCCCCCAGTTTTCTCCCTGCCAGAGGTGGGGCTAGGGCCTAGGCTAGAGCTGCAATGTGGTCTGGATGGAAAGAAGCCAGTCCCTACCAGCACTGTGATTTTCAATCTAACCCACTTCCTCTAATGTCAGATACAGAGTTAAGATGGTGGTTTCCAGTCTCTTTCTGACTTGGACAGGCTCAAACTTTAGCTGTTCTTACAATTATACTTTAGCCTGTTGAATTTACTCATCAGTAGCTGAAGTTGGCGCCCAACCATCTCTTCCTCCCATTTTTGAGAAGTAGAGCTTGCAATTCCAGCCACGGAACAGCTTCCAAGGCGGCTTGTGCCTCCAGTGGAGGATGTGCACCAGCATCCATGGCGAGGCGTGCTCTACTCATGAATCTTCTCTGCAGGTGGGTAGTCTCCTTCCATTCCTTCAAGGATGTTGCAGGATGCTCTTCTGGTCTCCTGGAGCCCCCAAACAGGTGCTTCAGAAAGCTGCAGATAGCTCTGGGTGTTTACTAACTGCTATGTAGCAGGAGTTGACTCTAGTTGCTCCTTATTCCACCGTTATCTTGCTGGTTGTCTCACCCTCGTTTTTGAAGGTCACTTTTGCTGAATACAGAATTCTTGGCTGGCAGTTGTTCTCTTTCAGAACCTTAAATACATCATACCACTGTCTTTTCACCTCCATGGTGTCTGATGAGAGGTCAGCACTTAATCTTATTGAGGTTCCCTTGTACGTGATGCTTTGCTTTTCTCTTGCTACTTTCAGAATCCTCTCTTTACTTCTGATATTTGTCATGCTGAATAGTAGATGTCTCAGAGTATTTCTATTTGGATTTATTCAGTTAGCAGTGCATTGTCCATCTTGGCTATTGATATTTCTTTCTTTCTTAAAGGTTGGGGAGTTTTCAGTCATTATTTTCTCAAATATTCTTTCTGCTCCCTTTCCATTCTCTTCTCTTTCTGGGACACTGACAACATATATGTTTATGCATTTCATGTTGTCATTCAATTCCTTGAGAACTTGTTCATTTTTTTCCCATTTTTTTCCTCTTCCTGTTCTCCTGTGTTTTCCACCTTGGATGTTCTTTTCTAGAGATCACTAATTCTGTCTTTGAGCAATTGAAATCTGCGGTTACATGCTTCCAATGTTTTGTGGTTTTATTTGCAATTTTTTTTATCCCCCCCCCCTTTCTGCTTGCTTGCTCTCTGCTCTCTGTGTACATTCTCTGTGCATTCCTGTGTCTGTATTTTATTTTTTATTTATCCCCCCGCCCCCGCAGCTTGCTTTTTGTCTGCTCTCTGTGTCTATTTGCTGTATGCTCTTCTGTGTTTTTACTTATCTCCCTTTTTATTGTGTCACCTTACTAAGTTGGCTCTCTGCAATGCTTGTGGGCTGGTGGCACTCTGTGGTGCATGGACCGATGGCACTCTGTGGCATGTAGGTGAGCCTGCCTTCACAAGAAGGTCCCAGGATGTGAACCCAGGGCCTCCCATATGGTAGATGGGAGCCCAGCTGATTGAGCCACAGCTGCTTCTCTTAATTTATTTTTTAAAGGAGGTACAAGGATTGAACCCAGGCCCGAACCCAGGACCTTGTACATGGGAAACGGTTGTGCAAACACTGAGCTACATTTGTTCCCCAGTGAGAGCTGATTTTTTCATTTGTTTGTAATTCATTTTTAGGATGTACTGGAGATTGAACCCAGGGCCTCATACATGGGAAGCAGGTGCTCAACCACTTGAGCTACATCCACTCTCTTCTAATGTGTTTTTAATCTCATCCATCATGTCTTTCATGCCCATAAGCTCTGTTACTTTTCTCTGCAGGCTTTCAAATTGTTCTTTATGCTCACCAAGTGCCTTCTTAATATCTTTTATCTCTTTAGTTATATTTTCCTTCAATTCTTTGAATTGATTTAGGAGATTTGTGTGATTATCATTGATGATTGTCTGAAATCCTAAACCCTGTCAAAATATTTGGCTTGTTCTTTTGGCTGGGCCGTCTCTTCCAGTTTTCACAGTTTGGCTTGTAATTTTTTGCTGATGTCTAAGCATCTGAATATGTTGGTGAATTTATTCTGATGATCAATTTCTCTTTCCTAGTGTTTTTTTTTTTCTTCTTTATAGCTCTTTTTTTATTTTTGGTCCAACTTATTCTAAGTTTTATAATTTCCCAGCATAAACTATCAAAATTGGGCTAGGGACTCACTCATGGGATGCAGATTTTCTCTCAGGGGTGGGGCTAAAGAGAGACCTAAAAACAGTTCTGCACTTTCCTGGCTGGTCAGTAGGAGCACCTGTGGGTGAACCTTTCCACAGAAGTGTTTCTTTAAACATCCACTTTCCTGTGTCTCTGGTCTGGCCAGAGCTGAGATTCAAAAAGGGCTCTGCTGGTCGAATTCACTGAAGAGATGTAACAGCTGACAGGGAGGAAGACATCTGTTCCCGTCTCAGCTGCAGTGAGCCAGGGGTTTTATCCAAGCCTAATGTCTTGAAAGTGGGGTTGGGAGCCCTTCCCCACTGTAGGGCGTTTAAGTAACCCTTTTTGTTTTGGGTTCTTCATCTCTATGTCCCTAGCCCTCCTGGGAGTTGCTCAGTACTGTTCTGTTGATGAGGACCCCCAATGCAGGTCCCTCAGACAACTTTTGACCCTTTCTCCATTGTTTTTGTGAGAGAGTTGGGCCCACTCTGCCTACTCTGACACCATCTTCCTAGAACTCCCAGTTTTTAATACATTTGTCTTTCTCTGTTACCTTACCATGGTTGATTTAACATAACTTGGCATTCTTTCAGAATTTTGTATCCAGAAAAACCTGATTTAAAAAAAAGGCAAGTTGAATTTGCTTATGCATCTACCTGTTGAATCAAACTACAGAATAATGGATGCCATTGCAACTTCAAATAAAGAAAATCCTCAAAATTCTGGAAAAAACTAAGAATACTTTGAATATGTGGCTTTGCTTAGAGAATTAGGTGTCATTTATGATTGCTCCATGTTCCCAGGGTGGAAATAATTCTGGGTATGGAAAATGTATTTGGATTTAGAGCCATTGTGAGCCAGGTACAGCCTCAGAGCTCTGAAAGAGTTAAGGTCATGCAAACATCATCCTGGACCTGAGATAGAACCCATTTAAAGCTATAATTTTGAAGAATGTAAAATAAAGCGATTACAATTCAGATTTAAGCTTTGTTTTAGAAGGCAAACTATGCTAATTATCTTAAAGCACCACTTCTTTTTTATTCTTCTTATTATATCAGTGAAAGTGGTGTTTGTTACCAAAACTAAATAGAAGTTGATATATACTAAAATAATTTTAAAAGGCCTGAACCCTTTTAGTTAGATGTTGATGGGTTTATAGGATATGGACATATATATATATCCATGTTTTAGTTTGCCAAAGGGATGTCATGCAAAGTACCAGACATGTATTAGCTTTTTATAAAGGGTATTTATTTGGGGTAAAAACTTACAGTTCCAAGGCCATGAAAAGTCCAATTCAAGGGACGATAAGAGGTGCTTTTTCACCCAAGTCAGCTGCTACATGTTGAAGCAAGATGGTGAGTGATCTCTGCCTGGTCTCTGCCTTCCCCTCCAGGCAGTATGGTCTCCTGGAGCTCAGCTGAGGACAAGCAGGCATAGGGCTTATCTCTTACTGGGCCTCTTAAGCTCAGCTGCTTTTGTTTCCTCTGGATTTCAGCTACAAGTCATCAGGCAAATGGCTCATCTCTCCCAGAGGCCTCAACTGCTGAGCCTCTCCTTTCTGTCACCTGGTAGGGCAAAAAATAGCAGAGCTCTCTTCTGGTATGTCTCTGTGTTTTATCAGACCCAGCATGAGGGCAGGGAATCAACTCTAGTCATACATCACTGCCATAGTCCAATTGAAAAGGTTGTTCACACTCACAGGAGTGGACCAGCCCACAAACATAATCTTTCCCTTTTGGGGATTCATACAATAATTTCAAACTGCCATAATCCATATCTTTATATATATTCTTTCATACTTGTTGCATTTTGTATATATATCCAATCTGCTTCCCAGTAGAAGAACTTTGTTAAAGTTTTTGCACATATTAAACCCAGGACCTCGCATGTGGGAAGCCTGCACTCAACTGCTGAGCCATATCAACTTCCCTGAACCAGTTTTCTTGTTCGTTTTCTTGTTTTTTTGTTGTAGTTTTTTGTTTGTTTCTTCAGGAGGCACCAGGAACCAAACGGGGACCTCCCATTTGGGAGGTGGGCACCCAACCATTGAGCTACATCTACTCCCTATATTTTTAGCTGTGGTTCACTATTCTCTCTGGATTTCATAATGAAGAGGTGTTTCTTGGTTTTATCCCTCAAGATTTCTGGAATGTTTGCCTCCTAGAATTTTGTTTCTCTCTGCAACTCTTTGAATTTCTCTGTTTCTATTCTCTGCCCTGAAAAATTGCACCCCAAACGTTTATTTATTCATTTTTCTAAAAAAGTATTAAACTACCAAATTTTATAAACTATCCTATAAAATTATCTAGGGACAGAGTAAGGCTAATCAGTTTATTCACCTCATTTCAAAACTGTCCCATTTCTAAGGAAACAGATGGACACTTCAGGAACTGAATGCAGACATTTTTGATGATTATGGGATGCTTTTCTCTAGACTGACATAGCAGAGACTCTCCTTAGCCAGAAAGGTTGAGACAGGCTCTAAGAATAGTCCATATTCTGCTGTCATGTAATAAACCTTTATTGATTGTGTAAAAGTTGCATAATAATCATGACAATTTTAGGAGTTTTAATTCCCATGTTTTTAGTCTCATAGTTTTTAGCTTATTACAGCTTACAACTATTTAACAATGGTACCAGTAAAAGCATTATGAAAAATTAGATTTTAAATAAAATCTTCTAGGGGAGGAAACTCGAATAAAATTCTAAGGAGCTTTCTTATTGTCTGAAATGTTGCCGTATCTTTATCTGAGTTGTTGATACAATGAAAGAATTTAGCTGTGTTGACCCCTCACAAACACTCCCCTCCCCAGAGCTAACTAATCTTAATGACTTCTTTACAATCCTCCCATAAGTTTTAAATTACAATTTAGGCATAGATTCAGATGTACATATAGGTATGAATAAAGATATATGGCATATAAACCCTCACATAAGCATATATAGGCTTTTCTGTTTTTATGTGATTATACTGAAGCTGATATGATCAGGATCAATATTTCCCTTTTCATGCTTGAAAGGGGTCTCATCTGAAGCATGGTCCTCCTTCCTTCTTTCATTTAATAAACATTTATTGAGTTTTAACATGTGCCAGGGCCTCTGACAGATGGGCATGGCTGTGGGAATTGTATGGTATACGTAAAGTGAACATGTGCTGCCCTTACAGCCTTGCGGAGAAGGTGGGCATTGAGGAGGTGATGGGAAACGGGTGAGCAAGAGAATTACAGCAGGGCCCCAAACACCTATGCCAGGGGAGCTTGACCTAGGTTAGGGAGAGAACATCTCCTCAGAGCAAAGATGCACAAAAGGTTTCTAGTTGAAGCAGGTAGGGTTGAGTGTGGGATGGGAAGAGCATTCTAAGGCAAAGAAAACAGCATGAGCAAGAGCTTCGGGGCAAGAAAGAAGTGCCACAGAGAGAAGTTCTGTGTGGCTGGAGTAAAAGGGGGAGGGGAGGGTGGCATGGTGTGAGGCCTGAAAGACACAAAGACCAAAATTTTGTGGCCACATAAGGAAGAATTATTTTATCCTAAGAGGAATGGGATGCCATGAATGAATTTTAGCTGTGTGTATGTGTGTGTGTGGGGGGGAGGTTTGGGTGTTACCTGTGCACACGCATATGGGTCTTGATTTATATTTTGAAAGGACCAATTTGTTTACAGTGTGGATAATGAGTGACTGGCCATGAGGAGGACACAAGTGAATGAAGGAGACCAGTCAGAAGGTGATGCAGAGGTCCAGCTGAGTACAGCCATCTGGTCTAGGAAAGGGATAGTGGTAATGAAGAAAAGCAGATAAATTTGAGAGATATGGGGAAATGATTGAGGCAGGGTGGGGGTAGGGGTGTTTTAATTTCCTAGGCTGTTCAAAGCAAATACCACGAAATGGGTCGGGTTAAACAATGGGAATTTATTCACTCATGGTTTTGAGGTCAGGATAATGTCCATGTTAAGGTATCATCAAGGTGCTGCTTTCTTTCTGAAGACTGGCTGCCAGTGATCCTTGGCTCTTTGTCACATGGCAAGGCACATTGCTGGTTTCTTCCTTCTCTTGGGTTTTGTTGATTTCCGCTTCTTGCTTCCATGACTTTCTCTTTGTCTGAATTTCATTCTCTTGTGAAGGTCTCCAGTAATAGGATTAAGATCCATCTTGATTGAGGTGGGACACACCTTAACTGAAGGAGCCTTAAAAGATCCTACATATACTGGGTTCACACCCACAGGAATAGATTACATTTAAGAACCTGTTTTTCTGAAGACGTACAGTTTCAAACTACCACAGGGCAGGACAGGGCAGGGCAGGGCAGGCAAGGTTGTCTCTGCTTCTGGAGAAATTACGTAGAAGGTAGTACCATCTATTGAACTAGGTTCAGTAGATATATTTCACTGAATATATATATATATAAGTTTGGGGAGAGGGTTATGATTTCAATTTTGGAAATGTTGAGTTTGAGGTGCCTGGGAGATGTGCTGCTGTTTAGCAACGATTAGATTAGAGTCTTAGGGTGTTAGAGAGAGAAGTCTACTTTAGACATAGATATTGTGGACTCAAAGCATACAAATGGTGTATGAATCATGGAGTAATGAACTTCTTCTAGAAAGAAACTTTAGGGCAGGGGTTCTTAACCAGAGGATGGTGAATTTGAATTGAAATTTGAAAAAACATTGTTCTTGTGGGGGTGTGTTGGTGTGGGTGTGATATATTTATTAAATAATGCACAGTATAGTGTGGACTTAGTAAGGAGTCTGTGGTTTTCACCTGACTGGCAAAGGGGTCTGTGGAACAAAAAAGGTTAAGAACCCCTGCTTTAGAGGGAAATTAGGAGAGGGCATGGGATTGATGTGTGATGGAACACGGATGTTGAATGGTCAGTGGAGCGGGTGGGATTGGCTGACTGGGGTGCAGCACATTAGTCAGGAGGCAGGAGATATCATGAAATGCAGAATATCAGGGGAGCAGAAAATATTTAAAATGTGGACAAGAAGCCAGACAGGATGAGAAGTGAAAGGGATTTAGTACCTGGAAGATAGTGGTGACCTTGAAAAATCAATGGCCTAATAAGAGGAACCAGATCAGCAGGATTAGGAGGGGAACAAAGAAATAGAAATGGTAATTTTAGGTGACCCTCACTAGAAATTTGGCAGAGATAGGGAAGAAAGAGATAACAGTCCCTGGAGGGGGGCACGGGCCCTGCATTTGCTTGGCATGAGGTCAGCTCAGTGTGTGTGCGTGTGCGTACATGCATGGACTTGTATACAGAACTAAAGAATGCTTTTACAGTGAGTTTTCACGATCATGAAGGAGACGTTGAATCTAGTTAGCTGAGGTGGGTGGATAAGAAGGAGAGGGATTTGGCTTGCCCCCTCCTCAGTGGTACACAGTGATTGACATCAGTGACCTGAAGAGCAGGCACACGGGAGAGCGCGGGAAGGAGGCCTTTAGTTCCTGGGGATTTTACCTGGGTCTGAGACACCTACTGTCTTCATGTAGGATTAAATTCTTTCTGGGGTGTGTGGTTGAATGGTTGGTCTAAGGAGCCAGAAACAGCCTCTGGCTCCACCTATTGGCTCAGGTGCTCCCAGACTTCCATACCTGGGGGCTGCCGGCAAGGGGCACAGCGGCCAGTGGGTTCAAATGAATAACAACCCTCACCAGCCCCTGGTCTGGGGCCCAGGCTTTCTAGGAAGCCATTCTGAATTACTTTCTGTTCTGCCTGCTGTGGAAAAACTTCTGCATAAAAGTTCCATTTCAGATAAAACCAATTGTACTCATCTTAATTATGCTTTTCCTGACTCTTTTATCTCTTCTAAGCTTAATGTGTTTTCAGTGTATGAAGATCTGGTGGTGTCTCTCTCAATAGATTTATTCATGTGTAAAGCACTTAATCATTTAATTAAGCAAGAAGACATTGGGCCATCAATGCGTGCCCTGCGCATGCTGCGAGGTGTGAGGCTAAAGGCTGAGGAACTTCAGTCATCCCAGAAATGCATTAGTGTTTCTAATGGGCTCACTGAAGTGCCTGCTATTATTCTATGTGTACATATTTTTTTCCATGTTGAGAGACTTTACATTTTTCTCTTTTAAAAATTAAACAGCATATTTGTGTACTATTGATGATCACATCTCTTGGGAAGGCTTTTGAAGGAGAAAGAAGAAGAATAGTGAAGGTCTTGATTCTCATCTGTTAATTTAGTCCCATTATTCAACCTTGCTAAGACCGGGGAAACAGATGACAAGCAGTGTGGGTTAGGTTTCTGGTAGTTGCACGGATGGAAATACCAGCTTTAGTTGCTGTCCATCCTGAGTGTCTGGCTGTGTGTTCAGTGATGGGCTCCCAACTTTTCAAGTTGATATCATAGCCATTAGAGACCTCATATTCCTGAGGGCTTTGGAGCCAGGCTGCTTGGGTTCAAATCCCATCTTTTCCACTTGCTACTGGTATGATGCCACACCCTCTACCTTTAATGTCTGAGAAAATATAAAAAATATTTTACAATTTCTTTAGAGATGGGCAATTAGGGAAGAATTCCAGTATTTTGATCTGTCAAGGACCCGAGACATCACCTGCTCCGATGTTGATATTTTATAGATGAGGAAACTGTAGCTCAGAGAAGCAAAACCCTTTTTCCAGAGTCACACAGCTGATTTGAACCACAACTAAGCCTAGGGCCCAGGTTTTCTGACTCGCTCTTCTTGGAGGGTGCAGGAACTGGGAAATCTCCTTCCAGGCCTGTCCTGACTCCTGACCCACACCTGACTGTGACAGCCTGTGCATCAGTTGTAGGGCGTACCGGACCAGGAGAACGCCTTCAGGCTCTCATTCCAGTTTTGTCACTCTGAGTGAGTCCCCTAACCTCTCTGAGCTCCAATTTCTCTTTCTCCTAAGTGGGGATGGTAGTAACAGAGGCTAGTTCTGAGCGGCTTTGGAGTGAGAGTAGCAGGAGATAGCAGGGAAGGGAGCATCCGTGGACCTGGTCCATCACACTGAGAAGGACTTATTCGTGCTTATGATGACCCATGGACAAGTCCTGTGTCTCCAAAGAATTGGTCAAGCACGTATTTCACACCGAGACTCGTTGCCTGTGACTTTGGCACTGATTTAGGTGAAATTTTGGAATTTGAAGATGATGCAGTCTCTGCCCTTGCAACCTAAATGCTTCTTGTCTAGAGAGAGAAATATTGATGTACTAGTAGCTTATATTTATTTAAGGCTTACTCTTGCTAGATACTATACTGACCACATCTCTGCAAATGCTTATTACAGCCCACATTGTAATTAATCCTTATTAATATTAATCTCATTTTCTATAGTCAGGGAAACAGAGGCTCAGTAATTTGCTCAAAGTCAAGAACTAGGAGTTCAACCTAGACTGATTGATTTCAAAATCCTATTACCCCCAATTGGCACATGGAAAGCCCAAAGATTGACCACACTGATAAAGGATGTTGTTAAAGTAGGGAAATATTTGAAGGGTAGGGATGAGGGCATATGGGAACCCCCCCCATATTTTTTTATGTAATATTTATCTAATCTAAGTATTTTAAAAAAAAACAAAAGAGTATACTATAAAAAATTTAAAAATCAAAAAACTTTCCTGAAAAACAAAACAAGACAAAGTATATGATTGTGTAGCCCTATGTAGAAGTAAAACTTATTATTATTTTTTTTGTTGTTAAAGATTTATTATTTTATTTATTTAATTCCCCCGCCTCCCCCGGTTGTCTATTCTCTGTGTCTATTTGCTGCGTCTTGTTCCTTTGTCCGCTTCTGTTGTCAGCAGCACGGGAAGTGTGGGCGGCGCCATTCCTGGGCAGGCTGCACTTTCTTTCGCGCTGGCGGCTCTCCTTACGGGTGCACTCCTTGCACGTGGGGCTCCCCCACGCGGGGGACACCCCTGTGTGGCACGGCACTCCTTGCGCGCATCAGCACTGCGCATGGCCAGCTCCACACGGGTCAGGGAGGCCCGGGGTTTGAACCGTGGACCTCCCATGTGGTAGACAGACGCCCTAACCACTGGGCCAAGTCCGTTTCCCTAAAAAATTATTTTAACCAAAAAAAAAAATCCTATTACTCTTTAAATCATATTCATTTGTCAAGTCTATTTCATTCCATTTATTTGATGCCTACCTATAAAATCTAGGTTTCACTCTCTGGCATTTTTCTTCAAGTTCCTATTTATATCCTAGAGCAAATTTAATTTTGCATCTTTGGTGAAAAAATATACACATATCTCTTTACACACACACATACACACACATACCTCTTCACTTAGTCTAAAGTATGTTTTTTAATCCCTTTATTGAGAGACCACTTGTAAAAATACACTGCTTTTAAGAGAGTATAAACTTCAGGTATGACCTTTGAAATATGTGAAAATTAAGTTTTGAATTTGTATAGCTCTAGTGGAAGAATAAAGTTGCTGAAACAAGATCACTAAGTTTTACAAAACTGTAGATTTGGATCTACAAATTGAATCTATATTTATGAAGGTTTTTTTTGTATGAAGCAAGCATTATTCTTTGCTTGTTTCTAAACCCCCGAGTAATAGCTAAACAGCGTTTCTCAACAGGGTTCTATGAGAAAATGAGTTCCTAATAGCCCGAGTCAGCCACCGTGAGTAATGAATTACCCCTCTCCTGTGCTTAGAGAGTGGTACAAGTTAGGGATCTCCCACGGGAGGATTGAGGAATAAGTACTCCAATCATTGAGGAATGAGTAGTCCAATCACTGTCCACATTCTGTGGTTCAGATGAGGCATCCAGTTGAGATAGCTGCCACAGCCACCCCTGCTAGAAGCTGGTTATCACCTACCCCATTGTACCCAAACTAGTTCTGCTTTAGGTCTACTCTGAGAAAACCTGGTACAAATATTGGTAAATATTGAATGCACAGCCTGCTGGGAAGTGTGTGAGAGGCATCACCGTATCTTGGCTGACAGGATTAGAGAAGGTTTGTGTCAGGGAAACTGCACTAGCTAACTCTGCCCCCTCCCTCTTACCCAAAGCGTTGTGTGTTTGTATATATCATCCCTTTTTCTGTATTTGTGTATGTTGTTCTTGCTGTGTTGAAAATATTTGGTAGCAGGATAATATTTTTGGAAGAGTGACTGGTATGTTTGCCATTTTCCTAGGACTTCTAGTTGTCCCTGTCACTCTTGACTCTCCATTCATCAAATTAGTAGCACTTATTGTTATAAAATTTAAGGCTGAACTCACTCTTAGGATCTTATAAGTGCAATGTCCGCACTTGTGAGATCCTGAAATTAAGTGCCTCCTTAAATTTTTCTCCCTAGGCACCTCACTTGCCCTAAACTCAGTCCTGCTCAGATAAAATCAGCTTAGAACAAACAGGTCATTGTTCATATTTAAATTTTAAACTATTGTCCTTGTAAAATTCCACTGCAGAGGCAAAGTCTGATATCTAAAACCATTTAATTTTCAAAAGCCATAGTACTGGAAGAGAAAAGATTTGGTGAACTTTCTACAAACTTGACTTTGCCTGTTAAAGATCAGCACCTGATAGACCCAGGGTAGAATTTACACCATGAACTAGAGAAATTAGGGAATAATTGGTTAATTGTCCATCCCTAAAAGAGATCAAAGAATGCCCTGTAAGAAGATGGATGATTGGGAGGAATTGGCCAAAGCCCAGGTCTGTGAAAGCTTCCAAGGGGAAGGTAGGTGAGGGTTAGGTACCTTCCAGGAGCACCCTGGGAGAAATAGAAGCCTGCAGAAGCCCACTTTGGCTTAGCTCTGGAGAGGCAGTGAAGTAATGTCTGATGGAGTGGCTGAGGGCAGCCAGCAACCTTGGCTTGAGACAGGGAATTCTGGAGCCTCAAGGGGCTCGTGGAGGTATTGTATGGACCCTACTGGCCCAGGGGATTCTGAGGCAGGTTGCAAAGAACTCATGGGTCTATCACTGACCTCTGGCATCAAGACATCGACCTGAGATGCCATCAGATCACTGATGGTGGCAACCAGGTCAGATGAGCTTTACCATAGTGGAGGCCAGTCAAAGACCCAGGACAACTTGAGGACCAGTCTTTGACAACATGGAAGGAGCACATGGAATCTCCTGGAATCTAATTATTGCCCAGGGAGAAGGAAATAAGCTGAAGTGACCACTTCTAAGCCTTGGGATGACTACGTGACCTTCACTAGGAAAGATCAAGTTTTCTGTTATTAGTACAAATGGGGGTCAGTGGGATAAATTACTTTTCAGTTACGGAGAAATAAAATCACACTTCTCTACACATCTGCAAAGTTGCAGCTGTGACATTGGTAGACCTGCTCCACTTTGCCAGGAATTTTGGCAAATACGTTTTCCATCTGCCCCTTGCCCACCGCTCCTGGTCAGAAATGGAAGAAGCAGCCATGTAGACGGTGATGGTTTCATTCAGATCTGTGGTCTCCGGCAGACGTTAAAACAGTGGACAGCTGGTTGGAGAGCTTGCTCAGATGACCTGTGATGATGGACTGGTTTTCCAGGGAACGTCCTCTGGCCGAAAGCAGCATCCTGAAAGGCAGGTACTGCCTCCTCAGCCTTGGAGAAGGGAAGCACTGGATGGAGGAGGGCCCAGAGTGGGGAGGGAGGCTTGGTGTGTGGGGAAAGGACCCCTGGTTGGTCAAGGGACCAGAGGACTGAGCTGGGGACTAAAGGGGTGAAGGAAATGGCAACGTGATGGTGGTAGGAAGGGGGAAGGGCAGGTATAGAAACGCTGCCCATTTGACACATTTCCCTAGGAGTCACCTGGCTTGGAGGGTTCCTTTCTAACCCTTACATATACAAATACACGTTTCCAGTGCCTGGTGCCTAGTATATACTTTACTCATTCATTCATTCAAAAAATCCTTGTCAAACACCTACTGTTGTGTTACAAAGGCAGTAGGGACTGGCTCTATGGGAGTGAACAAAACATGTTTACCGCCCTCACTGTCCTCTGGTAGAGGCATTACTCAAAAAAGTCAACTAAAAAGAAGCATCCCGCTACACCCTGGCATGCTGGAAGAACTGAAGGAAAGTTGGTATGGCAGAGGTGAGGGGATGAGGGGGTGTGTGGCTTGAGCTTAGTTGGTGAGTTAGGAGGGAGCCAATTGCTGTGGGGTCTCGTAGGCTACTTTAAATGTTTGAGAAACCCAGGAAAGGTTTAAATGTTGAACTTCCACTGCAGGCAGGCTGATGGCAGGGAATTGACATGAGAAAATGTATATTTCAAAACAGTCTCTCTGCTTGTTGCCCTGCGAATGGAACTGGGGAGGGAGGTGGAGGTATTGAAGGAGAGAGGCCAGTTAGGGCTATTCCAGCAATAAAGTTCTGTTTATTTATACAATTTTTCTTGTCTGATATAAATTGCATCTGTAGAAAATTGGGGAAAAAACAAATATAGAAAGATGAAAGTAGGTACCTATAAATACACCAGGCCAGCACTACTGTTAACATTCAGTGCATTTCTTTGAGACTCTTTGTCTGAATGTGTGGGAATGTGTGTGGGAATACCTGGGTCCTGATGCGTACTGTTTGTATTGTAAGTACATCTTTCGCTTTGGACTAAAAAATCTCCTATCTTTTATCCTTCTAGCTAACCAAAACATAGTCTTAATTTGTTAGGGGGATGGGAAGCAGATGTGGCTCAAGTGATTGAGCGTCTGCTTCCCACATGGGAGTTCCCAGGTTCAGTCCCCTGTACCTTCTAGAAACAGAAACAACAAGCAAACAGACAAGCAAACCAACTCAGGGGAGCCAGTGTGACTCAGTGGTTGAGCGCTGGCTCCCAGGCTCATTGACTGGCTCTGGTACCATTAAAAAAAAATTGTTAGGGGGAGATTCTGATAGGTGAGTATAGATAGCTACCTGATACCAAGACCTGGTCCCCTTTTCAAAGCCTGTCATTGGCAAGCTACTGGTACATGGAAATTACTTATAATTTCAGAAATATCTGCAGTTCAACATTGCCATGGAGTAGAACAAGGAAAGGAAGAAATGAGGCACCTGTGATAAGGATTTGCCAATGCTTGGTTTACACTGCACCGTCAGTTGACACTTGCACCATGTGAGCACACATATTCGTTCCCTGTGACTTAAAGCATGGCCTGTGGAAGATATAACCCAGTTCTGTGTGCACTGACCCCTCCAGGGACAGTGAGAGACCTTCCCCTACCACAAGGGTGGTGGCCTTGGCCTCCGCGAGGACTGAAGTAAACCCGGTGTGCTCAGGAACACAGCTCAGCAGTGCAGTTGACCAAAGGCCTTCATTGTTGTTGGTGGAAACAATCCTACTATTGGGTTATTAATGTTGGGAATATGTCCAAAACCTTCCTCATAACTTCTTATCTTGACCCCAGGACATGTGTGCTTGAAGGCTGGGCTTGAGGTGTCTAGCCTGTATAAATTTAGAGCCAAAGCATTGACCAGGGAGGCAGAATGAAGACATAGTTCAGCCTCATTCCAGTTTCTTAGGTTCCTTTAGGAAAATGAGAGTATTGTTAGCACTGGAATTTAATGTCAAGGCTGAGAGCAGTATATTTTATAACTCTGCATTTTATTCTTTACTCTGCCTTTATTCTAGAGTCAAAATCCAAATAATGTAGGCAGATTGAATCCGTATTGTATTGTTTTTTTAAAAAAAGTGAGGTTTCCCATATTGCCACCAGATGTCAGTAAAATCCCTCTTAAAATAAATCTGTGGCCTGATGGAAAGTGGCTGTGTGAGAAGAGAACAGGCAGTCTCTAGAATTTGAATCTTGAGGCTGTGCTTCCATTTGTTTATATTATGTTTTGTTTATATTTTGCTGATTCAGTCCCCGGCACCTGCCTGTGATTTTGAAAGCTTCTCTAAGCCATGACTTGAGACTGCGACTCTTCCTGGCACACCTGCCTCTGTGGGAAGCCACCGAGAGGCTGAGGGCAGAGCTGCTTCCGAGGAATTTGGTAAATTCTACCAGCTTTCGGACTCCCTCAAGGAATGCCTTTGGTTCTTTAAGTGCAGGATTTACTCTGGGCAGAGAGAGAGCCTTTATACAACCTTGTAAAGTGTGGCTCTGCTTTATGATGGTATTTGCTAATCTAATTGTAGAAGCCACATTAAGTCTGCCCCAGAGGACACTGTCAGGGCTCATCTGTGCAGGGTGGAGAAGAGGCTGGAAGGGAGAGAAAGCGGTTGCTGCTGACGGAGGAGGAAGTGGGCTGCCCACACCATTACTATGTTTTGCCTTGGAAGTAAGACTTACTCTCGGATTGTTTACTGTTCACAAAGCATTTTCATATCCCTAATTTCAATTGCTCCATCAGAAGTTTGTTGGTAGCACGGATTCCATCAACATTTCAGTGTGATCTTATAGGGTTAATACAAATTCTAGAAACTCCAAACTGGGCTAATGGTGGGCAAAGCTGTTTTTCCACTGGGATTAGGGAGGAGTGTAGCATGGTGATAAAGCTCACAGATTTGGAGTAGCAATTGGTTGCCGCCTTAGGTTGCTAGGGCCGCCATAACAAAGTACCACCCACTGGGTAGCTTAAAACAACAAAAAGGCATCGTCTTCCAGTTCTGGAGGCTAGAAGACCTAATCAGTGTGTCCTTCGGGCCGTGCTCCCTCCGTAGGCCTGTAGGGTTCTGGCGGTGGCTTGTCGGCATGCCATGGTGTTCTTTGGCTTGTGACACAATGCAATCTCTGCCTCCATCAAATGGCTGTCCTCTCTTTGGTTGTCGGTGCCCAAATTTCCTCTCCTTATAAGAAGCCAGACATACTAGATTAGGTTCCCACTCTAATCCAGGATCATTTTAGCTAAGCACATATTCAAAGATCCTATTTCCAGATAGAGTCACATTGACAATCCTGGAGGTTAGGACGTCAACACGTCTTTTTGGAGGACACCGTTCAGTCCCTAACAGTCACTTTGAGAAGTTGGTTAATTTATCCATATATATCTAAAGTGCAATAAATAATGTCTATATCATAGAGATAAATTGAGGATTAAATGAGATAATGTAATGACTGGAACAAAAATGGTAGTGACCATGAATAATGAATAAGAGCAAAAAGTAGTGGTGAGCAGGAGGAGAAGGCTGAAGAGGAGGACGAGACATGCATCTGAAGTGAGATTTCAAGATGCTCATAGAGACGGGATAGGGCAAAACAAGGACACAAGCCAGTGGAGCCCCCGCAGGCCTGCAAGGGTTTTTGTGAGCTTCCCTTAGTCTCTGCGTCCAGATAAATATACCTGGGTGAGGACATGACTGAGTCACCTTTACATTTATAAAGAGCAGATTAATCCTGAAATAGAGCCTTCGGGGAATTAGGAAAAGGGAGAGAAGAAGGTTTCTCATCTCTCATTTATACATTTCACACATCTTATATGTCTCTACACATTTACTTGATATCCATTCCCCAGATCCAGGCTTGGTCTAGCAGTGTTCAACTTTGGGGAAAATGGGAACGTAATGGAACTGCTTTCAGGGCTGTGATGGAGCTGAGTTCCAGAAGCCCTGGGGACGTTTGGCTGAGCATCAGCTGTCTGGCAGTTCCCAGTGCCTGACAGGAAGGACTGGGGGTGGGGAGCTGCTGAACCCTCCTTCAAGCACTTCTGTAACCTTGCTTTTCCTGGACTGTCAATCTGGTCATGGCCCTGTTCATAGGCAACCAATTACCTCAGATAATGAAAGCAAGGCTTAGAGCTGCACTACATCATCTCCCTGAACTAATGAATTTACATGCCAAATCACAATCTCAAAAATTACCTGAACTGGGGTTAAAGTATTTTAGGAGTAATGTAATATAATCACACCAAACAAACACAAACAAAATGCTTTTCTCTTCCTTTTATCCCTTTACTATTCCAAACCTCCTTCTTGTAGTTTGTTGTTGTTTTTGGAGGTTTGCATATCTTTGTGCCTCTACTATATATTTTTTTTCCCTGAAATTACATGGAAAAAAAATCCATTCTTGTTTTCTTTTCTGTCCTTTGGTGATTCCTCAGAGATAAAAATAATCTTTTTCAGTTTTCTGTTGGTTAAGATTCCTGGTTATGGGGAATTGATGTAGCTTATGTGGTTGAGCACAAGCTTTCTATGTAAGAGGTCCCTGGTTTGATCTCCAGTACCTCCTAAAAACAAACAAACAAACAACAAAGCCAACTCTTATTGGGGAGTGGATGTAGTTCAGTGGTTGAGTGCCTGCTTTCTTCCATCCCCACCCCCCAAAAAAGATTCTTGCTTATGGGGTCTTTGATGTCTCAGCACTGACTGTACACTAGAATCACCCTTTTTGTCTAGGCTTTGGTGCTATCACCGAGCGCAGCTAGTATTGAGAATTACTGCTCTGGACCCAAGTCCCTGCTCATGTGGAATGAAAAAGGGGCAGTGGTCCCTTATATAAAGGCTATAGAAAGAAGCCAGAAATCAGTCTATCAGGGCAACCCAAAGGGCCAAAGACATATTGATAATTTTGATTGAAGATGTGCAGGTTAAGCTGGTGTCTGGTTCTGGATTATCTGTACCATCTCTTAATTCATGAAAAAAAAAAGCTGAGAAGTGTTGTTATACCAGTAGCCTCTAGAATTCTTCTTACGTCTGCTATTTCTTACATAGAGATTGCCCATTTGTGGTCCCAGCAGCTTCGTGCATGGCTGCTGGCTTCTAATACTTTAAGACCACTTACATTTCCAGAAGGGGCTAACCTATGTGCCAATCTTTCAACTGCTTTATGGAAAGGCTTGCTTTAGATTCTGATTTTAAAAGCAAAAACACTTCCTTGGCATTTTCTGAAAAACTGTCTTCCTTATACTTAGTTTTCTTATGAGAATTATAGTTTATTTTTATTATTGAAGAATTCAGATTTTTACATGTGAAGAGAAACACAAAACTAAACATTCATTCCTCTTTTATGGACCATCTTTTGAAACTTTTTTTCTATGTGCATAATGCTTCCCCCCCAGTAATGACATACTTTGCAGTCTTCAAAAAATGCAGTGATTATTTGTTATGAGAAAAATTAAGCAAATTCTGCATATGGTTTTTTAAATTTCCATAGGAAGTAAATGAGAGTAGATTAAAAACACATTGAACCACAGACTTGAGAACCTAAAAGGATATTAGAGAATACAGAGTACAGAACTTCCATCTCTGGCCATTAATGTATTAGATAACTCTTACAAAACACCTAGAAATAGTACATACAAATATTTATCAAACATTTTAAGTGCACAGTTAAATTTCTAACTAAGTAAGAGAGATCCTCGAGAGCTCAGAAACAAAGAAGAAATGAGAAATCAGAGTGATCTGTGAACAAACGGCTATTTTGGCAGTCCTGGGTAATAGTGAGAGGGGGTCAGAGACGGCATTGCTGGCCTCATGGTGTCGGTAACCACGGGGATTATATTTCAGTGCCCCCAAATAAACAGGTGATTAGCTTGTGGGAGATGGAATATTGAATGCGATGTTGCTGTTCCCACACACTTATTGGCAGGATTCTTGCAAAAATCTCCATTCCTGGTGAAAGGCAATTCTAGGGAAAAGTTACCCACTGGCCCAAAAAGGTAGCAAGGAAGCTGGACTGTTGGTGGGAGAGTGCTATGAGAATTATAACTGCAGTTCTGCAGCTACATTGGTTTGAATTCATACAGCCAGTATGGCTTGGACCGCTAAGCTAAGAAATCAGCAAAATCATCCCTGGGAGGGTGGCATCCATCTCTGGGGCACTGCAGATGCAAATTCTAAACTTCTCAGGAAGATCATGCATCAGACATTTTCCACACATAGACTTCTGCTGAAGCAGGGCTTATAATTCCAAGTTACAATACCTAGAATGAGAGTCCCCAGATATGTCAAAGTGTAGGATTACACAGGATCCTTACACAGTAGAACTATGAGAGAGAGGAGAGAATAAGACTATTAAACACAAGAAGAAACAACTACCACAACAGGAAACTGAGAGAGTCTACAACTGTAAACAGGAGAATCCCATCCATCAGCCATGTGGGATCTAAGCCCCCTCTCAATTTAGAGGTGGAGGGGACATTGCCATCCCAGGGTCCTCAGGATGGAGGAATTAAGTATGGATTAGAGTGGACTTACTGGTATTCTACTATAGAATTATTGTGACTCTAGCAATGGAAAAAACTGTATCATTGACATGGAGACAGTAGCCACGGGAATCACTGAGGGCAGACAGAGGGAAGAAGAAGTGTGATATGGGGGCATTTTTAGAACTTGGAGTTGTCCTGAATGATATTGCAGGGACAGATGCAGGACATTATATATCCTGCCGTAACCCACTGAATGGACTGCGAGAGAATGTAAACTACAATGTAAACTATAATCCACGCTGTGTAGCAGTGCTACGAAATGTGTTCATCAAATGCAATGAATGTGCCACAGTGATGAAAAAGGTTGTTGATTGGAAAGGAGTGGGGGTGGGGTGGGGAGTGGGGTATATGGGGTAACATTTGTGTGATCTATGTATCTTTAAAAAAAGATAATGAAAGATATAAAAAGGATATAGAAATAAATAAAAAATTAAACACAGAAAGAGAAAGAAGAAAATGAGAATTTAGGTAAATAACAGGACACTATGAAAAAAGAACAGGAAGATTTAAAGAACCAAATAGAACTTCTAGAAATGAAAAATATAATCTTTAAAATTAAAAGTTAAACAAATGGGTTAAAGAGTTTAATGAATTTAGAAGAAAAATTTGCTTCCTGAGTTTGACATTTGAAAAAAATTGCTCACAGTGAAGCAGAGAGTGGTAGAAATGAAAACTATTAAGTAGTGGTTATAAGAAATGAAGTTCCTGAATGAGATATTCTAGTCCAACATCCCTAATTTTCCACATGAGGCATGTGAAGACCCTGAAGATCAAGGTTGTTAGTAGAACATCCCACCATATGCTGGATATGTACTTTTGCTTGATTAATATTCCTGAGGTTTGAGTTACTGATATCAGGATCTGTACCAGGCCTATCGCCTAATGTCTTTGAACCTGAAATTTCTCTTCCATGGAATGGTGGTGAAACCTTATTCACAGATGTGTCCTGTGAATTAAGTTAGTTAACATCTGGCAAAGATATTCTGAAAACTCCAAAGCACTGTTCAAATTTGATTCTTGTTACTGCCTCCCCCACAGTCACCTCCACTCACCTTCCAAAGCAGAGGGGCCCATATGAGCAGAGATTTTATTACCTGACATGCTTTTCTTTTTTTTTTTTTTTTTTTTTTTTTTTTAATTTTTTTATTTTTTATTGACTTTGTAATAATATTACATTAAAAATATATATGTGAAGTCCCATTCAACCCCACCCCCCCACCCCCCCCTTCCCCCCCCCCAACAACACTCGTTCCCATCATCATGACATATCCAATGGATTTGGTAAGTACATCTTTGGGCACCTCTGCACCTCATATACATTGGTTCACATCATGGCCCATACTCTCCTCTATTCCATCAAGTAGGCCCTGTGAGGATTTACAATGTCCGGTGATTACCTCTGAAGCACCATCCAGGGCAGCTCCATGTCCCGAAGACGCCTCCACCTCTCATCTCTTCCTGCCTTTCCCCATACCCTTTGTCCATTATGTCCCCTTTTCCCAATCCAATGCCACCTCTTCTATGTGGACACTGGATTGGTTGTGTCCATTGCACCTTTATGTCAAGAGGAGGCTCAGATTCCACCTGGATGCTGGATGCAATCCTCCCATTTTCAGTTGTAATCACTCTAGGCTCCATGGTGTGGTGGTTGTCCTTCTTCAACTCCATCTTAGCTGAGTGTGGTAAGTCCAGTAAATCAGATTGTAGGTGCTGGAGTCTGTTGAGGCTCAGGATCTGGCTATCACATTGTCAGTCCAGAGATTCAAATCCCCTAAATATATCTTAAACCCCAACATTAACTGCACCTCCAGCACATTAGCATGAAAGTCTTATGAAGGGAGATCCCATCTGAGTCCAGATTCATCACACATAAACACCATTTCCAAAGAGGGGCCATCTGCCCTGGTAGTTAACCCCATCGGCCATGACCATAACTCCCATGGGTCTCTTTAGCCTTCAAAGGAACCAATATCTGGGGGTTGTATCTGCTTTATCTGTCTCTCTGACTCTGCTCAGTTGTGCATGAGGGCAATCCTTCTGCCAGCCTCCAGACTCTTTTTTAGAAACTCGTAGCCATATAAACTCATTTCTCCTTTCCATTTCCCCCTTACTTTAGGTCAAACAGCATTTTAAAGTCATGTTATTTTATGTAGACATGGATATTCTGCTGATCCGCATTGAGCCTTCCATATAAGGTCCTTTTCCAGTTGCATCATCAGTTGGTAGTTGATAGTGGTCCCTCGTTGCCAGGGAGGCTCATCCCCGGGTGTCATGTCCCACGCTGGGGGGAAGGCATTGCACTTACATGCTGAGTTTGGCTTCGAGACTGGCCACATTTGAGTAACATGAAGGCTGACAGGAGGAAATTCCCAGGCACAATGTTGCTCTAGGCCTTGTTCTTATTTTAGGTTTATCAGCTCACAAGCATAGTCATTAGCATCAGGGGCTCACTGTTGAACCCTCACTCCCTCCCGGTCCCTGCCGCTGTACCTGGGAGACTGTCGCTGTTCCCCTAGGGACCACGACAGAGCACCACTGGCCAGGAACCCAGTACCCCCCCTGCTGTGGTTTTTAATTGTTGCCACTATGAGTATATCCAAACATTACCATGCACCCTGGACATATGTTCTGTACAGCTCCCTGTCAGCCATATATCACCTGTCATTGGTATCCCATACCAGTATCCCTCCATTGCCATTGTTGAAACACTCTGTGATCCAGAACTCCCCGAAATTTGAAGCCCAATATAATGTCATGGTCCCTTACTAGGGAATGGCATATAGCGATGGGTTTAAAGGATAGATAAAGAACTTGGATAAAGTTAGATAAAGAACTTAGATAAAGAATGTTGACTTGAAAAAATTCCACATCCTATCTTTTTCTTTCCCCCCCCCCCCTAATTATTCAGCTTTTCTTCACAGGAGTCCTAGACCACAGCAATGTATATATATAATATACAGCACTCCCACACATCCACCAGAAAACCTTTTCCCTTCCACAGTGATACTCTTACGCCCTATTCATATCATATTTACTTAAAGTGATGTACAGAGTCTGAGACATTAGCTTTCTAACAAGGTGACATCTGTGCTTACATTATGGTGCATACTTTAGGATACACAGTTCTTTACATTTTTAGTTATCCTATGTTTTACATTATGGTTTACATTATCAGTCTGTCATCTCCTATATGTTATGGTGTAATATTACATGTTTTATATCCATCCTTGTGTACTCTCAAGAAACTCCTCTCTTACCCCCCATTTACTTTGGTTCCACACATTTAACGTCCATTTTCCCTTCCACCTTGGTGCCCTCAGTGATAGCCAACCTCCGTTTCCTGAGGAGCCACTTCCAGAGATAGATGGAATAGTGTTCAGGGCCTAACTTGCTCAACTGCCCCAATGCCCTGGGAGCCACCCTTTCTCTCGAGGGATACAGTTCCCTCTATTGGATGGCATTAGTCCTCCCCAGGATGTGGGTCCACCCCCACTCTCACTACTTGGGTTTCTACCCCATGGTGTCACCCACTCTGGCAGAATGAGCATTTAGACATTCCCCAGGAGCCCGTCCTGCATCAGACCCTCCCCTCCGAGCATTCTAAACAGGTAACCCTCTTTATTATATTTTGATATGATTTTCTCGGCATTTTACTCTCCACCAACACCTGACCCTCTCCTGGTTCGTATGCTACCCCTCCCTCCCCCCACTTTTGGGCAACGTTACCCACCCGTCCCTCCCCAGCCACCCTCAAACCCGCAAAACCCCAAGCAAAGGCAACCCCTTGCCCCCCTTTTATCTCTTCTTTGTGTTCATACTTACCACCATCTCGTCTTAAATTCCACCCCTGCAGACATCGGCTCATATCCTTCCTCCACCCTCCGATTTCCTGCAAGCCTATCGTTCAGTCTCTTGCTATCTAGGGCAGCTTGTTTATTTCATATCATTGAGGTCATGTAGTATTTGTCCTTCAATGTCTGGGTTGCTTCACTCAACATAAGGTTCTCAAGATTCATCCATGTTATCACATGTATTTGTAGTGTGTTTGTTCTTACAGCCGAGTAGTATTCCATTGTGTGTATATACCACATTTTATTGATCCACTCGTCTGTTGATGGGCATTTGGGTTGATTCCAACTTTTGGCAATAGTGAACAATGCTGCTATGAACATTGGTGTACATATATTGGTTTGTGTTCTTGTTTTCAGTTCTGCTGGGTATATACCCAGCAGTGGTATTGCTGGGTCATATGGCAAATCTATGGCTAGTTTTTTGAGAAACCGCCATACTGTTCTCCAGAATGGTTGGATCCTTCTGCATTCCCACCAGCAGTGGATGAGTGTTCCCCTTCCTTCACATCCTCTCCAGCACTTGTATTCTTCTGTTTTTTTCATAGCTGCCAATCTTATGGGTGTAAGATGGTATCTCATTGTGGTTTTGATTTGCATTTCCCTGATAGCTAGAGATTTGGAACATTTTTTCATGTGCTTTCTTGCCATTTGTATTTCTTCTTCGGAGAAGTGTCTGTTTAAGTCTTTTTCCCATTTTTTAAATGGATTGTTTGTCTTTTTATTTTCAAGATGTAGGAGTTCTTTATATATGCAAGTTATAAGTTTCTTATCAGATATATGATTGCCAAATATTTTCTCCCACTGTGTGGGCTCCCTTTTTACTTTCTTGACAAACTCCTTTGAGGTGCAGAAGGCTTTAATTTTGAGGAAGTCCCATTTATCTATTAGTTCTTTTGCTGCTCGTGCTTTTGGTGAGATATTCATAAATCCATTACCTATTACAAGGTCCTGTAGATGTTTCCCTACACTGCTTTCTAAGGTTTTTATGGTCTTGGCTCTTATATTTAGGTCTTTGATCCATCTTGAGTTGATCTTTGTATAAGGTGTGAGATGGTAATCCTCTTTCATTCTTCTACATATGGCTATCCAGTTCTCCAGACACCATTTGTTGAATAGGCCACTCTCTCCCAGTTGAGAGGGTTTGGTGGCTTTATCGAATATTATGTGGTTGTATATGTGAGGTTCTATATCAGAGCTTTCAATTCGATTCCATTGGTCTATATGTCTCTCCTTATGCCAATACCATGCTGTTTTCACCACCGTAGCTTTATAGTATGTTTTGAAGTCAGGTAGTGTGATTCCTCCAATTTCGTTTTTCTTTTTCATTATGTCTTTGGCTATTCGGGGTCTCTTTCCTTTCCAAATAAATTTCATAGTTAGTTTTTCTAGTTCCTTAAAGAAGGCTGCATTGATTTTTATTGGGATTGCATTGAATGTGTAGATCAGTTTTGGTAGGATAGACATCTTAATAATGTTCAGTCTTCCTATCCATGAACAAGGAATAGTCTTCCATTTATTTAGGTCTTCTTTGATTTCCTTGAACAATCTTGTATAGTTCTCAGTGTATAAGTTCTTTACCTCTTTAGTTAAATTTATTCCTAAGTATTTGATTTTTTTATTTACTATTGTGAATGGTATTTGTTTCTTGATTTCCTCCTGATCTTGCTCATTATTGGTGTACAGAAATGCTACTGATTTTTGCGCATTGATCTTATAACCTGCGACTTTACTAAACTCATTTATGAGTTCTAGAATCTTCGTTGTAGATCTCTCAGGGTTTTCTATGTATAGGATCATGTCATCTGCAAATAATGAAATTTTGACTTCTTCCTTTCCAATTTGAATGCCTTTTATTTCTGGTTCTTGCCTCAGTGCTCGAGCAAGTACTTCTAAGACAATGTTAAATAGGAGCGGCGACAGTGGGCATCCTTGTCTTGTTCCTGAGTTTAGAGGGAAGGAGTCTAGGATTTCTCCATTGTAAACAATATTGGCTTTAGGTTTTTCATATATACTCTTTATCATGTTCAAAAAATTTCCTTGTATTCCAATCATTTGGAGTGTTTTTATTAAGAAAGGGTGCTGTATTTTGTCAAATGCTTTTTCTGCATCAATAGATATAATCATGTGATTTTTTTCCTTCAATCTGTTTATATGGTGTATTACGTTGATTGATTTTCTTATGTTGAACCATCCTTGCATACCTGGGATGAATCCCACTTGGTCGTGGTGTATAATTCGTTTAATGTGTTGTTGAATACGATTAGCAAGTATTTTGTTAAGTATTTTTGCGTCTAGGTTCATTAGAGAAATTGGTCTGTAATTTTCCTTTCTTGTGATGTCTTTGTTTGGCTTTGGTACTAGGGTAATGTTGGCATCATAGAAGGAGTTGGGTAATGTTCTTTCTGTTTCGATGGTTTGGAATAGTTTCAGCAGGATTGGTGTCAGTTCTTTCCGGAATGTTTTATAGAATTCACCTGTGAAGCCATCTGGCCCTGGGCTCTTCTTAGTTGGGAGATTTTTAATAACTGATTCTATCTCTCTGCTTGTGATTGGTTTGTTAAGATCATCAATTTCTTCTTTTGTCAATATGGGCTGTTTATGTGTTTCTAGGAATTTGTCCATTTCCTCTAGATTGTCATTTTTGTTGGAATATAGTTTTTCAAAATATCCTCTTATGATAGTCTTTATTTCTGTGGGGTCAGTGGTGATATCGCCTTTCTCATTTCTTATTTTGTGTATTTGCATCTTCTCTCTTTTTTTCTTTGTTAGTGTTGCTAAAGGTTTGTCAATTTTGTTAATCTTCTCAAAAAACCAGCTCTTGGTCTTGTTTATCTGTTCAAGTGCTTTCTTATTTTCTATTTCATTTAGTTCTGCTCTTATCTTTGTTATTTCCTTCCTTCTTCTTCCTGTTGGGTTACTTTGTTGTTGTTTTTCTAATTCCTTCAAATGTGCAGTTAGTTCTTCAATTTTTGCTCTTTCTTCTTTTTTGATATATGAATTTATGGCTATAAACTTCCCTCTCAGTACTGCTTTTGCTGCATCCCATAAATTTTGGTATGTTGTGTTATCATTATCATTTGTTTCAAGGTAGTCATTGATTTCTTTTGAGATTTCCTCTTTGACCCACTGTTTTTCTAAGAGTGTGTTGTTTAATTTCCAAATCGTGGTGTGAAATCTGGGCTTCTTTCCCTTGCAAATCTCCAGCTTGACTCCACTGTGGTCAGAGATAATGTTTTGTATGATTTCAATCTTTCTGAATTCGTTCAGCCTTTCTTTGTGGCCTAGCATATGATCTATCTTGGAGAATGATCCATGTGCGCTTGAGAAAAATGTATATCCTGCTGTGTTTGGGTGTAGCGATCTATATATGTCTATTAGATCGAGCTCCTCTAATATACTATTCAGATGTTTTGTTTCTTTGGTGATTCTCTTTTGAGATGTTCTGTCCAGAGTTGGTAGTGGTGTATTAAAATCCCCCACTATAATTGTAGATGTATCTATTCTTTCACTTAGTTTTTCCAGCGTTTGCCTGACGTATTTAGAGGCACCCTTGTTAGGGGCATAGATATTTATGATTGTTCGATCTTCTTGACAGATTTTCCCTTTGACTAAAATGTAGTATCCTTCTTTGTCTCTCACAATTGTTTCACATTTAAAGTCTATTTTGTCTGATATTAATATAGCTACTCCTGCCTTTTTTTGGTTATTGTTAGCTTGTATGATTGTTTTCCAGCCTTTCACTTTCAATCTCCATGCGTCTCTGGGTCTAAGATGTGTCTCTTGTAGACAGCATATGGATGGGTCATATTTCCTTATCCAATGTCCCAGTCTGAATCTTTTGATAGGTGAGTTTAATCCGTTGACATTCAGTGTTATTACTATCAAGGAATTATTTGTGTTAGCCATACTTTGATTGGATTTGTGTTTGTCATATTTTGTTTGTATATTTTTTTTTTGTCTTTTTTGTTGTTGTTGTTGGTCTTATACTCTCCTCCAACTTTGCCTTTCCTGTTTTTTCCTTTCTTCCTGCAGCACTCCCTTTAGAATTTCTTGAAGGGGAGGTTTCTTGTTGGTATACTCTTTCAGTTTCTGTTTGTCTGCAAATATTTTGAACTCTCCATCATATTTGAATGCTAGTTTAGCTGGATAAAGTATTCTTGGTTGGAAATTTCTTTCCTTTAGTACCTTGACTATATCATACCACTGTTTTCTTGCCTCCATGGTTTCAGAAGAGAAATCTGACATGCTTTTCATGTACGTTCTTTCAGACTTACTGGAAAGGAAACATCATCAGCAAATGAGGGCATTTGCTTATGTTTTAGGAAAGATACATTTTTGACCCCTTGATTTTACAAAAGTTGTATGAAACAATAGTAGATGAACAAAAGCAATTACTGTTTAATATCAAAAATGAAAAAAAAAATACTGACGATACATTACATTCTCTGTCCATCCACCTTCTAAATTTTTTAGCAGTTTTTTTTTTTCTTATCCTGTGGGTCTATCAATTGTATTTCCATCCACTTTCTCTGGCTCCCCACTCACTGTCCCAGCCCTTAATAACATTATTTTTGATATGTTATTATCAAGGAAGAAGCATTGTCTAAAAACACTTTACAACCAGAATGGGACAAATTGGAAGCTAAACCAGTGTATTTCTTTTCCAACTTAGACTTGAGAAGAATGATTTTAGAAAAGGCTTTGAGGAGTCCTCGTGGGATATGAAACACCGGGTGGAAGGGAGCCCATTTCAAACAAAGACTGTCTTCTGTCTGCTCTAGCCTCCAGGGGAGGAGGTGGATTGTCATAGTGATAGGCACAGCCTCTGTTAGAGACAGGGGCGAGAGATGAGAGGTCTGTAAATATATTCAAAAGATGAAAGCGGGCCAGGCTGGGCTCATTGTAAGCTCTATCAGGATACCCTTCGCAGCTGAGCAAATAGCCATCTAGGGATGTTGGCACTGAAACCACCAGGAGAAACCAGGGTAAATAGGATGAAGGGCAGCTATTAAAATATGAGCTCACATGTTACTCTGGGACTACTCTTTAGCATACCTGAGTGGCATCTGTTAATGAAGGTGATTTTCATAGGAGTGTTTTCAGGTTGCCTTCTAAATCTTTCCCTGCCTAGAGCTTCAGGCGCAGGCCTAAAGCTTGATTAGAATCTTTAGTGGTGGGAATAGGAAGCAACGAGTTCTAGTTTATTAACATTTTCTCGCACAGCTTTTTTATATTAGCCTCAATTTAAAAAGGCTAAGGACAGAGACTTTCCAATGACCGCACTCTAGGATGTCGATTTACTAGCGTCATAATCAAATCTTGCATGTTTCAAATCTTGGTTTTCCATGTTTAAATCAGCATGCTTTGATTGCCTACATGCAGAACTATTTTATATTTTTACCTGTGTTTTAGATGTGTAGAAATGTAAGCAGTATAAAATGTTTACTATAAACTGGGACTTTGTTTTCCTGGAAACTTGAAAGATACTTTTTAAAATCTCAAGCAGTACATCTTTACCATTTTGTTGGGGTCAATCAAATATTATCATAGATAGTTTATTTTAAATTCTCTCAAATCCTTTTGTTTTACATATTTCACATTTCTGTTAGTGCCTTGTGGGTGAAGGTAATTTTGAAGACATTGTAACACTCTTGACATTTACTCTGTATCACATGACAATAGTGGGTCCTAATTCAATGTGGATGACCCACCATCAACCTGGTAGTACGGTTTGTTCTGGAACGAAAGAGATGGTTATCTTTTCGCAATTTTTCATTGAACTCCTCTTCTAATATCCATGGGAGCCATGAAGGTCAAGAGCCATCTTCACCTCTCACTGGGTGAGCAAGAGCAAGTTTCACAACTTGTCACAGACTCAATGTCCTCATTGCTAGAAAGGGAATGATCCCATAGTGTTGTAGGAAGATTAAATGAGATACTGCAAGAAAGGTATCTAGTGAGCACATCTAATACGTGCACAGTATATAAATGTCAGTGACATTAATGATGGAATAGCTGTAAGAAGCTGTAAGACTTAGGACCTAAATTCTGATTTTCAGGTTACTATTACCTTCATACATAAAAAGGAAGTAATGAGACAGTTGTGGTTGATAAGGGCCAAAATTGCAGGTATGGAAGCAAATGGTAGGGATCCCCAATACCATGGCACCTCTCATAAGGAATCAGGGTTCTAGGTATTTGATGTTGCTGCTGTGGTGCAGGAGGGGCCTTCTTTGTGTACAAGTGAATTTTAATCTTAGAATTTAGAAAGAGAGAAATTGGTCCCTAGGATGCTTTGATTTTACCAAGTTATCTCAGAAGAAACCAGCCTTCCTCTCCTTTTCTGGGGTAAAAGCTATAACCAAGAGAGGGGAGTGAGTTGAAAATGAGAGCAGCTGAAAACGGTGAACTTGAACGATGCCAAGTTTCCAACTTCAACAGTTTCTCCGGTGGCTGGCCGATTGATTTTTGGGTCTGTTTCGTTGGGAGACTGTCCCCTCCTACTCCTCGGCTGCTTTGAAAGACTCCAGTTGTCTTGGGGGCTCTTAGCTCTAAGGAGCTCAACCGTATCCTTTTTTTTTTCCTTTAATTTTATTGACTTGCAGTGTGCTTGAAGGAGAAAGCCGTGCAGCTGGCTTTTCCTCGGGCTCGTTAGCGCTGCGGCTTGTTTCTCTTGCATGTAGAGTGCTCTTTCCTGGCCCCAGTCCAGCCCTGAGAGCACCACCTGCCCCTGACACGTGAACGGTAAATTCTTCATTGAAGGCTGTTTTTGCCCTTCCCTGTCTCTTTGTTTCTTTAATTTTACTTCTGACAAAGACATAAAGTGTTTTAAATACACCATTTGCCATTTGAATGGTTTTCTTTACAGCTGATCCTGGTGTAAATAGCTTCATCTCTTACCTAATTTCAGGAACAGGAAGCCTTCGATGGCCCAGGGATGGAGCTTGTCTAGGATGAGGGGCGCTACCCCTGGCTCCCGCCAGTTGACAGGAAAAGTGGCGATAATGCTGCATGTGCTTTCTTTTAAAGAGAAATTTCAGGAATGGCAGCATGATGATTTAAGGGGTTGTCATCAACATTGCCGGAGTCGAGCTTCCTGACTCACGAGCATGTCACGCTTTTTCAGTGAAGGAGAAGGAAACAAAATGAGGCTGGAGCTTTAGACCATGTGTCTAAAGACCTGACTGTAAGGTGGTGGCTGCATAACCTCAGGCGACTCCCTTACCTTTCCCAACCTGTGAGAAGGGTGGTAACGCTTGCCCACCTTCGGTTCTCAGCGTCAAAGAAGGAAGCACACGTGCAAGGCTTGTAGAGAGTTAACTAACCGGGCGAGGGTAAAGGCGCCCGCTTCTTGAGGGCAGGAGTCAACCCTTAGCTCAGAACAGGGCAGGTGGTACGGTTTCCGGAGCTACTTGTCTAGTGACCATGGCAGCATCACCTTCCTTTTCCGAGGAAACTGTCGGAGAGGAAAGCCGTCCTGGTGGTGAAGAATTTACAGAGGTGGTCTTTGGTAAATCCTGCACACACGACGGAGAGCGAGCCGTGGGAAAAGGCCACAGGGTTTGCTCTTCAGGAGGCCACCCCTTTAATGAAGTCAAACTGGAGCTGGTTCCAGGCCTGCAGGATTTGGGTGGCCCCCTGTCTGACGGCCCCCTCTCTGAAGCTGGGCCAGGTCCTGCTGAGGGAAATGCTCGGTCCTTGGCTGCAGGGAGAAGTTGGGCTAAAGACAGCAGCTGGGGCTGGCTCAGCTACACTGCTTTCTGCTGTCTGAGAACTTTCTCTCTCCCTTAAGGAGGATTTCCTAATGTCTGTATGCAAAGTATCTAGCACATAGTAGGGGCACAACTCAATAAATGCCAATGAGGCACCATAGAACTGGGCCACTTGAGGGCAACCTGTCACCAAAGAAAAAATTATCAATGAGATATTTTGCATTCTTTTTCTCCAAACTCAGGGTCAGAAATCTGTTGAGGATTTCATCTTTACAGCACATCGGTGTGGACTGGCCACAGTTCAAGTGGCTGATAGCCACATGGTGCTATTGGCTGCTGCATTGGATAGTATGGCTCTAGGGACTCCCAATCTTGACCTGACCACAAAAGTCTCAAATGGCTTTATGAAGGGTCTTGACCCACTAAAGCCCTATGATGATGAAATAATTGGCCTCCTTCTCTGCCCTTCTAAGTTTGTGTAAGGACCGCCCTTCTCCACCCCCAATCCCTGGTAAATGGGCATGCTGTGTAAGTGACCAGTTAACAAACTGGGAGGCACTGTGCTAGGCACTACGGGGCTACATAGAAATAATAGACCTACTGCCCACTCGGGGAGCTTAGGATTTAGTGGAGAAGAAGATGCGACCATGGAATGTGATCAAAACCAGAGGAGTTTAAAGGAGGAAGGGATTACTTCTCCCTAAGCATCTGGAGGTGGGACATCAGGGGCATGTACCCTCTTGCTGGGGACCACAGGGAGAAGCTGACTAGCAACTAACTTCAGTGGGCCCCTAGTTCAGCAGTTCAGAGGGGGAAGGACACCAACCTACGCCAACTCCCGGCAGGGGGGCCTTGCTCTTTGCAGCCAGCCAAGGTTTGGGAAGGGAGACTGGGGGATGCCCTTTATTCCATCCAGACATGAGACCAGGAGGGGTGGTGATCACAACCGGATATGTAGCTGTCTGTCCCCGTCTCAGAGCTCTGGAGTCAGGGACTGGTACATGGTGGGCACTCAGTAAATACTTGTTGATGAATGAGTTTTGAAGGTAACACCCAGTCTGTGAAAACGGATGCCTAGTATCCAACAGCATCGTGACGGGACTTTTCCCAGCTGGAGGACCCCAGCTCTGCTGCCAACTCAGAGGCACCCTCTTCATGTGGGCAAATCTCAGGTTTGCTCACAAGGGCTTTTGAAGACTTTGCTTTTCTGTTTTTCTTTCTCTTTCACCCAAAACACCCAGAATCCCAGCTCTGTTGTGACCTTCCTCAAGTCCCAGTGCGTGTTAATTGTTGTTGCTGTTATCTGTGAAATCCGGTGTGCCTTCATCTCTGCCAGAGGCTGCTTTCTGGCCTGAGAGGAGGCTTTGTCCCACAGGAGTGAGCTCACCCCTTCCTTCTGTGGCACGCACAAGGTGGGGGTCGGTGTCCTGGCCCTGCCGGGCATCTGTTCCCAGCCCGCAGAGCGGACGGGCGGATTGCCATGAGGAGTCCAACAGGGCTAATGCGATAATTCCCCTCCCCTGAGCTATTATCCCCTGGGATTACCACCTGCCTTTTTTTTTTTTTTTTTTTTTTACCATGCTGCAGGCTATTTACATGGTCAGCTGAGAAGTGATAGGTAAGCTTATTAACTGAATTCCTGGAACAGCAACAACAACTTTTCAAGGATCCCAACTGGGGAGCCCAGACAGACCACACAAATGGGCACTAAGCATTTCTTTTCTGTTTTTGAATCTGGGGGAAATAGATGGAAGGGTGTTCACAGGACTCCAAATTTGGAATACAAATCTAGCTAACAAAGGAGGGGCAAGAGGTCTCTTGCGGGGAGCATTTCCACGAGTAGGTGTGGCTGTTACCTCGAAGGTCACTAGGTCCTGAAACACAGGTCAAGGTTGTTGTTAGCACCAACATGATGAAATGCTCACAAAATTTTTATTCTCCTATTCCTGAGAGTGTCTGAAATTGTTCATTAAATCTTTTTTGAGGATTTCCTATGTGTTTGAGCATACTTATCTGCAGTGTGATTGTGTGAATGGTGTCGTCTATTTGGCTTTTTTTTTTTTTTTGTAAATCAGATTATAATTTAAATTAACTTTGGGAATTTATCATTTACAAAAGCCGGTGATAATTCTTCCTGTAAAATGAATGCTCATCTTTTAATCTATTTGGTTTCCAAGTTTGTGTTTTTAATAGATAGGATATTCATTTCAATATTGATTCCTACTCAAGCCCCATGGGCATTCTATCAAAAGGTATTATTTTTGGAATCCAAACATATATACATAATAATGCAGTAAGTTTGAGAATTAGTGAACAATAGAGTTGGGAAATGAAACAGGCTTTCATAGAAACATTAACTCATCTACGTTGTTCATGGTATTTCTTATTACAAGTTAAGTTGTTTAAAATGAAGACTTAATATACTCTACCTGTACCGTGGGTGAGATAATGACTATGAAATGCTAAACTTCTGCATTGCCTGACTTCATTGTGTTGAAATTAGGAAATGCACTATCACAGGAAAATGGCTTTTGAATTTAATTTTCTTTCTTTCCACATCCCTATACCCACAAGATAAATGGGGAAAAGAGGCCATTCTCAAGAGGCAGGTTTTAAAGTAGCCTAGCTGGTCTTCAAATTAAAATGTTTCCTTCTGCACTGAGTGGCCAGGGACGGAGGGGATAGGCAAGGGTTATGGGGAGGTAAATACAAGCTCCAAATACAGATTCTCACCTTCTACCTGGTGTGGACTCACCTGTGGGGATTCAGTGGAAATGAGGTAGGAGAGATTTACTCGTTGTTCAAGTTGCTCATGATAAATCATAAAGAGGAGACTGGGAAAAGTGACCTTTGTGATAATTACAGAGGGAGAATGTGAGCTAGCCAGGATCTCGGCACATGGTGTGGCCCGTCAGTGCCACCAGAGATGCAGGGAGGGCACAAGGGAAGTCCTGCCCTGAGACTCATCCTCTGAGATGCCTCTCAAGGTTGGGCTGAGTCTCCAAAGACACTCCAGTTTTAGATGAGGGTGACCTGGTTTCTTCAGGATCGCAGAGTCCTGTTGGCAAAGGAGACTACAGCTGCTAACTTGCAAAGTGACCACTATTTTTACTCAATCTGCCACCAAGTTTTGTTAATTCTGTAAAAAATATGCCCTTCGTTTGACCTGCCTTGTCAAATTCGTATTGCCTTTTCTGGAAGAATGGCTTAAGTGACTTTCTGGGTGGCCTCCCTACTTCTGTACCCAGTTTCTTCTGCGTATTCACTGGGAACATTGTCCTCACTTGTTCCTCCCTGTTGAGAAATTGCCATGGTTCTCCACTTGTATGGGACCAAGTCCAAACTCCTTAGCCTAGCATATGAGACCCTGGCTCAGCCTCTGCTTCCAGGTCCTGCCTCTCTCTGCTCCTGACCATTTGAACCCTTAGCATCACTCACCTGGCTTCCTCATTGTCCTCTGGGCATGGGGTACCCATTGAGACCTTCTCTTCCCCCTCCTGACATGTCTCCATCAGTCTTAATCTCTACTCATCTTTCCAGTCCCAACTCTGCTATGAAACTCTCTCTTGGACCTGGTATATGAACAGTCTCTGCCACTTAATAGCAGAGTGTCCTTGGATCAGCCACTTAAGTTCTCTAACACACATGTCTTCATCAGTAAACCAGGGCATTAGTAGCTATCAGGGGATTCTTACAAGAATTAAGGGAAATACATTTAGCAATTAAAATTTTTTGAGCACCTGCTATATGTCAGACACCCTTTCTTGTTGTTGGGGATTTGGCAATGAACAAATGGAATATAATCATGGGAATGTTTAGAATGCTGTCATACATGACCTTTCTGAGATGGCCTGATTATAATCGGGATCCTTTCCCCAGGCTTGATCTCTACCCTGCCCTATTGGGCCTGACCCATGGGGAATGGGTCCCAGGCTAGGCCTAAAACTGGCTGGTTAGAATAGTGATTGGGCCGGTTTGGAAACGCAAGGAGTACCTTCCATTTATGGTAGATATATCACACCTTTATATCCTGCTTTTAAAAAAAGATGTATTCACCCCCCACCCTGAGATGGCGCCCTTGCATGTTTGCTTGTTTTTGCTTTTTGTCAGCTCGTTGTTTTTGCTCATTGTCTGTTCATAGTCTGCTCCTTGTCTATTTGTTTCTTCTTTGGGAGGCACAGGGAACCAAACCTGGGACCTCCCATGTGGGAGGCAAGCACCCAACTGCCTGAGCCACATCCTCTCTCCTCCTGCTTTTTTTTATAGCACCTACTTTTAATTAGAAGTACATTATACAAGACAGTATGATTGTGCTATTATTTGTGGGCATTTCAGGTTTTGGTCTCATACGGGTATTTTTTCACTGAAAGCATATCCCAGTTATCATTGGATCAATTCTTTTTAAAAGCAGTGTGATTACAAGAGGATTATTGTTATATGTTATAATATTGGGGTGGGGCACAGAATGTTGTGGTAGGCATAGAGCTTGTATATCTATATATATGCAGTATAAAAATTAAATAAATTGAGTTAGGAAATTAAATACAACAAATTCCGACTACATAGTTGTCTGTTTCAATTTTGTAGCACAGCTTGTTTCTAAGCTTTTCATAAAAGAAACTACTTAAAAAGAAGGACCATATATATGTAATTTCCTTCCTGCCTGCCTCCCTCCCTACCTGCCTTTACTTCTTGCAGGGGAAACAAATTCCTGCTATAGGAAGAAATAGAACTTTTTTTTTTAACTTCTTGGATTCTATGGGCTTAACTCTTCAACCTTTGCATTAATATACATTTTTCTTTATATTTAATTTCTGTGACAGCCAAATTACATGGCCTTAATTGAATTAACACAAATTAGATCTGAAAGGAGTTGAGGAATAAAAATCTGGGATGTTTCTTGAAAGCTTTCTCATTGCTGAGGCACACTGAAAAAAAAAATCTTTCTTCCTTAGGAACGACACCAATTAAAGACATATTAGAGTTAATGCCGGTAACGTCTTCACATAGCGGGGGAGATTCATAACTGCTTCTGATCCTATTATTTCAAAACTCAAATGTCAAGCATTTAGAACCAGGCCTGGTTTAAGAGATGAGCATGGGTATGGAAAGACTCACTGCTTCAGTTCAACTCATTTTTACTCTTATTCAGATTCCCATGTTCAAGAGAGTTGTTATGGGTTGAATCATGTCTCCCCAAGGAAATGTTCCAGACCTAAGCCTGTGGGTGTGGACCCATTTATAAACAGGATCTTTGAGGATTCTAGTAAGCTGAGACCAAACTGAACCAGGGTGGGCCTTTGTCCAAGGACTGGAGTCCCCTTGAGTAGGAGAGGGGAGGAGACAGTAGAAGACAGATGGCCAGGCAACGAGGCGGATTCTGTTGTAGACGAAGGGTGAGCCACCACCCAAACTGTACAGATATTGGAGAAAGCATGATGTGCTGATAACTTGATTTTGGGTTTCTAGCATCCAAATCCGTGAGACAGTAGATTCCTGTTGTTTAGGCCACCAGTCTGTGGTCAGTGTGATAGCAGCCCTGACAAACCAACACAGGAGTTGGCCATTATTTGTTTACCAAAGAGCTTTAAATAGCAACACACTTGAGGAAATGGTATAGCCATTAAAAGATGGAGTCATATTTTATAAACCCATGGAATCTCAGGATTAGATCAGATCTTAAAGGACATCTGGTTCAAATATGCCCCTGTCCCAGATGCCTGCTTAAAATCCCTAATGTTTGCAAATGACTGCTTGAACATTTCAATGTTGTATTCCCTTTACCTTCTGAGAGAGACCAAACCCTCTTTCAATAGGTAAATCTATAAGTAAATTATTCCTTAAATTAAGCAGAACTTCCTCTTTCTATAGCCTTTATTTTTTTAAATTTTTTTAAAGATTTATTTTATTTATTTCTCTCCCCTCCCCCCTTGCCCCATTGTCAACTCTCTTGTGTCCATTTGCTGTGTGTTCTTCTGTGTCTCCTTGCATTCTTGGTGGCACCGGGAATCTGTGTCTCTTTTTGGTTGTGTCATCTTGCTGCGTCAGCTCTCCATGTGTGTGGCATCACTCCTGGGTGTGCTGCACTTTTTGTGCAGGATGGCTGTCCTTGCAGGGTGCACTCCTTGTGCATGGAGCTCCCCTACACGGGGGACACCCCTATGTGGCATAGCACTCCTTGAGTGCGGCAGCATTGCGTGTGGGCCAGCTCACCACATGAGCCAGTAGGCCCTGGGTTAGAACCCTGGACCTCCTAAATGGTAGGTGGAAGGTCTATCAGTTGAACCACATCTGCTTTCCCCTATAGCCTTTAGCCATTGGCCTTGGCCCCATCCTGGAAATGTTTGGTCCTGTTTTCACTGGTACCAATCTTCAAATATTTGAAGGTGGTCATTCTAACCATTTCAAGTCATCTTTATACTGAAAACTCCCATTTTCTTTAATGGTTTATCCTATACTGTGGATTGTGTTCCTTTACCAGCCTGCACCCTTTTTCTAAATGTATGAATACCAGAGCCATGGGTGGCTTTTTTAAGGTGACATTCTAAAAGTATGGTCCTCAGCCCAGCAGCATGAGCAGCACCTGGGAACACCCTAAAAATGTAAATTGTTTGGCCCTACTCTAGACCTGCTAAATCAAAAGCCAGAGAGATGGGTGGGATGCAACAATCTGTGTTTTAACAAGTTTTCCAGATAACTCTGGTGAAAATTGCTGGTCTAGGTTCCCAAGGGGCCTGTTGCAATGAGTTACAAGAATGCCATAAATATTGCTCCCCCTCTGTCCTCCGGGTGTCGGGACTCGGGAGAGCTCTGAAGCAGTGTCTTTCTTTAGCCCCTCTGTACTGAATAGTTGCTATTCTCTATCCATGATGTGATGTGAAAATCTATGGACATGCTGAGTTTGCTTCTGAGGCTCCTCTTAAGGTAGAAAAGCAGCCCAAGCCAACTCATTGCACGTGGAACTTCTTTTGGTGGCAGACAGGCTGATATGGACCATGAGTTCCTGTGTTTACCTTTCCCATAGGCACGGAGTTAGCTCCTGTCCTTCTCTTCCCCTTGTCTCTATCCCTGTCAATCACTGTCTGCCCAGCAGTACCTTAAACTCTTGGAGCAGCTGGCTTGGAAGGAGTCTCTGCCATGGACTGTTCTGTGACAAAGGAGTTCTAGGTATATTTCTTTCACTGTAGAGGGTCATGTGGCAAGAAGAAAAGCACACATGCCTCTATCCTTTCAGTAAATGTCAAGAGATGGGAAATGTAGAGTTTCCCACTGCTGTAATTGTTGTTCTTTCTGGCATTTCTGAACAACCGTGGCAGCCAAAAAATTGCTCCCATAGAAATGTGTGCTGCCAGTGTCAGCTGGCAGCTGGGACGGCCTTTGTGGGAGCACCAGCAGTGGTATGAAGACCTCCCCAGTCCTCCTGCACCTCCCCTAAGTGAGCTGTGAAAAGAGCAAGGAGGCCCAGTGGAGAGAGAATGAGAGCTAAAGTGGCTGCCGGGCAGAGTGCACACCCCGGGAGCACTCTTGCGAAGCCGACTGAAGCTTCCCTAGGACCTTCCTGGCCAGAGGCACAGCTTCACCTAAAGATTAGGTCCTGGAAATGGGGCCAAGTGGGGTGATCAGAGCTCAGGGCGCACCACAGGCATGCCCCATCCATCAGTGAAAATGGAAACAGTGAAACAATAGTGGAAAACTATTGCCTCTTCTGTATGAGAAATAAAGATCCAAGGGGCTTGTTTCCCAGCCACAAAGGGCTGCTTACAGATGAATATTGGTGGTGCCCTCTTAAGATTGGAACCCCTGTTCAGCTCCATCTAAAAAGCTCAATTTTCCTTTTTTTTTTTTAGAGGGGCCACAATTTAATGGAATCAGTGATGACCCAAACTAGTGTTGCTGCAGTGTTAACAGGAGGAAAGCTTAGAAAAGCTGGGGCGGGGTGGAGGGTAGGGAGGGTTGTAAGGGTAGGAGTGGAGAATTATTTTATTCAGAGAAGAATAGGCTGAAAACGGAGGCAGATCAGAGATTTTGCAATATCCTTGTACGTATGTCAAGGGATGCCCTGAAATTTTCCAACCCAAGTAAGTGAAAAGGAAATAAAATTTCTCTTTTTTAACTCCCGTACTCTAAAGCAGAAGTTCTTAAACTTTTTTGTTCCACGGATCCCTTTGCTAGTCAGTTGAACCACAGACCCCTTACTAAGTCCACACTATACTGTGTATTATTTAATAACTATATCACACCTGTACCAACATATCCCCACAAGAATAATGTTTTTTCGAATTTGAATTCAAGCTCACAGGCCCCTTGTTAAGAACCCCTGCTCTAGAGGATACCTTTAGTAAGTAGTCTCTTTTTATGCATTGTAAGGTCTGTAAGCAAACTGATGGCTTTTCAGCTCTTACCTGATTTCCAGACCTGCTGAACAATTTTCTACAAGCATAGGAAAAGAACTGTAACCACGGAGTATTTTGTTCATTGGTACCCAGTCTGTTTAATAGGGCTTATGAATATATCTGCCAGAATATCACCTTAAAGAATATGTTGTATTCTAATCCACAAGAGTGCTCAAAATGTAAAGAGTACTCTGTTCGATGGAGCAGGGCTTATGGAGGTATTTATTAGGATGTGGTTCTATTTGTCTGTAATCTGGGCGCTCTTTTCACTCAATGGTAAGGTATGTAACGGCAGAAATGAAGTCTTTGAAGGTCTGGAACTTCCCTTCACTTCTCCCTCTGGGGATACCTACCACCATGTCAAGTGATATTCTTTGGGAAGTCTTCCCTTCCCCTGCCACCAGGCGTTAATTTATCTCTCCCCTCTGTCCTTTGGGACTTTGCTAGACTGCAGCTCACATCCTGCTGTGATATCTGTCTCCATGTCCCATAGTGCTGTGAATGCCTCATAGGACAGTAGAGGGCCTGGGCTCGGTACTGTGCTTGGCACACAGCAAATACTCATGGAAAGAATGAAAACAGTGGACAGGTTTCCATCATTTTATTCCTGCTGGAAGGATCAAACCTTGTGACTGTCTATTTCAGATACTATTCTGCTCCTTTTAACAATTTGCAGTCGAAGGATGACTTTTGCCAAAATCTCTATGTTGGATAAAACATAAAGGGAGTAATGACTGTTCCCTTACTATCTTTTAACCAACATAGTGCTAGTCAGGATTTTACATGATAACTTTGGGTTTCATGAAAATAGGCTGCTTCTACCTTGTTTGCAAGAGTGTGGCCCCAAGTGCTGGAGTAGACATACCGAAGAATGAGAGCGAATCTCGGTAGTGGCAGCTGTATGGGGATGATTTTTCACTCATTGGAGTGACTGTCAAAACTCACAGTCCTAGGAGAGCGTCTGTTTCTCACTGTCACTGGTGAGATAAACTACCCTAACCGCTACAACAGCCAAACTGCCAATTTCACATTTGCATTTAGTAGTTTAGTTACAAATTAAACACATTGCCAGCATGCTTTATTTTGGTTTGGGAAGGTAAATTGTAGTGATTATATTGGGACACAGAGCTGCATACTTAAATTTGAAGGAGAAAAAAAAAAGCATTTCTAAGGCTAGAATCTGTCATTTAGGGATGATTTCACTGAACAAAACCGGCAATATCTTTTCAAAATGAACATGATGAAACTAACCGTCTTATTTTTCATAGGAGACTTTCCCCAAACATATGAAGTATCATGGGAAACTTTAAAACCATAACTGAATGTTAAAACCATGGACGGTTCTCCGGGTTTTGCTAGGGACGCTTCTGAGGGTGGTCAAGCCTGTGGGTGAGGCAACGCCAAGTGCAGCAGTTCATGAGAACGTCTCATTAACCCCGATGGCCAATACTGGAGATAAAGGCCACTAGCCTGGCTTTGTCTATTTAGTGTTCAATAAAAGTGCTTTGATAGAAGAAGAAAGTACATTTCCAAGTTTTGAGGGCTTGATATATATAGATATTAAACTCCTAATCAGAACTCAGAGCACGCTGTTTCTGTTTTCTTTAAGAGACTGGCTCGGTAATTGCAAAGCCTTGACTGGAGCCCGTTGTACTGTGGCAGCATAAATCTCAAGTGGGGTGACGTGTGTACAATGGTTACACTCCTTCACTATCAGGGTGGCCCGTGTCTGAACTATTTATTAACTGGAATGTGAATGGGCAAATGAAGGGCCAATTTATACGTTACACAGGGAGATGTATTACGACTGCCTTAAACATTGATTTCCTTCCTTCGTTTATTCTTGGTTGGGATATATGCGCAGAGAACTGCAATAATGTGGGGGTACCCTTATCAGATCTTGGATATTTCCCCAGACTGTCTGCAACCATTAACCTTGCATATTATCTGACTTTAGTGATTAGTACAAGGCACATAAAACCGTATCGATGGCCAGTCTTGGGTTAGAATGGTGAGCTGAATTATTGGAGGCTGGATTTTGCTGACTTTGTGATACAAATGATAGTATTATGCTGGTGCCGCGAAATTGCTAATTTGTCATTTCTTTCATGGTGTCGTCAGTGATGTGGTACTAATGAATGAAGCACATAATTGTGTGATGCAGCTTTCCTGAGGCCGTATTAAGAGGCAAAGTGTGTCAAGATGCTCTTTGTTCACCAATTCACTCCCCTTGTCAATGCTGCACTTGGGGTCCTCACAAATACAGCTCCTCATGAATATCAAAGCTAGTGCAGTTTTACTTTCTAATTCTAACTTCGTTCATCCAGCTTTATTTGCTATTTCCAGAGGGCTAATTAGTGGGGCCACATCTTTATCATTTATATTCACATTCAAAGACTCTGCTTGCTCCCTGCTGTATACAGTCTGAGGGTCTGCTTCATATATGGTGCGTGCCAGCCACTGGCAACTCCAGGTCTACAGATGTCCTTGAAAGATGTGCTCCCTGAGCAGAGAGCCCCAGATAGTGACATGTTACCTAAAAGACAAAGAATGCCCACTCTCCATCCTAGTGGTAGCCAGAATTGCTGTGTGGTGAAGGATGCTGAAGCTGCAGCACCGATGATCAGGCTGAAATTCCCAGCCTACTTCAGAGCATCCATGGAATCTGAGAGTAAACTTAGAATTATAGAGCTTGACATATTGGAAAAGTCTTTAATGATGACTTTGTTCAACCCTTCCATTTTACTGAGGAGCAAACGGGGTCCAGAAAAACCTGTAGTGAACAAGGGATTAGTGGTCCAGCCAGACTAGTATCAGGTCTTGGTTTCTAATGTGGTGGTTTTTCTGTAACTGTATCATCCAGTGAAGCTAGAGTTGACTACTCAAAGTCAGTTCCTCCCTGTTTATGTGCCTATAAATATGACAGGGACCACCACATGCAAGGCCATGGCAGGTGGGAAAGGCTCATCTCTGAATGAAGTAAGGGGAAGAAAGCCTCTATTAAGAAATGCTTTCTTCTAAGAAAACTTTCAATTAAAACATGATTTAGCTCTACTTTATAAGGTATTGAAATACCTTATACCCATAGTATAAACTATAGCAATATATAAATTAAATATAATTCCTTCACACAATATATTCCTTTATAAGAAATAAACATTAGTAAACATTTAATATTTTAAAT